>NW_012147412.1:32650-81833 GCF_000956105.1 Propithecus coquereli | reverse complement strand
TCGTTTTGCAACTACCTATTACTTAATTTAACATAATATGACTTTAAGATTAAGTTACCGAAACAGACTTTTATCCCATTTGCATGCATTTAATTTATTCATTATTAACAATTATGCTTGAATAGTTCGTTAAACAAAGCTAGCCATCATCTCAAGTTATTTCTTTGGCATCATTTTTACAGCCTGCAAATGTTGGGCAGTCACTGCTTAAGCAAGTACCCTAAAGTTAAATACATGAGCGTTTTGCTGCTCAGAAGACACAGCTGTTTTCATTAAACCAACAGTATTAAATTAGTCTTATTTACCAAAGATTTACCTAAATCACGTGAACTAAAAGACATTTGAGCTAGTTTTTATTTTTCTGATAAATTATTTGGGTGCTTATTTTCTCTTTAAGCCACCTTTTTCTAATTGAACATGCAAGAAAACTATTTAGGTTGGTGCAAAAGTAATTGCAGTTTCGGACCATGAATTTTAAATCATTATAACTAGGCTCAAACACATCTTTATTAATCAAAGTAGGAACCATTACAATCAACGCATTTTTGTCAATGAGAAGTAAGTTTGTTTATTCCTGTAGCATAAAAATCTGTGCTTTGGGACTCCATGAACTCTTGGAAAGCATTTTCTGCATCCTGCTGGTTGTGGAAGCATTTTCCCTGCAAAAAGTTGTCGAGATGCTTGAAGAAGTGGTTGTCGGTTGGCAAGAGGTCAGGCGAATATGGCGGATGAGGCAAAATTTCATAGCCCAATTTGTTCAGCTTTTGAAGTGCTGGTCGTGGGACTTGCGATGGGGCATTGTCATGGAGAATTGGGCCCTTTCTGTTGAGCAGTGCCGGCTGCAGGCATTGCAGTTTTCGGTGCATCTCATCCATTTGTTGAGCATACTTCTCAGATGGAATGGTCTCGCCGGGATTCAAAAAGCTGTAGTGGATCAGACTGGCAGCAGAACACCAAACAGTGACTGTGACCATTTTTTGGTGCAAGTTTGGCTTTCGAAGTGCTTTGGAGTTTCCTCTCAGTCCAACCACTGAGCTGGTCATCGCCAGTTGTCACATACAATCCACTTTTTGTTGCATGTCACAATCCAATCGAGAAACAGTTCCTTGTTGCGTACAATAAGAGAAGACAACACTTCAAAATGTCGATTTTTTTGATTTTTGGTCAGCTCACAAGGCACCGACTTATCAAGTTTTTTCACCTTTCCAATTTGCTTCAAATGCCAAACGAACATAGGATGGTTGATGTTGAGTTCTTCAGCAACTTCTCATGGAGTTGCAAGAGGATCAGCTTCGATGATTGCTCTCAATTTGTGGTTGTCAGCTTCCCATGGCCAGCCACTGCTCTCATCTTCGAGACTCTTGTCTCCTTTGCAAAACTTCTTGAGCCACCACTGCACTATACATTCGTTAGCAGCTCCTGCTCCAAATGCATTGTTAATGTTGCGAGTTGTCTCTGCTGCTTTACTACCCATTTTGAACTCGAATAAGAAAATCGCTCAAATTTTCTTTTTGTATAACATCTTTTCCATAGTCTAAAATATATATGAAATGAACAGCAAGTAATAAGTCATTAGCAAAAAAACGTAAAGCAAGAAATGCGCATTAAAATGACATATAACATAACCACATTTATTTAAGAATGTATTCCAACATCAAAGGCAAATTTCAACAATGCTAACACTGCAATTACTTTTGCACCAACCCAATAGTTAAGGCATTTCAAAGATACCCCATTTTGGCCATTGTAATTTGGAGTCTTCGTGAGTTATACGAGACCATTTTTCTAAATATTTGCATGAAGAGATGCTGTGAGTATTAAACATAAATCCAGCTGGTGTTTCTAATGGTGGATCTCTTGTTATGGAGGAAGATTTGGTTATAGAAGTGTGACTACCCATAATTTAGACCTTTTTTTTTTTTAATCCCAGGGGACAGTAGGGACAGACTTCCTTTTGAATGACCACAAAGACCTAGGGGGAGGAACTCAAGAAGAAAGTTTAGATTTGTCAATTGAACCAAGCTTCAGAATCTGGCCAGTTTTAAACATTACAAGTACTTTGCTTAAGCCACACAGATTCACTTCCTCTTTTCAGAAAGAAACTGTTTTTGCCCTGACCAAAATTTCAAAGGAGAGTAAAGCTTACAAATGCTAATGAGAAAGACAAACGAAACCCTAACCTCAGAGAAAAGTGAAGATCACAGATCTGCAGTCAGCAGAATCCCCAAAGAATAACAAACGAAACTCCTACCTTACACTAGAGCCTCAGTTCCCACCCTGTAGAGCAGGAATGCACGTAGCTCTGATAAAGTCTGAATCCTCAGCCAAGCCCAGGGGGATTCAGACTGCAAGGGGTCTCACCAGAGATCCCCACTGACTGCAGTGAGGTCAAATGAATCAGTCATTCATGCTGGTACCAGGCTCTGGCTGTCGCCACAGTGACCGGGGTCACTGGAGGCCCACTTCGGGTCCCATTTGGTGCGCCAAAATGTCAACCTTAGATAACAAGATTCAGAAAATATGATTAAGTATAGAGGTTATTTGAGTTCAGAGCTTGAGGATGGCCATCCATGAGCATAGATCCAAGTTGCCCTGCGTATACATTCCCATTAGCAGCAGTTACAAGGGGGATTGTAAAGAAAAAAAAGGCAGTTTCTAAATTGTTAGGAACATAAACTATTGATTATACATTGTTCTTTGTATCATAAATTCAAGGAACATGGAGATAATGGGTGAGGCAGCTAGTCAGGAAGAAAACGACTTCAGAAATTGCCCCTGGGCGTGGGTTCAGCGGGTGAGGCACGACCCATACTCCCGTCTCTCTGGGCCTGGTTAGATTTTGCATACCGCACACAGCTCATATTGTTCTGAGCTATTTTCCCTGTCTCACTAGCACTCAAAACTTGCCCTTTGGAAAGCTGATTCTGCTATTTGTATTTTCTATTCTTATTTTGTATCTTCTAAACAGTAGTTATATTTGAAAATACCAGCCTGCCTTTGGCAGTGCTAAGAGAACCAAAGAAAGGATTTAATTTCAGCCTGAGCTGGAGTTGAAAGAGAAAAACTGTCCCCCACCTCTGAGGGGCTGGTCTCCAAAGGCATGGGAGACCCCAGGGAGAAGAGTTTTGGCTCCTGGGGAGGCCTTGGGAGATGGAGGAAGGAAGTCAGATTCTTAATTCCCCCGGTTTCCTGTGGAGGAGTTCAGGAAATGTCACCCCAAAATATGCCACTTTGGTATGCTGATTACTTCAAACTGAGAGCACTTGGGGACAGCAAACGCAGGGAGGGCTTTCTCTGAACCTCCCTCATCTGCTTAAAGATGAATCCTCAAAAAAGAAGTTGATTGACATGAATCCCCGCCCTAGAATGTCATCAGCCAAGGGAGATTCGCTCCTATCACAGCAGAGAACGCTGAGGGTCGGCACTTGCCCAGACAGACTTTGTCACAGGCTGTCACCTGTTCTTCTGAGGGCCCACTCATCTTTCCCCAAAATCATTTACTCTCGCCTAAGTTGCCTGTGCCCTCCCTCCCCTCTCCACTATGAAGAGGGTATCTAAGCTTCTAGATGTCACTGGGTTTGGGTGGACTCACTTTTCTTTCACGCGATGTCTGTGTACACATAATAAATGTGGATACTTTTCTCCTATTAATCCGACTACTGTCAGCTTATTTCATAGACTCAATTATCAAACCCTCAGTGGGCAGAGGGAAGGTTTTCCCTCCATGATACCTGAGTGGTTCAGCTGTTGTTCCCTTCCCACACGGGGTATCCAAAAGAACCTCTCCTCACACTTTACTTATTTGTCTTTTTAATTTTTTAGAGACAGGGTCTTGCTATGTTGCCCAGGCTGGAGTGGAGTGGCTATTCACAGGCACGATCGCGGCTCACTGCAGCCTTGAACTCCTGGACTCAAGGGATGCTCTCGCCTCAGCCTCCCAAGTAGCTAGGACTGCAGGTGCAAGCCACCATGCCTGGCTCTCTCCTTGCCCTTTCAATGTCTCCCTTGTCACTTGAGTCAGCCTGAGAGGCTTTCTTTCTGTTCTTTGCAAGTCAGCCTCCCTGACTAGAAGAATGTCTTAGCCCAAAAATGTGATTCTAAGAGTGAGAATCCTTTTGGGCAGAGAGGGGAAAACAAAACACCCTCAGAAGCTCAAGATGCTTTTGGTCTTCCTCAAGCAGGTCACTTACTTCTTTGTTCATTCTGCAAATATCTATTAAATGCTTACTGTGTGCAAAGCACTGGGGATAAAAATAAATAAATAAAGATACCACCCCGCCCTGAGGAGCTCCCGGCTGATGGGGAGACAGACGGGTAAATGCAGTGGGTGAGCACTCCAGGGGATGCCAGCAAGAGCCCCAGTTCTGGAATTCCCTCCTCCAAGGCACTGGCTAGGCCCTGTTAAAATTAACTCCACCAATTAAAGGCATCATTAGAGACAATGCTGCCCGTCTTCCTCTTTATTTTTAATTACAGGGCCTGGCCTAAATTGTCAAACTATTTATAATTACAGCAAGCTCCTGAGCAGAAGGCCTGGGAGGGTGGGGAGTAGACAGTGGGTAGGTAGGGGACAGGGGCTCTCCCTCCAGCCCTCCCCAGGCCTCTCTGGCCTGGTCCAGGCTCATCTGCGTCTGGACAGCTATGACAGGCCGCTGCCCCACTAATGGACGGGGTGTCTCGGGAAGCACTCACTGTCCCTCCCTAACCTCTCCACTCACACCCTGATTATAGTCATTAGGGAGTCACCGTGAGTGACGGAAAGACGGGCAGGTGGTGCATTGGCAGACTGGGAGGCAGGAGGCGGCTGTAGGGTGTGGGTGCAGGATGCGGGGTGCTGGGTGCAGGGTGCGGGTGCAGGGTGCGGCAGGACTGGCTCAGGCTGGGGAGCCCAGCCGGGAGAAAGCACAGGGGCTGAGCTTCTCTCCTGCCTGCTCCTTCCAGGCCTCCAGTGAAACACCCATGGCTGGCACAGCAAGAGCTGTGGGAGGGCAGTGGTGAGAGGCTCCAGACGAAGGAGGTGCCCCTTGGTCTGCCCTGCAGGCCCCAGCCCACTTCACTGCACCCTGCGACCACAGGCATGCACCTGCGGCAGGGCCAGCTCCTGGCACATCTTCCTACAGGGCGGCTGGCTATAGCCTCTACAGCAGAGGCTAAAGAGAACCTTCGTCCCTACTGGGCAGAGGCCAGATACGGGGCAGCCTGTAAACTTGACTTGGTGGGAACAAGACCTGGGCTCCCGGGCTCCCACCTCCGGCCTCTGCTCAGACCCAGAGGGACGGGGCTCCACGTGGTTAGGAAAGCCCCACATAGCAGAGAGGGTGATCCAGTCACCCCATCTCCCTGGGCCATAGGTGGGGAGGGTAAGGAGGCCACCAAACAGGCTGTGGACCCGCCTATGGCCTCTTTACCCCATGCCACCTCTTTCTAGTCAGGACCAGAACTCCAAGAGCCCCTACGCCTCCCCTCTCACTTCCAAAGTGGGGACTAAATTGGCTGTTCAATCCCGCCCCAGCCTGCAGGGGCCAATGACAGAGTTACGCTCAACCTCCTGAAAACCTGTGACCGGTGGTTAAGAACCCCCCGACTCTCTTTTGTGTTCCAGGAAAAGGCTCGCTGCCAAGGCCCCCTCCCTTCCCCATGTGGCTGAGATAAGACTCCATGTCTACCTACGACAAGGCCAGACAGACCCTCCTAAGTCCCTTTCTTTGTCTCATAAATGGTTAGCCGAGCCACCAGCCAATCTGGACAAAATGCCCGCTAAGTTGACCTGGCCACACATTAGTCAGGCTTCTCTGCCCTGACCCTTGACCCACCCTCAGCCCAGGCCAGCACGGGTGCTGGGAACAACCCTCCTCTGCACCCCTCCCAGGATGCGGGGAAACCTTCCCTCCTCAACTGCCCAGTCAGGCCGCCTGCTCGCCCCATTCCCTATGCCGGGCTCCCTCCAGCCTTATTTATTTAAAAAGATAATAATAATGGCATCCCTATTTTTTTTTTTAAAAAAAAGCCCTTCTCTCTGACCTTTGAGACGCTGTGTCCTCCCGATTGCAACAATTCCTCTCTTCCTATCGCAACGGTCTTTTCAAATAGTTTCTCCTCCCCTAAGACCTGAGCTGCTCTTTATTTGACATCAGCCCAGGAACAAGCACCCTTCCCCGTTGAAATCACCTCCCACGCGCTGTCCACCCTCAGTGACCTCCGTCTGGTGCCTCAGGTGACTTATGAGCTCTGGAGGTAACTGGGTTCACAGTTAGGTTAACGAGCCCCCCTCACTAGCTTCCAGACTCTCCCTGGCAGGGCCTTCCTGGTTAGGAAGAAAAACAAGCCTGTCTTTTTTGACCGTTAAAGCTGTGCCAACCGCTGTGCTGAGCACGTCACGGGCATTGTCTCAACCCTTGCGAGCTGAGCTGGGCACTGTTCTTGCTTCCATTTCTCAGATCTGCAAATTCACTGTGCTCAGCCACAGGATGGCAGCTCCACAGATATACCCCACGGGCCTTAAAATAAGATTTCCTCCTTGCCGCACAGATTCTGTGTGAAGATTAAATAGTTAATAGCCACACAAGTGCTTAGCAGTGTCCGGCACCTAGCTGGTGCCACGCAAGCACTAGCCGTTGTATTACCATTAATAATATGACTATGATGATGACACGGGCCATTACTAGGGCAGTATTACTACCATGATGATAATGGTGTGGGCCACTATGTGGAAAAGGTTCAGCAGTGCTAGGTTAAGTAACTTGTCCAAAGTCACACAACTATTACACAATGTGGCCACTTCTAATATGCGATGTAATTCATTGTGTATTATCCCACTGTTTACTTACTACGCTCCCTGCTCATTGGCTCCTCTGCTGGACCGGGAGCGGCACAGGGCAGGGATCTCCATCTTGCTCACTGCTGTAATTCTCAATGCCTGGAGAGGTCCTGGAACCTGGAGGGGACTGAATAAATGTGTCCAAAGAATGAATGAATAAAAGAATTCCAAGGCGTGTGCTCCTAATCATTGTGCTCTAAGGCAGCCTTCTGGTCCTAGACCTGCGGCCTCCTTTTAAAGTCAGCCCAAAAAATTCCTGATGGGGGAGATGAAAAAAGCCCAGCGTCCCTGGTCCCATTAATACTAATCCCTGTACTTAGATGTGGAACTTGTGGGTTTCCGGAAAACTTTCACCCGCATCACCTGGTTTGAACCACTGCGGGTGTTTCTATTATCTCCATTTTACAGAAGCAGAAACTGGGGTGCAGAGCGGGAACGCGACCTGCCGGCCCGCCCCTCCTCCGCTGACACCCCACCCCCAGCGCCCGGCCCACCCAGGCACAGTCCTCGCCCCGAAGCCCAGCCGAGCCCAACGCAGAGCAAGGGAGAGTCCCGCTTGCCTTTCTGCTCTGCTAATTATCCCTTCAACTCGAGCGATCTGCCGGTTTATTTTTATCCACCTCTCCGTAACGGTATCGGGGCTGTTACTCAGGGAGGCTCCCGGCGCCGAGCTGCTCCCCAATTTACAATTGCAATTATGATCTCCGGCAGAAACATATGCAGCTGGCGTCAATTTTAAGCAATATTTTGATCATAATAATTAAAAAAGTAACTTATGGCGCGCACGCATTAGATAAATTAATGTTATTCCAAGGCACTGCTAAAAGGCATGCAAGGGAGAGAGGAGTGAAAAAGGAGACGGTGCCCCGGATCTCTTAGGGGCTTGGGAGTCTTGTCTTCAGCACGACTCCCTCGCTGGGCGCACAAATTAACTTTCACACTGAGTTTAGTTATCTTCGTGTCCTTCAAGTTGAATGCTGCCTGTCCCCGCCCCTCCCCCATCCCGACGCACACGTAAAATTGATGGTTATTAAGGTATTTGAGTATAAACAAGCACATTTTCTTGTCACTGCTCCCCAGGCCAAGACAGACAGCTGAAAGGATGGATGTTCGCATCGCTCTCGAACTTGCTGTTTCAGACCCAAACACCAGCAGGACCTGAGGGGTTGGGGGCTGACAGGGAAATGGCAAGGACTTCTGATGTCCTTCCTCCCCAGCACACACAGAGCACACTTGCACACACACATGTATGTGTACAGACCTGCACCATGCACTCATTCACACCCAGGCACACACACACACACACACACACACACACACACACCCCAAATTGACCCATCCAGACACAGGATTCATAACCACGTGCACACCTCACACTCCCATCCCCAGACAATATCACACAATTTACACACGTGTTTATATACATCTGCCCTCTTACACAGGACTCATAATCACAAAACATACATCCCACACTTCCATTCACATACAAACTCATAGATATGTGCACACTTACATACGTATGCACACATACACTATACACAGGCACTCCGTGCACAGACTTACCTGCCTCCAGATACACAGTTCATCACTGTCGACATCCTCACACCTCATCCACATGCAGACTCACATACATGCACACGCACACAGACACTGGCTTATAGGCATGACTCAGAATCACAAATAAAGACCCACACACACAGCCACATGGTGAAACTCACAAACATGTGTGTGCACGACACACATTGCTACGCGCTCTGTCACACACTCCCCTCTCTCTGCACAGGCAGGGCACCCGCCTCCGAGCTGCATCAGTAGCTTTTTAACTTTTGAGGGGCCCTCAGGCTGGAAGGCTGCTCCCCACGCCCATGCTGTTTGTGTGTGCAGACACACAAACTTTCACACACCGTTCCAAGGGCTTTCTCCCTTCTGAAACCCACTCAGGTTCCAAGTCTAAGTCCCCTGATCTGGGGGTCCCAGGCAGTGCCATTCCTGCCCTTACTGAGGTGAGCGCATAAATGGCTGGGGGTGGGGGGAGGGGGAAGTTTCACATTCTTTTAGCAATGGTTTACTTTTTTTATGATGAGCATCACTACTTCTGGTGAACAGTTAAAAAAACTATCTTTTTAATATCAAAACGATGTTTTAATAATAAAAAAGAAAAGTACTGCTCCCGTCTCCTTCCCCTTGGCTGGTAGGCCCTAGGCCTGCAACACAGCAGAGTTGAGATTTCAGGTCTCTGAGTCAGATGTTTAGATTCAAATCCTGGCCCCACCACCCACTGATGATTGACTTTGGAAAGTGCTTAATTTCAGTTTCCTCATTTGTACCCCACCTATGTCACAGAGTTGTCATCGGGACCGGATGAGATGACTAGCTGAGCACAAAGCTTGGCATGGGGCATGCAATCGCTCAGTACATCTCATTTGCAGCTGTTTTGGGTGCTAACGTCATCTTGGACCCTGCGCTTCCTCCGCATCTGTACCAACCGCTTCCTTCTCTTGTCACCTCATCTGACTTCTCTTCCCCTGCCTGCCCTGCCCTCTGCCTGGGGGTGCTCGGTCCTGCACCCTCTGCTCTCGTCCCTCTACACACCTCCTTCAGGGGCAACACCCACTCCCATAACCCACCAGAGTGGTGTGGGCAAAGAGTGAGAGTTCTGATCATGTGCCCATGGGGTAAGTCATTTAACTTCTCGGGAGCCTCAGTTTCCCCTCTCTGTTTCCTCTAAAATGGAGACAATACACCTGCCCTCCCCTCCCACAGAGCTGAGTGGGGCTGGGTCTGAGAAAGCATTCTGAGCCTGCAAAGCCCTAGAAACATGTCAGGTGTCACAGTGGGCTTTGTCCCATCACCTGGGACCTCTCCTCCAGAACAGCAGTTCCTCTGCTCTCCTAATTCCCAATAGGTCCTTTCTACTTGCAGGCCCTCCCTCTGCCCCACATACTTCTGAAACAGCTCCTGGCACCCAGCCCCCCACACTCCTGTGTTCCTATTTCTTCCCATGATTCTGTCCTTCTCCCACAGGCAAAGTCTCTCCCCTCCAGCCACCACCATGTTCTTTTCCTTCAATTTCAAAACCTTCTTTTAGGCCGGGCGTGGTGGCTCATGCCTGTAATCCTAGCTCTCTGGGAGGCCGAGGCGGGCGGATTGTTTGAGCTCAGGAGTTCGAAACCAGCAAGAGCGAGACCCCGTCTCTACTAAAATTAGAAAGAAATTAGCTGGACAATGAAAAATATATAGAAAAAATTAGCCAGGCATGGTGGCGCATGCCTGTAGTCCCAGTACTCGGGAGGCTGAGGCAGGAGGATCGCTTGAGCCCAGGAGTTTGAGGTTGCTGTGAGCTAGGATGATGCCACGGCACTCTAGCCTAGGCAACACAGTGAGACTTTGTCTCAAAAAAAAAAAAAAAAAAAAAACCTTCTTTTATCCTTCCCTTCCTCCGGTCCCCATTGCCACCACCCAAGCCCATCACTGGTTTTCTGGAAAGCCGCTGGCTGATTCCCTGGCTCCAGCTTCTCCCATGGCCCCATCCTACCCGTGGCCAGCAAAGTTTACCTTCTCCGGGCGCACCTTTCATCCAGTGGCTCCAGCCCCCCAGGGAAAGGCCAGGTCCCTCTGCCTGGCTTTCAGTCTCTCCCAGGGGCCACTTCATCTTCCACCAGTGAGCAGACCACAGCTGAGCATTTCACGCAATCAGAGCAAAGGACAAAGCAGACACGCCTACCTGAGCACCTCCCTGAGCCTTTGCTCTGCCATCTCCTCCTCCCAAAAGCCCCCCGCTTCCCCCAAGCATTGAACTCCATCTAGGCTCAATGCTCAGCTAAAGTGACCCCCACTTGCAAAGACTTCTCTGGCAGCTCCAGCCCACATGAAATCCCTCTCTCCTCTGAAGTTATTAGGCCTGAGTTTTTTCTTTAAAACATTTTTTTATTATGAAAAATTACCAACATGCAAATATATATAATATCATAACAAAAAGCATGTACTCAACTTTTTTTTTAGTTCTACATTTTTACTTTATCAGTGTTATGCATGCACATCATTTAAAGAGTTGCATAATTCTACGGGGTTTGATATTAAAAACAAAACAAAACACACAGAAATTCCCTGTTATCCCCCTACTCCTACCTCAGGCGAAGGCAACCACTCCTTAGAGGCAATGACTTTCAATGCTTTTAGCTGATTCTTTTGATATTTATCTCCACGTCTCTTTAAAACATGCTTATATTGCTACTTCTTTTTTCCCCATTTTTGGCATTACCTACTGACTTTCCACTACGTAGAACGAAGATTTCCCCCTCCTTCTCTGAAAACTTGGAGAATCTTCTCTTGTTTCCAGTGTTCTGAAATTTCACAACTTTGTGCCTTGCTGTGGGCTATTTTTCTACTAAGTTGGGCACTTGGAGGGCATTTGCAGTCCGGAAACTCAAATCCTTCAGGCCCGAGACTTTTCTTGAGATAGTTTACAACTTCCTCCCTTCTATTTGCTTTTTCTTTCATTCAGATAGAGGACTTCCTAGACTGCTCCTCTAATTTTCTTACCTTTTCTATTTTCTATCTCTTTGTCTTCTTTGTTCTACTCTCTGGGAGATTTCTTAAACTTTATCCTCTAAAGCTGTGGTCCCCAACCCCCAGGCCTCAGACCGGTACCGGTCCATGGGCTGTTAGGAACCAGGCTGCACAGCAAGAGGTGAGTGGTGGGTGAGTGAGGCTTTATCTGTATTTAGAGCAACTCCCCATTGCTCACATCACTGCATAAGCTCAGCCTCTTGTCAGATCAGAGGTGGCGTAAGATTCTCATAGGAGCAAGAACCCTACTGTAAACTGCGCGTGTGAGGGATCTAGGCTGTGCGCTCCTTATGAAAATCTAATGCCTGGTGATTGGAGGTGGAGCTGAGGCGGTCATGCTAGTGCTGGGGAGTGGCTGCAAATACAGATTATCATTAGCAGAGAGGTTTGACCACACAATAAATGTAATGTGCTTGAATCACCCTGAAACCAACCCCATCCCATCCTGCAGACCATGGAAAAATGTCTTCCATGAAACCGGTCCCTGGTGCCAAAAATGTTGGGGACTGCTGCTCTAATTAATGCTTCTACTAAATTTTTCATTTCTGCTATCATATTTTTAATTTCCAAGAGCTCTTTTTTTTGTTTCTTTTTTATAGCATCCATTTCTTATTTTGTGCAATTATCTTTGCTTATTTCTCCAAGGATATTAATGATAATTCTTTTGGCATTTTCTTCCTCCTGCATAGCACTTATTTCTGCACAATAGCTTCTTGTCTGTTTGTTTTGGTCCCCATTTTTCATGATAGTGACTTTCCTCATAGAAATGGTAATCCTTGATTGTCAACTCCTATTTAAGACTTGGGGACCAAGTGTTAATCAGAAGCTCTTAGTAGGTGAATGGGACCTGTTGACTTAGAGATCCCTGCGGGGAGATGGGCTGTGTAGTTGGGGATCCTCTGATGTCTGTATCTTGAAGTCTTTTCTCTTGAGCTGGCCAGATTCCCAGACAAAACTCTTCCAATCTCCAACCTAGCAGCATTCCAGGGAGAGGGATGTGGAGATCTCTGCACCCCATATGCATAAGTTTGTTTTGAAGGCACCAAAACTCAAAAGCAAATGGAGAAAGAAATATTATTTGAAATTTCCTTATCTGGCTAAGGCATGGATGTACGTGAGTCAGTGGCCACAACCCCACCCCCTCCCAGCCTCCAGGAAGGTGGGCTGATCTTGGGTACCAGGACATTCCAAAAAAAGTCATGTAAAGAAACCTCATCAGAACTTTCCATCTTTTGAAGCTCTAAACCCTCTTTTGTTAACTTGGTATATAAACCTTTACCTCTGGCTATTCAGCGAGGTCCTCATCACTGAATGCTCATGTATGTTTGTCTTCCCTCCTCTTAGCCTGTCTAATGTCCATTAACTTGCAGGTCTCTGATGACACAAACCTAAGTTGGTAGAGGAAAAGTTTTTCCTCCCTATGGTTTCATCTCTCTCCCCTTTTTTATAATAGCATAGTATCTTCATCCTCAATCTGGTATCCCCCAATCCATAGATTCTCTGTTTTTCCATTTCCAAGAACAAACCTCTAGCTTCAGCTGATGTGGAGAAGGGGCAATTATCCACTGCTATGGTTTGACTATGCCCCTCAAATTCCATGTGCTGCAAACTTAATCCCCAAATTCATACGCCGATTGGATGTGGGGCCCTAGGAAGGTCATTAGGATTAGATAAGGTCATCATGGTGGGGACCACATGATGGGGCTGGTGGCTTTATAAGAAGAGGAAGCGAGACCTGAGCTGGCATGTTCTTTCTCCATGTGATGCCTTCTGCCAGGTTACGAAGCAGCAGGAAGGCCTCCAGCAAATGTCTGCACTGTGCATGCACTTGGACTTCTCAGCCTCCACGACTGTAAGAACAAATTTCTTTTCTTTATAAATTGCCCAGCTTCAGATATTCTGTTATAGCAACAGAAAATGAACTAATATATCCACCTACACAGATTTGGGGAGGTGACCCAGTGATCAAACTTCTTGATTTTTGGCTGGATCTCCTTATTTTAGCTCCCTTCCCCACCCTACTTGCAGCAATATGCAGTATCACCAATGCCTGAGACTCTGGAGGGATTTTGGTGAAAACTGGATCCTTAGCTTTCTCCTCTTTTGGATTAAGCTTCAGCTTTTCCCAGTCTGCTAAGTCCACTAATTCACTGCTTTTGAGTTTTCAAACTTGTGCTGCTGTTGTCTCCTCTCCCATTCTTTCTATCTTTGTGGATTTCTGACTTTAAAAAAAAATTCCTTTACAGTCACTTTAGAGTTTTCAAGAAAAGCAAAATTAATTGAGTGCATTCAATTCACCATCTTTACCATCTGCATTTCACCTTTGAACTGATGGGCTCATGCCTTCTTTAATAACAAAAATCCCTTTACGGTTATTTTCATAGCCTTGGAGGAGGGTGTAAACTAATGGATGAACTCAGCTTGCCATCTTTAACTGGAACTGATTTCTTTGTTATTGAACTTCTTTCTAGACATAAATGTCTGTCTTCCCACTAACTGTGAGCTTCTTAAGAAGAGATTCCTTTTTTTTTGATTCCTCAAAAGCCAGCACAGTGGCTGGATGAGATAGGAGCTTCTGAAGACTTATGACTGGACCTGTGCCTTCATGCTATTTAATCGAACTTCCCTTCTCTAGCCGTCACAAATGGGCATTCAACAAATAAATATTTCCCAAATATTTATTAAGGACCTACTCTTTGCCAGGCAATATCCAGGCCCCAGGCATATAGCAGGGATCAAACCCGACTGAGTCACTGCTCACGTGGAACTTGCATTCAGCTCTGTTAAAATATTTGCTAGGAGCTCATTACCTCCCAAGACAGCCCACCTCATTGCTGGACAGCTCCCACTGAAACCCGATTGCTACCTTCACTCAGTGGTCTCAATTCCTCCTGGCAGCTCCTCCCTCTTCTATAAGACACACTTCCAGTTAACTAAAGATTACCTGTGACCCTGTCTTCCTCCTACTTTTCTTCAACCACCCACACTTAGTTCTCCCAGCTGCCTCTCTCATGACATAGTCACAAACCCCTCAGGACCTTCCCCTATTCTCCTGGCCCTGGTCGGGAACCTCCCTGTGAGGAGGAAGGCGTGATAGAGTAAAAAAATATATTTGGTCTTTGTCTCAGGTTCCTATCACAGAGCTTCAGAAACCTTGAAATTTCCTGAATGACAGGAGTGTCTTTGTTATTCAAAATGAGCCCCTTTCAACCATACCTGAGTTTATGCTAATGAGGTGACTCATAGCAGGTCCCCTTAGATAATTTCAGAATAGGGGCTGGGCTGGTTCTCAGGAAAATCAACCAAGGGATTAGAGGCTTGGAACTTTCAGTCCTTCCCTTCCCCCTCCCACCTGCAGGAAAAGGAGAAGGGCTGGAGATTGAGTTCAACCACATGGCCAACGATTTAATCAATCATACCTACGTAATGAAACCTCAGTGAAAACTCTGAACAACAAGGCTTGGAGAGCTTCCTGGTTGGTAAACATAAGGGAGGTCTACCTTATTATTTCAATTGGACTGTAAAACCCGTCAGCTGTGTCTTGGGTCCTGGAAAGTGTCCAGCTCAGGTATGGACCCCAGGGGGTGCTCAGTAATGGTGGTTTCCAAGGGTTGGTTTGGTGTGTACTAATTTGCCCTTTGAAGAGATCTTGCTCCTCCTTCGCTTTTGCAGCCTCCCATGAAAGCCTTCTCGAGCGCTCTGAGGGTCTCTATCTGCCATGGGTCCTAGAGGCCCAAGACAAAATTTCCTGTTGGACTGGGAGGAACTCACATGGAAAAATTTCACACCCCCAGTTTTTTTGGTTGTTTCTGAGGTTGTTGCTCTGCCTTTCTCACAGAACATGCGCCTGTATGGATGGGAGGTGGCTTGATGGGTGACGTGCACTCCGAGGTAAAATGGTCTGGCCAGGAGCCCTGCTTCCTGCTGGACAAGAGTAGGAATGACAATAACAACTCACATCTGCACATCACTCCTTTCCCATACCAAAGCTCACTTAATCCTCACAACCTGGTGTTTATCTCACCATCATCCCTATTTTACAGGTGGAAAAACTGAGACTAAACAAAATTCGGTGACAGCTAATAAATGAAAAGGTCTCACGTCTTCTGAATGCCGATCTCTTGAGCTTTCAGTTCCACCTCTCTGTGACTCACCTGAGGGCGGAGGGGACTGTAGTGAGTGGGCAGAGAGAAGGGTGCAGCATCCTTCTGTCCCTATAATCTCCCTTCTGCCTCCCAAGCTACAGCTCCTCCCTCACCTGCTCCAACCCACAGACCCAGTCACGTGCCTCTGCAAGCCCAGTCCAGTTGAGGGGTGGGAATGGCATTTCACCTCGGGGAGCCCGAGACTAAAAAGTATGTGCACCCATTAACCGGTAGCTCACCTGAAAGGACAAGATTGGAGATTGGCAGGGACAGATGCTAGCATTGGTTACAGCAACACCCTGCCTCCTTCTTTCCAGTCTTTTCCAAGGCTCTACCTCTGCAGTTTGTACTCCCAGATTGCCCCAAGCAAGAGAGGCCACTTTTGGACATTTCAGAAGAGAGAGAAGAGGACTAGGAGGGGACTTGCCCATTCCCTTCTGGGCAAGAAGGAACTGAGACAGCTGCCCTCAGGAATCTCTGGGCCTGATCCCTAATCTTAGCCCTGGTGTCCACCCCACCACCCCAGAGCAGGGGGTGGGGGTGGGGAAGGCCACTGGGGCTATCTACTTGTTTGGGGCTTGCCCCAGCAGAGCCTCAGCAGGGCCACCTCATCTTATGGCAAAGTAAGTGTTTCCTACTCAGTGTTACTTTCAGGGGCTCTGAGAGCCCAGGTGCTACCAACATTGATCTTATTTTACCAGGGAACAACGCCCAGAGTTAGATATAAAAGGTCCTAGATTACTTAAATACAAATACTGTCTTAGTTAGTTTTGTGCAGCTATAACAGCACACTACAGACTGGGTAATTTACAATGAACAGATATGTATTGGCTCACAGTGCTGGAGGCCGGGAAGTCCAAGATCAAAGGGTCAGCATCTGGTGAAGGCTTTCTTGCTGCAACATACATGACAGAAGGCATCACATGGGGTGGGCGGGAGAGAGAAGGGGGAAAACTCTTTTTATAAGAAACTCACTCACAAGATAATGGCATAGATCAGTTTATGAGGGCAAACTCCTTGTGGTCTAATCACCTCTTAAAGGTCCCACCTATTAATGTTGTTACAGTGCCAATTAAGTCTCCAACACATGTTTCTGGGGGGATACATTCAAACCATAGCAAATATCTTCAGAAAAGGTGACCCAGGAATTTACATAAGATGTCACCCAGGATTATCTTCTAATGCAGGTGTAAGTGTTTATTAGAGATACTTTGCTGAAAACTTGGGGAGGGAACAGAAAACATGAGGATGTTATGTCCCAGTCTGGAGAGTACAGAAAGAGTGTGCCTAGGAAGGAGTACTGAAGAAAGGCTGTCTCCCCACATATCTTGACGAAGGTTGCTTCAGCACCCAGATGCCAACCTCTTTTCTGTGATGTGTCAGGATGACTGGTAAGATCCTCCGCCACCCTAACATCCATTTGATCATGATGTCTTTCCCACTTACATAATTTTTTAAGCCAAAGGAATATTTTTTAAGTGGGCTCCTCCTTGATCCCTCCATCGTTCTCTTCCTAGGGCCATTTTGATGGCCTTGTTCCCTGTACGGCATCAGGGGAGATTCATCCACTGCTGCATGGGAGGAAGCTGGGAAGGTGGGCTCCGTGAAGGAGTGATAAGTGTCACCTGGCTAGGAGCTAAAGTGTAGATATTTTCTGATTTGAGAAGACATCTGAGTGAGACCACATGGAAAGGCATCCATGTCTTGATTTGTATGGGTAAATTACCCACACAGTAGCTTCCTTGGAGGCAAATTATCCACATTCAAGTTGAGAGCATCCTCCCTTCTGTTCATTCTCATACTTTCAAGAACTCAGAGGGACCTGTGCAACCTCAGAAAAACAGCTCACAGAGTAAGAGGCAGGCAGTTGTGGGGGGGCTGGCGTGGCCATCAGGCTGTCCTTGGCATGCACAGGAAAACCCAGCAGATTGATGGGAAGGAAGGTTGGGAGCTCCCGGATTTTCCTATATCAACCCTCCAGGAGCTCTGAGTCCAGATCACTCGGGCTTATTCAGGGGTCAGATCCCCCAAACTTCTTCATCTCAAATAGCTTGGATTAGCCATCTCCACTCTCCACTGAGCTGGGGCTATGCAGAGAGGAGCAGGGCCACTCTGTAGCCTAAAAAAATGTGGTTTCTGGACCCTTCCAAGCCCCAGGGACTAAAGGCCGCCCCTAGCTCCTCCTAAGGGATCTCTGGCACCACAGACTGACAGGGCTGGATAGGAGACCCCAGCCCCTGTGTGCTGCACTTGAAGAAGCCAAGGACAGGGAACTTGTCCTGGTCACACAAGTGGTAAGCAGAAAAGCCGGTATGGCTCCCTCCCCCACCCCCAAGGGCTCCTTCCATAACTGCTGCCTGAGCAGGTGGCTTCTTAGGTGCTGGTCCTTGGAAATAGAGCCCTGGCCGGGCTGAGGGTGCCCTTGGACACCCCCATGTCCCATAATCCGTGCAGAGGAGGGCCTCTGGGTGAGCTCTAGGTGGGCATGGGAGCTGTCACAGCCTGGTCACTTCTCTCCCTCCCCAGCTGGGCCGGCTCCAGAGCCTGCTGTTCCCTGGCAGCTGTCTGCCGCAGCGGGGAAGGTGATCGCCATGTTTGCAGCTCCCTTCCTTGTTTGGAAAGATCTGGAGGCAGGTGAGGCTGAAGGGAAAGCGCCACTGACAGGTTGTGATCTGCCGGGTTTTGGCTCCGAGCTCCAGCAGTCTGGGGAAGGCTGTCTGCCTGCTGGGGGCTGCGCTCCGCCTCCATGTCCCTGGTGTCCCTCCAGGGGCCTGCCTCCTCCTCCTCCTGGCCCTGCAGGACCCCCACAGCCGCCAGACCCCAGCAAGGGTCTACTGGCCCTGCCTCTACCCCAACAGACCCCTGAACAAATCTCCACTCCCACTAGTGCCCCTCCTCCACGGGCAGTCCTTCTTGATGTCTGACTCAAATCTGTGGCTCCGGCACAATGCCTTGCCTTTGTAGGAAGGAACATTATGCAGTCGTGTGGTTCCTTTCCGCGCACTTGGAGGGACCCACCTAGAAATCAGTCACGTTGGGCTTTTTCTCTGAGCCTGACAAGGCAATTTGTGAGGAGCAGGGCTCTGTCTCCCGCAGGATGCTAAGCGGGCGCCGAGGAGGTGGGTGTGGAGGGTGTTCTGAAGAGATACCCCAATTAAACATCCAGTCTGCCATGTCTTGTGTCATTCAACGCGATTCATCTTCTCCCGGACTCCCGCTGGGAGAGCTCCCAGAGGCGGGAGGACGTGGAGACGCGGTCGTTAGCGGCTCGCTGTTTATCCGCCTCTTCGGCAGGAGAACAAATGGACGCCCCGCGGTCCCGCCCCACTGTCATGGGGAGAGGCTGCTCCCGCCTCGGCTCCACCCCGCAGCTCCGGGCTGCAAGGGATTTGCGGGAGACAATGGGCAGGAGGAGGGGCCTCTAGAGACGCCCCCCACCCTTTCATTGTCTGCCTCCACGAGTCAGCAAGGGGCTGGGGCGGGAAGCTGAGGGGTCTGTGCGGCTGGCTGAGTTAGCACATTCTGGAACCTAGAAGGGGCTTCAGTGCTGCTCTCCTGAGTTGCAGTCTTCCTCCAACCACCCAGCTGGCCGTGCCCCAGACCTGCCATTCCTACGTTCAGGCCAAGGAGGAGGGGCTCAGGGGCTCAGAGGATGCAGCCCCAACCCTTGGAAATGGCTTTTTGATGAACTACGTGTTTGCGATGTTGCTTCCCAAGCTCTGAAGTCCTGGGGCTTACTAGAAAAATGTCCCCACCCAGCCAGGAGGAGGCGTTCTGCCCAGGTTTGGGGAGATGAAAAACTAATGGTGACTTGGCCCCAGAAGATCAGGGGCAGGGAGGGAGGGAGACACCGGGAGTCCTGGCTCCCAGATCCCAAGGGCCCACCAGAGCTGGCTAATGGCTCCTCTGACCTCGTCCCCCGCAGCTCACCTCCCAGGTCCCACCTTTCCCCAAGTCTAGGGATCAGTAGCCTCGGCTCCCTAGAGCTCATCCGGTCCATCCTGCTGCACCCAGAGAGACCCTAGACAAGCCACCACCACCTGGAGCAACAGAGGAGGGACGGAGAACAGCAGAGACAAGCAGCATGAGGCTGGGTTTCCTTTGACACCCTGGATTGTGCCAAGGTAAAAAAAAAAAGGAGCCGATACCACATCCGATTCTGGGCTCTTTCACCAAGAATGGCAGCAAAATTTTCACATCTTTGGCTCTACGCTTCTCATCCTGGCTTCTAGTCTCAGTTCTGACACTAATTTTCTCTGTGAATTGTAAGAGACCAAAATATGACTGTTGGAGACCAGAATATGCCACCCCAAAATATGCCTCTTTGGCATAAGGATTATTTTGAGCTGATTATTTTGAGAAACTGCAGACACAAGAGAAGCTCTGAAAACAGAGTAGAAGTTCCCCTTTTGTAAGGGAAATTTACATGTATAAAGGAAATCTCCATTTGTAAGGGTGTCTCCCTCTCTGTACCAGAAGGCTGACTCTAAATCGCTGGAGACTCTTATCAATGGAGAAGGCACTGACTTTGATCTGCATAGCAAACGTACCCTTCCTGGTTTGGGGAGCTTTTCCTGGTCACCTCCTCACCGCTGGCCTCCCTTGGACCTTTCTTTCTTTGTTTCAGCTGAATATGGTATTTCAGGCTGAATTCTAATCCACCTCTGAGATTTACTCATTTTTCCCTCGGTATCTCCCAGGTACACATGAGGTATAGAGGTTAATAAATTTCTGTTTGTTTTTCTCTTGTTAATCCGTCTTTTGTTACAGGAGGCCCTGCCAATGAGCCTGAGAGAGATAGAAGGAAAAGATATTTTTCTTCCTGTACAGAATCTGGATGACCAAGCTTCTCTCTTCCTCAGTTTCCCGTTTCTACTAAGGGAGGTTGAACATTGATGCTTGGGGGTCCTTCCAGATTCTCGTCTCCCAGATCTCCCTCTGGGCCTTTGCCTCCTGGTCTGGGGCAACAGAGAACATGGGGAAAGGAGTCCTGGAAGTCAGAGTGACGCTGGGGCAGCCCAGTTGCAAAAGCCTTGGCCCATTGTCCTTGGCAGTGCACTGATACTTGTAGACGGAGCAACCTGACTTTTGCTTAGGAAAATTGGTCCTAGCAGTTCAGAGCACTCACTGTAAACCTCGCTGGGGTGATACAGCAAGCACTTGGGAAGCATCTTGTGCCCCAAGGCATATTGTGACTCCAGGAGAGGTGGTGAGTTGCTTAAGGCTGGTGGTGGGGTGGTGGTGTCCAAAAGGCCACCAGGATGGCTAAATAATAGAAAGGAGAGCTTTGTTGGCTGTATCTGTTTACAAGCCACGAAGAGACAGTATCCAGTGTGTGCTGTAGGTACCTTCTCTTCAAAGAGAAAAAGGACAGGTTGGTTTTTATGCCTCACAGGGCCTATATCATACATATTCAACAGGTTTGGGGGGAGAGCTATACACATACATAAAGGGAGCCGGGCACATGCACAATAGTAAACAGATGTAACATACCTCCCTCGTTCACTTTGGGGCAGGGTTTTAGCATTAAAGTGAGTTGAAATTTGATTTTTTTTTTGTCAAAAGGTGAGCTATAAAACACAAAGACAGTTTGTGCACCTCTATAAGCTGGCTAAAACTGGCTTAAGATCTGCAATTTCTTATCAGGAAAAAATATTTCTAAGGCCCGTCCTCTGTCCAATCAGAGTTGCAGTGGTCTGGATTGTAAACCAGCTTTATACCTCCTATCGTTAGGAAGCTTAGCATGGGTGTGGTTTTCCTTGTAGCCATAAATTAGCCATACCAGCTGGGCCCTGAAGCCTCCAACAAACAAAAGTAGGTAACTTTTGTTTCCTTAACCTTAGGATCTGTCTTAGTTGATATAGGGGTGTCAATTTTGATCTCTCAGATCCTAGTGGTAAATCAGGCCCAGGGACAAGACACCCTGAATCCCAGGCCAGAACTCTCTCCTACAATGTCTTAGAGCTGCCTGTAGGAATGAATGTCTTACGCCCCAAACCTGGCCTTCTTCATCTGCCCCTTCAATGCTGCCAACAAGACCTTCCAGTGGCAGCCGTGGCCAGTCCCTGGGCAGGCCCAGCTGAGTCAATGTTTGCTGACTGGTTACAAGGAATGATGAACAGGCCTACATGAATGGAGAAGTCCGACATAAAGCTATGCTAATTCTTCATAAGCTCTGCCTGTCGCCTTTTATATATCAACCTGAAATGTAATTATCTTTATGGCTGGCGGAGTAAATCACCAGTATGTGTCAAAGAGATTTGCTCCTGTGTTTTATTACGTAATATATTAGCTCTACAGTTTTAAGATGTCATTACTTGGCTAATCGCATGAAACGTTTTCATGAGCAAACAGTGATTCTGGCGGGAGCTGGGGCCAAAGATCCATGGCCATTTTTTCAGAAAAATGCTCAGGAAGGCCTCAGGAGATCATCTTGGCTAAGCCCCTGCCTCCAGGCTTAGAGAGATCTGGGCAGGCAAAGGTTCCTCACTATCGGAGAGGCTTTGAGAGGTAGGAGACAAGGAACAGCCAGCGGTGGATGGGAGACATCTGGATAGCCCAACAATTCCACTCCTGGGTATATACCCAACGGAAATGAGTACTATGGTCACCAAAGGACACACACAATGGCTTTATTCCTAATCTCAAAAGCTAGGCCAGACACAGTGGCTCATGCCTGTAATCCTAGCACTTTGGGAGGCCAAGGCGGGAGGATTGCTTGAGGCCAGGAGTTCAAGACCAGCCTGCGCAACATAGTGAGACCCCCTCACTACAAAAAACAGAAAAATTAGCCAGGGATGGTGGCAAGTGCCTGTAGTCCCAGCTACTTGGGAGGGTGAGGCAAGAGGATCGCTTGAGCCCAAAAGTTTGAGGTTGCAGTGAGCTATGATGACTCCACTGTACTCTACCCAGAGCGTGACCCTGTCTCAAAAATAAAAAACAAAACAAATAAATGAAAAAAACCCAAAGCTAGAAACAACCTAAATATCATCAATAGCAGAGTGGAAAAAAGAACTATGGTATATTTACACAATGGAATATTTACACAGCAATGAAAAAGAATGAACCATCAATAATGGATGAACTATTGCTGAGTGGATGAACCTCACAGACTTGATTTCCCTCTTGCGGTCATAGCAGCTGTTCAGGCAGATGAGGTCACTTACTAGGCTCGCTCAGATCCCCAGGAATGTTCTCCTCCTCCAGCCCCAGATGCAGATCTGAATTTCTCAGGATGAATTCCCTACAACATCCGCCTCGAGTTCACCCTCTTCTTTCTTTTTCCTCCTCCTCCTTCTCCACATCAGCATCTTCATCAACAAACTCATTTTGTTGTTGCACCTAACAGTGGGTGTGTGTTCAAACTCTTTCTTCTCTGGCTTTAAGTTTGGTGAGCAAAAGCAGCATGGTGTGATAGCAACAGCACAGGCCCTGCAATGAAATCCCCCTGGCTTTGAATCCTAGCTCTACCCCTCTTCATTCTGTCATCTTGGTCAGATCACTAAACTCTCTATGCTTCAACTTCTACATGTGCAAAATGGAAATAATAATGCCTTCTTTGTAGCCCTATTGTGGGCAGTAACGAGAAAACATGAGCATCTTACTTGGTGCCTAACATGTTCTTTCTTGCATTATGTATGCGATCGTTGAACAAACATTTACTGAACTCCTACACTGTGCCAAACACAGTGCTGGGAGCTGGCACACACCGTCACGGTCTGCAGTAGACTCTCTGTGTTTTTGCCTGCTTGGCATCTGATGGTCCCACATTCTGACTTCTCTTTCGGAAGTCCTCCTTTACTCCTCCTTCACTTGCAGTTCAAATGGGTCACCCACCATCCAACCCCCTAGTTCAGGATGTTGCATCCCCATGGCCACAGAGATTGGTCCAGATTGGTTCCATGAGAGTCAGCCCTGGAACTTTTGCTGAAACTTTAGAGAAAGAAGTGGTCCTTTTCCACCAAGGATGATCAGCTGGTCAAATGGAGCCCTAGACCTGCGAAAGGATGTCTTTGCCACCTCACTGGAAGAGTGTGCCTAAGAATAAGGACAATGTAAAAAGCTGAGAGATGAAGAGGAAAAGATCCTTAACAGCCTCATTTAAGCACCCAGATCCAGCTACACCAGGACTGCGTTGGGTTTCTGACATTTGCAAATAAAATAATCCAGATTAACACACTGTCCTAAAAATCACTAACATTCAATAAGTTTCACTATGTGCCGGGCATTGTGCCATATGCTTTGCAGGCATTATCTCATTTAATCCCCCTAATAATCTTATGAGATAGGTGTAGTGGGTTAAATAAGTGTCCTCCAAAAATTCATGTCAACCCAGAACCTCACACTGTGACCTTATTTACAAATAGGGTTTTGCAGATGTAATCAGTTCAGATGAAGTCATACTGGATTAGGGTGAGCCCTAAATCCAGTGACTGGCATCTTTATAAGAAAAGTACACAGAGAAATACAGACAGAGTGACAGAGAATGCCACGGAAAGGTGGAGGCAGAGATTGGAATGGTGCAGCCACAAACCAAGGAACACCCAGGATTGCTGGGAGCCACCAGAACGAGGAAGAGGCAAGGAATTCTCCCCTTAGCGACTTCAGAGGGAGCACGGCCTTGCTGACACTTTGACTTTGGACTCTGGCTTCCAGAGCTGTAAGAAGATACATTTCTGTTGTTCTAAGCCACCCAGTCTGTGGTAATTCGTTACGGCAGCCCTGGGGAGCTAATACAGTAGGTAATGATCATTACTGTTTTGGAAGATGAGAAAACTCAGGCTAAAGAAGTTAACTAACTCGAGGTGTTATAGCTCATTTAACAGCAGAGGCAGGAATCACCCCCAGGCAGACTCGAGAGCTGTCTCTCTTTCTTAATCATTACATGATACATAGCAGATGCATATATTATAAATGCCAGTTTCCTTCCTTCCGGGACTGTATTTTACTGTTCCTCGCATTCCTTCCTAGTGCCTGGCTCAGTGGCTAGTACTTAATGGGTGCCTAGTAACCATTGTGGGGATGAGAATCACTAGGAGCCCTACTGAACAGGGCACTGGGAGGGCAAAGAAGGGTAAGACACAGCCATTGACCTCCAAGGGTTGCAGTCTGGTATGGGAGACCGGAACATGCCACCCCAAAAGATGAAGGATTGTTGAGCTGAAGGCAATTTAGAGGCAGATGCAAGAAAGCTCTCCCCCCATCCTTCTGTGTGCCTAAAAGCAGACATTGATTTACAAGACAAAGATATCCGACTCCCCATTCTATCTGGGAGGACACAGGTTAACCACCAAAGACAACTTGAGACCCTTGTCAGTCTGGAGTTGGTACCAGAGGGATCACTTGCAGTTCAAGTGGTTCACCTTCCACCCCACCAGGGTAACAAGTACATGTTAGTAATAGGTTTTACTGACTAGCCTGTATTTGCCTTCCCACGAGCTGCTGCCCCTAGGAACTCAAAGCGCTTTTCCTTTATCTTGTCACTTCTCTAAAAATTGACTGCTCGTTGTTGAAGATGCTCTATAAGCTGGAATTCAAAGCCACCCCTGAGAATTCTTCATACCCTGGGTGTCTCCCATGTATATACAGAATACGCATGTTCTTCAGCTGTTTTTCTCTTGTTAATCTGTCTTCTGTTGCAGGAGTCCATTCCACCTGAGAACCTGTGAGGGCTGAAGAACAAATTATTTTTCTTGCCCTACACGAGACAGGCTGTAGATGCAATGTATACTCTGGGCTGAGTGAGAAGCTTAAAAATAAGCTCTGAGGAGCTCAGAGGAGGGAGAGCACTGAGGGCTGAGCCAAAAGGAGAGATTGAACTTGACTTGGGCCCTGAAGAACTTAGGAAAGAGGGAAAAATTGGCAAGTGGTTGATAAAGCAGAAGGACACAAACAAGGGCTTGGAGGCAGGACTCTGCATGATACAGAGAGAGGTACACGATGGGCTAGGAGGGCCTGGCCAGGTCAGATCAGAGGTGCTGTTGAGGGCCAGGGAGGAACTTGAACATGAACCAGTAGCAGGTTCCTATGGGCTTTCGTCACATGCAGCTACTGCATTTGTTACTGCTACTAACAGAGACTTCACTGCTGATACTTGCTCTATGTGCTCCCTACGTTTCCCAGTTACCTGCGGCTCAGCAGAGCCATGCACCCTGCTTCGGCCAGTGGGCTACGTATCTAAGTGTCACTTCCAAGTTGAAGCATGGAAGAGCAGGTGCGAGTCCTCCAATGTCTCTTCATTCTTTGTGGCGAGTGTTGCGATGGCACCTTCACCAGATCTAGGCTGCCCAGATCCCTGGGGACAGCTGTCCTAGAGAGAGCCATGAGAATTTCATAACAAGAAACAACCGTGTATATACTAAGCCACTTAGATGAGGGGTCTTTTGTTACCAAGGCATAAGTGTAGCCTTTCCTGACTAATGCAAGTTATGAGTGACAAATCGCAGGTGGCTGAGATGACTTGGGCTGGGGAGGCAGGGGAAAGGGAAAGGAAGGGGCTGGGACGAGCCATGTTTAGAGATGTTAATGGGGTAGGAGGAAGTTGGTGAAGGGGCTGGTGGATTTTGTGAAGGGGTCATTGCTCGGGAGAGGCCAGACCAGGGCTGGAGTTGGGGTAAGGGAGCTGGGGAGGTGCTGGTGACTTAGGGTTCACAGAGCTGGTGAAAAATCCCCAAGGACGATCAGGAAGCAGTGGGCAGCGTGGGAACAGCTGAGCACCACGCCCTTCTCCTCCAGGCCTCTCTCTGACAGCCACGGGCCAGCTCACGGCAGCAGGGGCTCTCAGCCAGTCTTCTCTTCTTGTCCCACAGTCGACAGCTGCAACCTCCGAAGGCTTTCCTAGGTGTGACTTCACTCTATCCCAGCAGCCCTGGGAAGCTGTTCGTGTTGCCCAGGTTTACAGAGAGAGAAAGAGGCTCGGAGGACTAAAAGCCACAGCCAGGCAGTGACAGTCAGGGATGGGCTGGCCAAAGACCGCCAGGGCTTCTGACTCCCAGAGTGGAGGCCAGGCTCCCTCCAGGTGCGTTCTCCCACACACGGGTGCAGCCACTTCTTCAGAGTCCCCAAAAGCTGGACAGGGCCTGGGAGTGGCCAGGGAGCGAGGAGGGAATGGCGAGGGCTGCGGTGCCTTCTGTTGGGATTTTTCACCACAGAACTCATTTTTTAGGAGCAGGCCCTGCCCCCAAGTCCCCGAGGCTATCAGAGAATTTCTCTATCATCCGATCTCATCAGCAGCCTCCAGCATTCAATCACATCAACACCGCGAACACGACAATTCTTGCCCCTGTGATACAAGCTGTCACCCTAGGTCTAAGTTCTGGGTGATGAGATATAAACAGAAGATTTTAGATGAGACATCCAAGAAAGTTCCTTAAAAGGGAGATGACCCAGGGAGATGAAACTCAGGCTTGATGGCTGGAGCTCCAGCAGACAACTCACACCATGAGGTCCAAGAAAGCCACATGCTACGCAGGGTAAAGCTGAAGCACATAAGAAGCCTAAGTGTCTGATGCCCCTGGAGCTGCCCTGCTGGCCCTGGAATGCCCAGCTCTGGGCTTCTTATGAGAGAATAGGCTCCTCGTTGGAACAAAATATGGGCAGCCACATCTCTGCTAGCAGCAGCCAGACACAGTCTCTAGCACGGCGGTCATGGTGGGGCCCAGAGGGGAGCAGCTGCTGCCCCAGGGTCTACTTCTTCAACTATGGAAAATAACAATCAGAGACTGGCACCTGATGGCATCTCACATTAGAAGAGAAATAATGGATTTTCAGCAAACCACAGGAGGATTTTAAACATAATAATCCAGAACTGAGGAAAATCTTCTGATACAAACCCAGAAGTCATGAAATAAAAGATTAATCATTTTAACCTCATCAAAATAGTAAAAATTCTTTGTCACGAAACAGACCTGTATTAGTCAGGAGAGGCTAGTTATGCTACCACAAGAACAAAGACAAAATCTGAGTAGTATCAAGCACCGAGGGATTATTTCTTGCCCACACTACACATTCTCTCGCAGATTGGCTGGGGCCTCTACTCCCACGTCATCAGTATTGTCGCCTTCACTTTGGGTTGCCAAGTTGAAGGCACAGTCATCATCTGCTAATGCCAACTGCCAACGCAGGGGGACAGAGAATGTGTGAAGTGCTATCAGTTCAAGCTTCAGCCAAGTGACATGCACACGTCTGCTTGCATTTAATTATCAGAACAGGTCACAGAGCTACAGGGATATAGTGCCTTCTCGAGGAAGGAAACTGGATGTCTATGGACCATAATACACACAAGCAAAAGGCTTAACCCATTGGGAGAAGTTTTAGGCACTCATATTATAGACAAAGGGCTAATTTCTCTGATAAATAAAAATAATCACATCAATTAGAAAAACAGGCGAAAAATATGAACAGGCATTTTACAGAAAAGAGCGTGAAAGATGCTGTAACTCACTCATAATTTAAGATTCAAATTACACCAAGATACTATTTTTCGCCCATCAAATTGGCGAGAGTATGTACAAACAGGCACGTTCGTACATTGCCGATGGGCTGTAAATTGGTTTAACTTTTGCAGGACAAAATTGGCATTATGTGTCAAAATTTAAAGTTCACTCACCTCTTGCTAAGGTTCTTCTTCTTCTAGAAATGTATCCTATGATGAGCTCACACATGTGGGAAATAATATTTGTGTAAGGCTCTTTGTTGCATTGTCTGTAATAACAAAAGATTGGAAACAACCTAATGCCTTTTAATTGGGGATTGTTTAAATAAATCATTTAAATTAAATAAATTATTTCCCTCCATTCAAGGGAATACTAAAAAAAATATAAAAAGAATGAAAAGTTCCTTTTGTAATGGAACAATGGAACAATTTCTAAGATTTAATGTTAAATGAATAAAATAAGGTACTCAACAGTGTGTACTGTATATTACTATTTGTGTATAAAAAAGGAAGAACACATTCATAATTCTTTAAATATGTTAGGAACATCTCCAAAACACACATTTTTTTTCTGGATCTTAGATACCAAAAATATATTTAAAGTAGAAAATACTGGTTGCCACTGAGGAAAGAATAGAAATTCTCCTTTTGTACCTTTTAAATTGTGAGATAGCATGGGAATGTGTTGTCTAATCTAACGATAACATTGAAAATTAAAAGAAGATAGAGATAACCTAGTAATTCCACTCCTAGCTATATAATGAAAAGAAATGAAAACACACATCTGCACCAAAACTTGTACACAAATATCCATAGCAGCATTAGTCATAACAGCCAAAAGGTGGAAATAGTCGGAATGTTCATCAACCGGTAAATGGACAAATAAAATGTGGCATATCCATACAATGGGCTATTATTCAGCCATAAAAAAGAAGGAAGTGCTGACACGTGCTACAATGTGAATGAGCCTCAAAAACATTATGCTGAGTGAAAGAAGCCAGATGCAAAAAGCTACACATTGTAACTATTCCATTAAAAAGAATTCTCTACTAATAGAACAGGCAAATCGGCCGGGCGCGGTGGCTCACGCCTGTAATCCTAGCTCTCTGGGAGGCCGAGGTGGGCGGATTGTCTGAGCTCAGGAGTTCCAGACCAGCCTGAGCAAGAGCGAGACCCCATCTCTACTAAAATTAGAAAGAAATTAATCGGCCAACTAAAAATATATAGGAAAAATTAGCCGGGCATGGTGGTGCATGCCTGTAGTCCCAGCTACTCGGGAGGCTGGGGCAGTAGGATTGCTTGAGCCCAGGAGTTTGAGGTTGCTGTGAGCTAGGCTGAAGCCACGGCACTCACTCTAGCCAGGGCAACAGAGTGAGACTCTGTCTCAAAAAAAAAAAAAAAAAAGAACAGGCAAATCCATAGAAACAGAAAGTAGATCAGTGATTGCCTAGAGCAGCAGGTGCCCAGGCTTTTTGGCACCAGAGACCGGTTTCATGGAAGGCAATTTTTCCACAGATTGGGGTTGGGGGGGAAAGTTTCAGGATGATTTTACAGGCTCTCCCCAGTGCTAGCATCACCACCTCAGCTCCACCTCCACCTAGGCATTAGATTCTCATAAGGAACACACACCTAGATCCCTCGCATGCACAGTTTACAGTAGGGTTCACGCTCCTATGAGAATCTGATGCCTCCGCTGATCTGACAGGAGGCGGAGCTCAGGCGGTGATGGGGAGATGGGGAGCAGCTGTAAATACAGATGAAGCTTCGCTACCTCTTCCAGCACTCACCTCCCGCTGTGCAATCCCATTCCTAACAGGCCATGGACCAGCACCAGTCCATAGCCTGAGGTTTGGGGACACAGGCCTAGAGGGATAGGGCTGAAGAAGAACTGGAGAGAGGCTGCTAATGAATACCAGGTCTCTTTTTGGGCTGATAAAAATGTTCTAAAATTGATTGTGGTAGTGGTTGCACGACTCCGAATATACTAAAAACCATTGAATTGTACTCTTTGTGGGAATTGTACGGCGGGTAAGTTATATCTCAATAAAACCGTTTTTTAAAAAAAGAAGAGAGAGCAAAAGAAATAGCCCATATATATGACACGTGGGGACACTGTGAGCTCCTGTGACCTAGTATCTCTACAGACATCCACCATGACCCATCCTCAAGCTCTGCCAAAAGCCTCACAAGAAACCTGAAAGCCTCACAAGAAACCCAACAGGGCAGCCATCCTGGCTTGCATTCCCTGAAAGGCAGAGCCTTTGACGCAGGTAGCTTATTTTGGAAAAGGATCCCAGGGAACAACAACGGTCGGGAGGGGGATTGGGAAGCATCAAACAGGGAAGGAGAAGGCCAAGCCAAGATTTCTTGATTGAGCTGGTCACCACTGTGGGCAACTGAGTCTCACTCCTGCTGCGGAACCTCTGAAGAGCCACACAAAATGCACTCAAGACAAAGAGGACAAAATGCACCCGGCTCCAGAGGAGGGAAGCCCTGGGCAGACAGCAAGAGAGTGAGGCGCTGTCTGGCCACACCTGCCATGCAGATCAGGGGCAGCCGCAGAAGCAAAAAGGGGGGCTGAGAGCTGCGGTTGAGCGGGGTGGTTTGCCCCAGGCCTCTGGAGTCCCTTCTTCCTCACTCCAAAGAGCTCCCCACTGCTGCGTAATCCTCCAGACTTGACTCAGAGGGCCTCAACATCATTTTCAAAACTGAAAGCCATCCCCAGTGACGAATACTTCCTGCCGTGGTGGATTCTCAAAGGCACGTGCTATAGGCCACTGAATGCACCAGATGTGTTTGAAAAACAAGAGTCATTCTGAGCTAAGTCTGGCACGTGGGAAATGATCAGGCTGTGGGATGCTGTTTTGGGTCAACAATGAGGAGTGATTGTAAAGCCAGGTGTCTTATTGTCACAAGCTGACTCTGATAGCAGGGCCCAAAGGGAGCTTAAGAGGCACCCTGAGTCACCGCAATAAGTGTGCTGCCTCAGAAGCGGAGATTTTTCCCAGGACAAGCCATTCAAATGTAGAGGATGATCACGTAGGCAGAGCGGCCCCCAGCCTGTGTGGGGGGAAAGTAAAGTGCCCCGTCTGTCCTCACAGAGCAGATACTCAAGCCTCTCCCCAGCCAGTCCCTGCTTGGTGCATCCAGGGTTCCCTGGTTCTTTCCAGTGTCTTAGAGGAAACCTAGAGGCTGATTCCATCCCCTCACTGGGATAACCAGGGCAGGGGAGTGCTGGAGAATGGGGCCCAGTCCCCACTTCATGCAGCAGCCATAGGAGCCAGTGCAGGGTGCCCTGCAGCAGACGATATTCAGGGTGGTTTCCCACCCCATCCCACACCCCCCAGTGCCATGATTGGTGGAAGGAAAGAGCCCCTCGCGAGCCAAACTGTCCTCGAAGCTCAGGTCCAAGTCCAGAGACAGAAGGAGCCTGGCCTAGGCCCCAGCTGATGCCACCACCCGAGCGTGGGGCCCTTTCAGAAAAGGGCAATTCCCTGGAGTGACGCTCCGATTAGCAGAACCCTGGGGACCTCGAGGCCTAAAGCCAAAGAGCCAGAGCTGTCATCTTAAGCTCATTCTGCTCAGCTACCTGCCACCTCCCAGGTGCAAGCTGGCTCTAGGAGTACTAGGTCTCCCTTTACTTCCAAACCTAGAGCTACCTTCTTCCCACCTAGTGCTCAACAACCCCAAGAGTAGGGGACTGAACTTCTCTAAATTCTCAGAAACAAAGAGTCCAGTTCTCTTCTCTCTGGATCATTAGACTGGTTTCTCTGTATCTTCTCTTCTAAGGAAAGTCACTCTCAGAAGTTCCAAGGGGATCTCCCATCCCTGCAAAGACTAGGACGTAGCCAGGATATTTTTCACTGGGTGGGGAAACCACACATTTAATTCCTGGGAGTCCCTCCCTCTCGGAGGGCCCCACCACCGTGCTCACAGCTTTTATTTCGAGAGCAGTCTCTATGTGCTAAGGGCCTTACGTGAAGTCTCATTTAGTCCTTCCAATGGCCTGACGAGGTGAGTACTTTTATTATCATTCCATTTTACTAAAGAGGAAACAGCTTTAGAGAGGTTAAGGAACTTGCCTGAGCTCACACAATTAGCAAGTTGAGATGTTTATTAACTACTACGTACATAGACAGCACTTCATAATTTTCCAAGATCTTTCATTTCATTAGGCCATTGTCTTAGTCTGTTTTGTGCTGCTACAACAGAATACTTGAGACTGGGCAATGTATAAAGAACAGAGATTTTTTTTCTTCCAGTTCTGGAAGCTGGAAATTCCAAGGTCCAGGGGCCTACATCTGGTGAGGGCCTTCATGCGGCGTCATCCTAGGGCAGAAGGGAAAAGAGAGGGCAAGAGAGACAAAGACACCATGCTTGCAGCCCCAGCCCCTTTATAATGGGCATTAATCCATTCATAAGGTTGGAGCCCTCAGGACCTGACACCTCCAATTAGGCCCCACCTCCCAACACTGCCGCTTTGGGGACTAAGTCTCTAATACATGTTTTCGGGGGGACACATTCAAACCAGAGCAGCCATTTAATCCAGAGTCTGGGTCTTGCTTCGTTAGTTCTCCTGGTACCACCCAGTGTTGCTAGAGTTGGCTCCTGTAGTGGATTGAATAGTGCCCCCCAAAAGATATGTCCAGTCCTATCCCCTGGTTCTTGAGAATGTGACCTTATTTGGAAATAGGTTCGAGATGAGATTGAAGGAAACCAAAATATTTCACCCCGAAATATACTTCTTTGACATATTTTGAGATGACTGTTCAGAGAGCCTGCAAACAGAAGTAGCCCTGCAAAGCTGTCTTTTGTGCAGGAGATTTGCATTTGTAGAGAACCCGCCTGGATGTAGCTAGGCATTCTCTGAGGCCTTCCCTTGTCTGGACCTAGAAAAGATTAACTGAGAGTCTAACACCTTTACAGATCCAAAAGAAACATTCACCATCTATTGTCTCTGAGGGCTGCTCCCTGGGAGGTTTCGTCTACACAACAAGACCACCTTTGCTAGCCTGGCCGCCTCCTCTCTCCCTCCCATAACATGTCTTATCGTCATAACCTGATTTACCACCATAACCTGCCTTTGGCCACGCTCTGAGCCCCTGTGCTTTCTGTAACCTCAACATGGCATAAAAGCCTCAACCTTCTGGCCATTTCTTTGAGCTCTTACACTGTGTGACTCCCGTGCACATTAATAATTTGTCTGCCTTTTCTACTGTTAATCTGCCTTTTGTTCGTTGATTTTTCAGCAAGCCTTCAGAGGATGAAGGGGAAGTTTTCCCTGGTCCCCAGTGAGATCATCCTGGATTTAAGGTAATCCCTAAATCCAATGATGAGGCTCAGAAAACAGTACCTTAAAATGAAGGACTCAGAAGAAAAACTTCTCCTCTGATCTTCTCCTGTCCTCCGGCCTCTCAGTCCCCTTCTCCTCCAAGGCTGGCTGGCCATAGACTCTAGACTTCCTCTTCCCCAAGGTGGGTCGTAAAAGCCAGAACCCCTTTTCCCAAAAGCTAGCCATAAAACCTAAAATTATTCTGTGTGAAAACTGGCTGTAGAGAAATTACCTGACCTACCTTGTTTAACTGAAAGTCATGAGACCCCCATTCCAGAGAGGGTCCTGCCCCACACCCAGAAGGAAGTAATGCTTCTCAGAGAGGCCAAGAAGAATCTAGACAGACAGGACCTGCTGGGTTCCCCACTCAGTCTATTAGCACTAGATCATACCCTTCTTATCCAGTCATATTTCTGCATGGCCGTCTATACTTCATTGAACCTAAGCATAAAAATGGACAATTTCTCCTGTATCTTTGGGGCTTAATTCTGAAGGCTCCCATGTATACATGTGAAATAAATTTGTACATCTTTTTCTCCAATTAATCAATCTGCATCATGTCAGTGATTTTTTTCACCAACACTTTATGGGGCCAAGGCCCTTGCTCCCCACTCCAATGACTATTGTCCTTATAAGACAAGGGAGGGAGAGATTTATGACACACAGACACAGAGGAGAATGAGATATGAAGATAGAGGCAGAGATTGGAGAACAGAAAAAAACCTCAAATTCTGTAAAATAATTTAAAGAGATTTATTATGAGCTGGATGTGTGTGGCCATACCTTGGGGAGCTACACCTAAGAAGTTTTGAGCAAATGGTCCCATGGGAGTCAGGTTATAGTTTGGTTTTATACATTTTAGGGGGATGGGAATTGCAGGTAAGATCCTAAATCAATATACAGAAGGAGTACATTGGTTTGGACTGAGAAGGTGGGACATCTTGAAGTGGGGGACGCTTACAGGTAATAGGTGGGTTCAAAGATTCTTTGATTTGTAATTGGTTAAAGAAAAAAGCTTCCTTTAAAGGCTTGGAATGTTTTAAGGTAAAGAAGTCTGTTCATCAGAGACAAGCCACAATTTACCAACTCAAGTGATCTATTAAGCAAATTGATGACTTGTAGGTGATTTAACATTTCTCATATATGGCCTTAGGTCCTATAAATAATTTTGTATCTTATTGTCACAAAGAGTCTGTTTTATCAGTCTTACCATCTCTATTTTAACATTAATGCTGGTCAATTGCTGGATCTAAACTCCAAAAGGGAGGGAGTATAATGACACATGTCCAATCTTTTTTCCCTTCGCGGTCAGGAACTCAGTTTCAACACATTAAGTGCCATGTGAGTTGTATTTAACCCACGCTAGTTTTGAGAACAAGGCCTCATGAAGCATATGAAGACTCAATTCTCCAAAACAAATTCAACAAGTATGTCGCGAGTCACATACAACTCGAGTGGCGTGCAGCGTAAAAATTGATTCTAGTGCCACATGAGTTGCATGTAACTCACGCACGGAAAACAATCAAAAATAATAAATTTTTCATCAAATTAGAATGGATTGTTTTGTTTTCAAAGTTTTTATTCTATTTTCATAATAAAACACTGTGGCCCCAGAGAAAAAATTTTCTAGTGTGGCAGCCAACACGTTAAGGTTTTTCTGGGGTCCCCTTGGCCAAGAGGGGGTCCATTTAGTCGGCAAGGGGGCTTAGGATTTTAGTTTAGTTTACCGCTGCCACAAGCCAAGGAACATCTGGAGCCACCAGAAGCTGGAAGAGACTAGGAAGCATCTTCCCCTAGAGCCTTCAGAGGAGCACGGACCCGCTGACACTCTGATTTCGGACCTCTGTCCTCTAGAATAGTGAGAGAATTCATTTCTGTTGTTTTAAGCCACCAGTCAGTGGTCATTTTTATGGCAGCCCTAGGAAATCGTCACAGCCTCTTTATAAAGAACTCCCCAGATAAAACGTTCTCACACGCCGGAGCACTGGCAGGTGGTGAGGCAGGCACGCAATGACTCCAAGCCTTGCTTCTCAAGCTAGCGCCCCCCAGCCCCCAGAGTTCTGGGAGAACTTGAAAACATAGGGTGAAGAGGCCCAGAGACCTGGAAAGTGAATTTACTCAGAGATCCTAAGGAGAAAGTTAAGTAACTTAATTGGTAAGCAATTTAGAACAAAGAGGGAGGGACCGTGGAGCAGAGTGTGAAATTTGCCTGAATTTGCTTCAGATAAGAAGGGAGCTTCTTCCCCACCACAGTTACCGCCTTTGTGGTATTCACGGTCACCTGTGGGGCGGGATTCCTGAGAAGGGAAATCTGAAGCGATGGCAGGTGAGTTCCCAGTCATCTCCAGAGCTTGGCTGTTGGAACCCGCTGGGTCTCCAGGGCCTCCCAGAAGCTTCCCTCAGCCACAAAGGCTGGGGGCCAGGGGCTCTGAGGCAGATGAAGGGGAACTGGCTGTGGCTTGGGCAGATGAAGAGGTCTTCTGACTTCCAGACCCTGAGCCTGACCTCCACAGACCCCCTAACCTCCTAATGTCAAAGGGCCCCAGCCTCCAGCCCTGGTTGGCCTGGGGGTGCCCCAGTGCTAGCAGGATGCCAGGACTCCTTCCCAGGCTGGGGATGGCAGTTGGAGGGAGGGGACTGGGCTAGAAGGGGAACTTTCTAGGATGAGGGGCAGGGAGAGGAAGTTCCTCTGGACTATCGGAAGCAACAGAAGCCCTCTCCCCAACAGTGTCCCCGAGTTTCTGCCAGGGGAATATGCCTGAGCCTTTGCTAGCTCTGAGCACCCCCTCCAGCATTCCCCAGGGGCAGGCACCATGGGGTGGCCACAGGTCCTCTCCAGCAGATCCTCCCGCCGGAACTATGCGGGGGGAGGCTGGGCTGAAGTTGGCGCTGGGCTCTGGAGTTAATAAATGTTGATGTTTGGAGAGTGGGAGCTGTCGAGGTGTTTTATTGGTGTTAATGTGGTGTGGGCAGGATTAGCGACTCCCCAAATTATTCTCTGGAACGGAGCAACTGAAAGTAGAATGGATCTCCTCCACTCAACTTAGGATTTGATTAAAAGCTCCTTCCCAGTGATGAAGATCGAATTGAATTAATAGCTTACTGGCCCTGTGCCTGCGGTGGGAGCAAGGGAGGGGGCACTTGTCCTCTCTGCCCTGCCTCCTTGTCTTCCCTTCTTGGGAACCAGGAGTGCCCCACCTTGGCACCCAAACTTCTTTCTGTGATCCTCCCCTCCCCCTAGACCTGAGTTCCAGAAGCTTCTTGAGAGAGGAAGGGTCTCAGGAGGCCTGACCAGCTTGCAGGTCTCTTGCCCAACCACAAAGAAAGAACCAGATGCCACGTGAAGACAGGTGGGGGCCGCGTGCGGGGCAGCAAGGGGCTAAGAGATAGTCCAGCTCTTGGAAGCCAGAGGACCATCCCCAGGTCCTGGGGCAATGCCCTCACACTGTCGTGGTGCTGGTAAGTGCTCCTGTTCTCCCTCATATTTTAAGGCTTCCCAGGCAAGATGCCCTCTTGCCCCAGCCTGTTCCCCTCTTGTTAGGACAGTGCCTCCTCAGCCCCGTGCTTGCCCTTTGGCACTGCCCTCACTCGTAGTCGTGTCCTCCCACTTGGGCACACCAGATGTCCAGGCTTTTCTACGGGCCACACAGCCAAGTCTCTCCTCTGAGCATCACCCTCCATCACCTCCACTCTGGGTCCTCTGGGGACGACCACACCCAGCCCTTCCTGGGCTGGAGGCCAAGCTCCAGGTCTGCCCAGATATGCCATGGGGAGCCCTGTCTTCTCTGCCACCCCCACCCTGCCATGCAGGGGTGCCCGTGTGTGTGCATGTGTGTGAATTTAGCCAGAGGTGTGCACATGCATGATGATGCATGTACTTCAACGAATGTATCCCTCTCCAGCTTTTCAGATACTGAAGACTAATCCCCACAGGAGGATTCCAGAACCCAGTTATGCTGTGCCTCAACCCAGTCTGTCCATGCTCCTGACTGCTGCAAGGAATTGATCAGTAACCGTCACCTGGCAATGAGCTTGCAGCTTGACACACACTATTCTATTTAATGCTTGTGGCAACCCACCAGGAAAGCTACTGCAACTGTTTCCATTTTACAGGTAGGAAACAAAGGATCTACCCAAGGTAGCAGAAAGCAAGTGACCAACTTGGGTGTTGCACCAGGTCTGTCTGACCCCACGGCTCACCATCAATTCCCTCGTTTGCCTCTAGCTGGGGGCAGGCTGGGCCCACGCCCGGGGGCAGTGAACAGCATCTACAGATGGTTCCCTGCCAGTTCCTCCCCCACCCACCAAGAGCCCCCATGTGCGCTGCACTGGGCTCCTCACTCTGCCCTCAGAGGGAGTCCCACCCTCTGGGACCGGTGCCCAGGTGCTATGTATGGTGGGCACCACGCACCCCACCACAGCAAACCAGGGAACTTAATATTTTTTTTTAGCTTTTTAATAAAAACATTTTAGAAACTGGTATAATGAACCCACATGTATCCATCACCCAGCTTCAAAACTTATCAACATTTTGCTAATCTTGTTTCATCTATTCTCCCCTACACATTTTTTTCCTGAAGATTTTAAGCAAATCTCAGACACCATTTCATTTTGCCTGTAAATACTTCACTATCCATCTCTGACAGATAAGGACTTCTTTTCCCTTAACCTAATTACAATCCCATCAACACACCTAACAAAATGAGCACGGGTCCCTCATGTTATGTCATAGTCTATGTTTGAATTTCCCCAGTGGCCTGAACATGACTTTTTACAGTTGGTTCGTTCAAATCAGGACCCAAACAAGGCCTGTCCATTGCATTTGGTTGGTGTCTCCTAAATCTTTACGAGTCCCCGGCCTCCTTCACCCTTTCTTTCCTGCCCCCACTGCCTCCCAAAGGCAGGTGACTGGTCCCGTGGAATGTCCCACATTCTAACTGACACATTCCATCCTCATGGCGTGATTTAACATCCTCTGCAATCTCCCTAAAGATCTTTTGAAAAGTGTAAAATAGTCACATGACTCCCCTGCTTAAAACCTTCCCATGGCTTCCTGTTGCCCTGAAAAGAAAATTCACATCTTTTTCTTGGCCTACAAGGACCTGCCCATATGATTTTTCCCCTGATCCCCTCTCAAACCTCACCTCCCACCTCTCCACCCTTTTCCTGTCCCCTCAGCCTTGCTCCAGTTGCCCTTGGCCTCCTTTTCTGCCTCAGAGCCATTGCAGACAGAGGTGGTTCCTTCTGTTGGGATGGGGACGCTCTTCCCCACCTCTGCCCCGGCCACTAGCCGACTCCTCCTCACCAGCAGGTCTCATCTTCTGTCCCCTTCCCAGACAGGGACCCGCCCTGGCCGCCCTACCTAAGTAGATTCCTTTCCCCAGTTGTTTCCCGGTACAATCTCTTTTTTGTGTGCATTGCACTTCTCAAATTGTGTTATTTTTGTCTATTTGTTTCTTTTTTAAATGGTCAGCTGCTTCCTCCCTCCCCTACCCCACAGAATATAGGCTTTGTGAGGACAGTACTGTGTCTGCCTGGTATCTCCCAGGCCTAAAACAGGGCTTGGCGCATAATAGATGCTCAGGTATTTGTTGGTTAATAGAATAAATGGAAGGGAGAGAGGGAGAGATAAGAGGTTTACCTTTTAAAGAGCTCACAATCTGGTTGGGGAGGCAGGAAACAAAGAGAATGCCAGACCTTTCAATCAATCAACCAATTAATATCTATTAAGCACCGACTAATAACCTTCACACTTTTCCAGGCACAGAGGAGATATCTTAGGTGTTAATAGCCCTAAGTGAAAGGATAAACCGGTGCTTTGTCTAAGTGCCCCAGAGTCTGGGTGAGAGGTGGACGGGGGAAGAGTGAACAGCCTGGACTTCCTCCTGGAGGGCTTCAAGGCGGAGGGAGTCCTGAGCGGAGCCTCCGTTACTAAAAAATCCTTCGCAGTGTCCTAGGATTCCAAAGGATGCCTCTGATGATTCTCCCTGCTGGAGAGAGAGGGAAGTTGAGACTCAGCCATTTGTCCGGGTCCCACAGCTGGTGGGCGGCGGAAGTGGGAGAAGAGCCCACACACTGCGGCCCGGCGGGCACAGGGAGCAGGAGGGCAGGAGGGAGGCGGGCAGAAAGCAGCTGCGTAAAGGCACAGAAGCGGCAGAGGCCCTGGAGGGCACCCGGGGAGGTGAGGACTGGACTCCCCGCCCAGAACTGGAGACTCTCCTGCAGTTCTGCCACCAAGCGGGGCCCCCAGGTACCTGGCCTGGGGACAGGAGAGTTCCCTGTCCCTGGCTCAGTCCTGTAGCTTCTGGGGCCCTTCCCCTGACATGAGCCTCTGGAAGTTTTACACACCAAACCTCAGGCTCCCCGCTTCATGGCTTTAGTTATTTTTAATTTAGACAAAAGTCCTCACTTGGCCTTTTATGGTCCCATCCAATTGAGCTTTCTGTCTTTTTACTCGAGTTGTCTGTTTTTACTATTTTGATCTCAACTGTTTTTATTAAGTCATCCTTTAGCTTGAAAACATTTTGGGGGGGTCTTATTTATTTTACCTCTTTTTTATCTTTTGTTTTTAAATGCAAGCAGGAAGACAGCAGAATCACAGAGGAGAGGCCAGAAGGGAGGGTCCTGGGCTGACGAGACTGGACCTGAGGCCTGGGACTGGTCCCAGTGTGCTCCTCCAGGAAAGGTGCCACTCCCTCTTGAAAATGACATTCCAGCAGCACAGAGATTCACAGGGCAAATGAGTCTTCCAGAAAAGATAAGATTAGCCCCTCCACAGCCCAGCGGACTTACCAGCACAAGGCCTTTTAACTTATTTCTGGGAGGGTAAGTGACATCTTGATGAAACTGTTTTGACATGAAGACACTAGATGTGGCCTCTAAAGCAGCCATTAAGCCTGTAGTTTGTTCTTACTGCTAAGTTAGGAGCAGAGCAGACGCCTCACCCCATCCCCAAACCCCACCCTAGGGACCCAGTAACAGGCAAGAGCCTCTATAGCCAACATTCCTGGCAATAAGCAACCAACCTGCTACATTTTGACACACCTGCGTCAAAATGTCTCCCACATCAAATTCCAGGGGTCAAAACATTCTTCCATTCTGAGGTTTCGGGCTTTGGTTAGTTAGACATACGGCACCCTTTAAAAGCACAGTGTTGTTTGTGTTCTTGACATTTACATAAACGGTTTCATGCTATCAATTCCATTCTGGCTGTTACATTTCTCACCTCTGGGTTGCTTGTGAGATCTTCCGGATCGCCCAGTGTAGATGCAGTTCATTACCTCCGACTGCTGCGTGGCACTCCATCACGCACGAGCGCCATGTTTTGTTCACCCATCCCCTAGTGAAGGACACCAGGCTGGTGTCTCCTCCTTGCACATGTCTCTCGTGGGCCTCCACGTCTCTCGAAGTTGTGTGCCAACCACGAGGACAGGGCTGGGGAACGTGCACGCATCCCTGATACAGGTGTCTCTGCAACCTGACTGTCCTGACTCCATCTCCTACCAACAGGGACTGGGCGCTTTCCCTCCCCTACCTCCTCACTAGCGCTTGATATGATTCCAATTTTCTAATTTTTGCCAAGCTGAGGGACTAAAAGAGGACTTTCTTATTTTAATTTGTGTTGACGAGATTCAACAATTCTTTTTATAGCATGTTCACTTCTGTGAATGATATTGAAATCCTTTTTCTTTTTTTCCTATTAAATTCTTGTATTTGGATTTGCAGTTCTTTATATATGCTGGATATTAAACTTTTGTCAGGTTTAGACTTTTAAAAATATGTGTATTAATTAGTCCGTTTGTGTTGCCATAAGGAAAATATCTGAGGCTGGGTAATTTATAAAGAAAAGCGGCGTATTCGGCTCATGGTTCTGCAGAGTGTACAAGATGCATGGACCCAGCATCTGCGTCTGGTGAGGGCTTCAGGAAGCTTGCAATCCAGGTGGAAGGTGAAAGGGGAGCAGGCATGTCACATGGCCACAACAGCAGCAAGAGAGAGAGGGGCTGGTGCCAGGTTCTTTCAAACAACCAGCTCTCAGCATGAACTAACAGAGTGAGAACTGACTCTATCTGGGGAGAGCATCAAGCCATTCATGAGGGGCCTGACTCAAACACCTCCCACCAGGCCCCACATTCAACACTGGGGATCAAATTCCAACAAGAGATTTGGACGGGCCAAACGTCCAAACCACATCAATCTGCTTCTACTTTGTCACCCGTCTGTTAACTTTGTTTATACTGGTTATTATTTGTCTTTTGATTTTTTTAACAGAAATAGCTAATGTTAATGTGATCAAATCCATTCGTTTTGTGCCTTATGGTTCATGTATTTCTTTTTAATCTTTTCAAAGAAATACTCATTCTGAGGTTCAGAGTTATTTTTCATACATTTTATTTTATTCATGTTTATAATTTTACTTTTCACATTTAGGTTTTTCTCCATTTAGGCTTTTCTTTTTTTTTTTTTTTTAATATAGTGTTGAGTAGGAATCCAACTTAACTTATTTCCAAAACAGTGAACCATTTTTCCTGATACCTTTTACTAAACAATTCATCATTCCCTCACTGATTTGTGATACATCCTCTATCATATGCTGAATTCCCTTGTAGTTCTATTTATTTAGACTTGTTTTTGTTTATTAGGTTTGTTTTTTTATGTATGTCTACATCTGTTCCTAGTCTCTGACTCTGTTCCTTTGGCCTATTTGTCTGTTCCTATGCCAGTAACACACAGCTTCTATTATTACGACCTTGTAATCCATTCGATTATCAGCAGAACGAGAGTTGCCTCTTTTTGTCCTTCTTTTAAAATTGGATTAGCTATTTGTGGATCTCAGTTCTTCTATATACATTTTATACTCAACTTGTTTAATTCCCCAAAATTCCTGCTGGAATTTAATTGAATATAGAAATTAATTTGAGGCTAATAGACATCTTTCTAAGATTAAGTCATCCCCAAACATGGTCATAGTATTTCTGTTCATTTAGGTCTTTCGTTTAATGACCTTAGTAAAGTTGAATTCTTTCTCTTTAAAGTCTCAAGCCCTCTTTGTTATGTTAATTCTTAGGACCTTTGTGGTTTTCATCGCTGTTGTCAGAAGCAGATTTACTCTCCTTTCTGGGATCCTGAGAGGGGCCTAGAAATGTATCCATATTATTGCAAAATTTTAAAAATAGAGTATTTTAATCAATTCGCAAAGACCACGGTCTCTTTCCATGCCGTGTTCCCCTCCATTCCACCTCCTCTAATGTCAAATAACCCTGGAGTGATTATAGGTACTTTGGAACTCCAGCTAATAGGAATTTGAGCTGGAGATACTTCTAACTTGGGCTTGATGGGATATATTCATGTGGCTCACAATCACGTACATGTATAGTGAAGTCATTGCTAGATGTCTTGGTGTTTGAATGACTTTCATGAATTCCTGGAATTTATCCCACCCACTGTCCTGACTCACTAGACATCTGAACATAAAGGTGCAAAAACACAGGTAAGTCAAGCAGTTAATTAATTTTTAAGAAGTTACTTTTCTGTTTGTGAAGTTCATTATGCTTTTCAGTTTTTAAAAATTATAACTAAGTGTGATTTCTCATTCTAAATGAACATTTACTTTGAATCTGTAGTTTTATTTTATTTTTCTTAAAGAGGGCTTCCCAAATTGCATAAATTTGCACCCCTCAAAACCTGGATTTGTCACACAGATATTGTCAATGGTATTAATGTTTTCTATATTCAAATTTCAATGTTGATCTAGAATACAGCAACCTTACTAAACTCTCTTAATAGTTCTAAAAGTTTGTTGACTTATTTGGGTTTTCTCACTAAATTATCATATCATTTGCAAATAGTGACGATTTTATCTCTTTATTTCCAATATTACATTTTTAATTTTTTTCCTATCTCATTGCATTGGTCAGGACTTTCAGTATTCTGTTCAACAGTATGACAGTGGACATTATTTTTTTGTTCCTTACCTTAATAAGAACATGCCAAAAATTTATTCTTGGCCGGGCATGGTGGCTCACACCTGTAATCCTAGCACATTGGGAGGTCAAGGCAGGAGGATCATTTGAGGCCAGGAGTTTAAGACCAGCCTGAGCAACATACTGAGACCCTGTCTCTACAAAAAATTTAAAAATTAGCTGAGCATAGTGGCAAATGTCTGTAGTCCCAGCTCCTTGGGAGGCTGAGGCAGGAGAATTGCTCGAGCCCCTTGGGAGCCTGAGGCAGGAGAATTGCTTGAGCCTAGGCATTTGAGGCTGCAGTGAGCTATGATCATGCCACTGCACTCTAGCCCAGGTGACAGAGTGAGACTCTATCTCAAAAAAAAAAAAAACTTTCTTCTTTAAGTATGAGTTTTATTACAGGGTTTTGTTAGATAGGCTTTATTAAGTTAAGAAAGTTCCTGTTTCCCTAAGAGTTGTTTAAAAGTCATTCATTGGTGTTAAAATTTATCAGAAGTTTTGTTTGTTTGTTTGTTTTTGAGACAGGATCTCACTCCGTTGCCCAGGATAGAGTGCAGTGGCATGATCATAGCTCACTGCAACCTCAAACTCCTAGGCGCAAGTGATCCTCCTTCCTTAGCCTCCCAAGTAGCTGGGACTACGGGCACCACAACCGCACCCAGCTAATATCAGAAGTTTTTTGCATGCATTTGAAAGACCCTATAATTTTTCTCCTGTATTCTTTTTATTTAGGGTTGGCAAAATATAGACTGCAGACCAAATTGGGTTGTTTCCTGGTTTTACATGTATAATTGAAGCAGAGCCAGCCCACTGACTTATATATTGCCTATGGCTGTTTTCACACAATGGAAGAGTTGAGTAAGGGGGACAGACACTGTTTAGCCCACAAAGCCTAAAATATTTATTATCTGACTTTTGACAAGAAAAAATTTTCCAACTTCTGCTTTAGAGTGATCAATTATATTGATACACAGGCATATCTAAGATATCGTGGGTTCGGTTCCAGACAATTGCAATAAAACAAATATTGCAATAAAAGGAGCCACATCATTTTTTTTTTTTGCTTCCCAGTCCATATCAATGTTATGTTTATAATATACTGTGGTCTATTAAGTGTGCAATAGCATTATATCTTTTAAAAAGTACATACCTTAATTTAAAAATATTTTATTACTAAAAACTCATCTAGCGATCATCTGAGCCTTCTTTTTGCTGGTAGAGGGTCTTGCCTTGTTGTTGTTGGCTGCTGATTAATCAGGGTGGTCGTTGCTGAAGGTTGGGGTGATTGTGGAAATTTCTTAAAGTATGACAACAGTGAAGTTTGCCTCATCAATTGACTCTTCCTTTCATGAAAGATTTTTCCATAGCGCGTGATGTCATTTGATAGCATTTTAGCCACAATAGAACTTCTTTTAAAACTGAAGTCAATCTTCTCAAACCCTGCCATTGCTTTATTGACTAAGTTTATGTAATATTCTAAATCCTTTGTTGACATTTCAACAATGTTCACAGCACCTTCACGGGAGTAGATTCAATTTCAAGAAACTACTACTTTCTTCGCTCATCCATAAGCAGTAACTCCTTATCCATTAAAATTTTACCCTGGGGTTACAGCAATCTAATCACATCTTTAGGCTCTACTTTGTTTTTTTTGTTTTTTGTTTTTTTTGGAGACAGCGTCTCACTCTGTCACCCAGGCTAGCGGGCAGTGGCCTGATCTTAGCTCACAGCAGTCTCAAACCCCTGGTCTCAAACAATTCTCCTGCCTCAGCCTCCTAAGGAGCTGGGACTACAGGTGTGTGCTATCGTGCCCAGATAATTTTTTAAATTATTTTTTGTATAGAGGGGGTCTCGACATGTTTCCCAGGCTGGTCTTAAACTCCTGGCCTCAAGTGATCCTCCTGCCTTAGCCTCCCAGGGTGCTAAGATTACAGGTGTAAGCCACTGTGCCTGGCCAGGCTCTACTCCTAATTCTAGTTCTCTTGCTGTCTCTACCACATCTGCAGTTACTTCCTCCACTGGAGTCTCGAACATTCAAAGTCATCCGTGGGGGTTGGGAATCAACGTCTTCCAAACTCCCGTTAATGTTGATATTTTGAACTCCTCCCATGAATTACAAATGTTCCCAATAGCATCGAGAGGGGGTGAATCCTTCCCAGAAGGTTTTTAATTTGGTTTGGCCAGATCCATCAGAGGAATCATTATCTATGGCAGTTACAGTCTTATGCAATGTATTTCTTAAATAAGACTTGAAAGTCAAAATGACTCCTTGATCTATGGGCTGCAGAATGTATGTTGTGCTATCAGGCATGAAAACAACATTCATTTTCTTGTACATGTCCATCAGAGCTCTTGGGTGACTAGGTATGTTGTGAATGAGCAGTTATATTTTGAAAGAAATCTTTTTTTCTGAGAAGTAGGTCTCAACAGTGGGCTTAAAATATTTAGTAAACCATGCTGTAAATAGGCTTTGTTGTTCCATTTCTAGAGCACAGGCAGAATAGATTTAGCATCATTCTTAAGGACCTAGGATCTATGGAATGGTAAATGAGCATTGGCTTCAACTTAAAGTCACCAGCGACATTAGCCCCTAACGAGAGTCAGCCTGTTGTTCTTTGAAGCTTTGAAGCCAGGCATCGACGTCTCCTCTCTAACTATGGAAGTCCTACATGACATCTTTTTCCAATATAAGGCTGTTTTATCTACATTGAAAATCTGTTGTTTAATGTAGCCAGCTTCATCAATTAGCTGGATCTTCTGGATAACTTGCTGCAGCTTCTACATCTATATCAGCACTTGCTGCTTCACCTTGCATTGTTATGTTATGGAGCCGGCTTCTTTCCTTAAAGCTCATGAAACAACCTTTGCTAGCTTTGACTTTTCTTCTGCAGTTTGCTCACCTCTTTCAGCCTGCATAGAACTGAACAGAGTTAGGGGTTCTGGATTAGGCTTTGGCTTAGGGAATGTTGTAGCTGGTTTGATCTTCTACCCAGACCACTAAAACTTCCTCCGTATCCACAATAAAGCTGTTTTGCTTTCTTCTCATTTATATGATCACTGGAGTAGCACTTTTAATTTCTTTCAAGAACTTTCCCTTTGCATTTACAACGTGGCTAACTGGCGAAAGAGGCCTAGCTTTCAGGCTATCTTGGCTTTCGACATGCCTTCCTCACTAAGCTAGTCATTTTTAGCTTCTGATTGAAAGTGACAGACACTTCCTTTCCCTTGAATACTCAGAGGCATTGTAGGGTTATTAATTGGCCTAATTTCAATATTGTTGAGTCTCAGGGAATAGGAAGGTTGGAGATGAGGGGGAGAGATGGGAGAGTGGCTGGTCAGCGGAACTGTTGGGACACATGCGACATTTATTGACTACTCACCATCCCTTACTGGCGCGGTTCATGGTGCCCACAACAACCACAATGGTTGTTGTCAAAGATAACCGATCACAGATCACCATAACATATATGACAATGATGAAAACGTTTGAAATATTGTGAGAATTATCACAAATCAGAATACACTGTTGGAAAAATGGCATCGATAAACTTACTCGACATATACCACAAACCTTACATTTTAAAAAACAAAATATCTGCAAAGCATAATAAAGTGAAACAATAAAACGAGGAATGCCTGTACTTTCTAATAGCAAACTACTTTCACATTCCCAGGATAAATTCTTCCCATGGAGGGTCTTTTTTTTCATTGCAGCATAGCCTACTTCAGTTAATTACACAAATCTTAAATGTGCAGCTTAAGGAGATTCTACCTATGCACACATTCATTTAAACTCACTCAGACGCGGATCATGCACATTTCCAGCCCCATAGTGCTCTCTTGTTCCCCTGGCCAGTCTGTTTCGCCGACCTCCTCGCCCCCAAGGTAAGTATTCTTCCTCTCTCTCGCTGTAAATTCATTTGGTCTGTCTTGAAAGTCTTAGAAATGGAATCATATAGCATGTAGTCCTATGTGTCTGACTTTTCCACTCAACAACGTGGATCCAGTTATACTATGTCTGGCAGTAGTTATATTTTTCGTGTTATTTAGTATTACATTATTTGGAAAACTATGTATTGTTTTTAATACAGTATTAGATTCACTTGATATTTTACTGAAGTTTTCCAATCTTATTTTTCTTATCCTATATCTGCCTCTTAGATTCACTTTTTTTTAATTGTTGGAATTCATTTTGCATACAGTATTTATGCTTGAGAATAACTTTATTTTGCCCCCACATTTAAATTAATATTTAAGCCAGACACAGTGTCTCATGCCTGTAATCCCAGAACTTTGGGAGGCCAAGACAAAAGAATCACTTGAGGCCAGGAGTTTGAGACCAGCATGGGCAATGTAGCAAGACCCTATCTCTGCAAAAAATAAAGGAATTAGCAGGGCATGATGGTGTGCACCTGTCGTCCCAGCTGCTTGGGAGGCTGAGGCAGGAAGATCATTTGAGCTCAGGAATTCGAGGTTGCAGTAAGCTATGATTGGGCTACGGCACTCCAGCCTGGGAGACAGAGTGAGACTGTCTCTAAAAATACATAAATAAATAATATTTAACTGTACAGAAAATTCTAGATTCAAAGTTTTTTCCCAACAGTTTCTAGCTATCACTTGATTGTCATTCCAATGTCACTTTAATTCTCCTTAGTTGTAGGTGACCTGTTTTTTTCTCTATAGAAGCTTTCTCTTCTTCTTTTTGATGCTCTTAAATTTCATTCTAATACCAGCAACAAACAAGTGTAATTTGAAATTAAACATATGATATCACTTACATGGACATTCAAAAAAAATGTGGTAAGTATAAATCTAACTATACAAACACACACACATACACACACACACATATATATATATGTATGTGAATATACATATGAGGAAAACTATAAAACAGATGAAGGAAATCAGAGAACTAAATGGAGAGATATTCTGTGCGCATGAATAGGAAGACTCGCCATTGTTGTCAGTTGTTCCCAACTCAATCTACAGATTCAGTGCTATCTCAGTCAAAATCCAAGTAAGTTATTTGTCGATATTGACAAACTGATTCTCAAGTTTATGTGGAAAGGCAAAAGACCCAGAATAACCAACATAATATTGAAGGAGAAAAACAAAGTCAGAAAACTGGCCCTACCCGACTTCAAGACTTACTACAAAGCTACAGTAATTAAGACAGTGTGGTATTGGCAAAAGAATAGACAACGAGATCAACGGAACAGAATAGAGAGCCAGAAATAGACCCACACAAATATAGCTAACTGATCTTTGACAAAGACAATACAATGGAGCAAAAGTCAATACAATAGAGAAAAGTCAGTCTTTTCAACAAATGGTACCAGAATGACTGAACATTTACATGCAAAAAAAGAAAAAGAATCTACTTTACATCTTTCACAAAATTAACTCAAAATGGATCAAAGACCTAAATGTAAAACACAAAACTGTAAAACTCCCAGAAGATATAGTGCAGGAGAAAATCTAGATGATCTAGGATTTGGTGGCGACTTTTCAGATATAACACTGAAGGCACAATCCATAAAAGAAATAATTGATAAGCCAGAATTAATTAAAATTAAAAACTTCTGCTCTGCAAAAGACAATGTGAAAAGAATGAGAAGACAAGCCACAGACTGGGAGAAAATATTTGCAAGAGACATATCTGATAAAGGACTGTTAATCCAAAATGTAAAAGAATTCTAAAAACATAACAATGAGGAAACGAACAACCCGATTAAAAAATAGGCAAAAGATCTGAATGGACACCTCATCCAAGAAGAAACATAGACAGCAAAAAAAGTGTTGAAAGTTGCTTGCCAGGTGAAGGGGCCCATGCCTGTAGTCCCAGCTGCTCGGGAGGCAGAGGTGGGAGGATCGCTTGAGGCCAGGAGTTCAAGGCCAGCCTGGGCAGCATAGTGAGAC
>NW_012147412.1:20438-31691 GCF_000956105.1 Propithecus coquereli | reverse complement strand
AATTTTACTCTAATGTGTCTATGCATGAGATTTTTTCTTCTCTATCTTGTTCAGTATGCTTTTAACCCTTTCTCTCTGAGGGTTTACATATTTCTTTAATTCTGGATGATTTTAAGCCACTGTTTCTGTCACTATTTTCTCCCTTCTATTCCATGTTCCTCTCCTTCAGTGACTCATCATAGACACATACGAGTATTAATACTTATTAGTACACTCTGTGCTATCTTGTCTCTTAGTTTTTTCATACTCTATCCCTAGAAGAGTTCTTTGACTCTTATTTGGCCTTTTATGCTCCACAAAATTGGATTTGGTTGAAATGAATGTCCCCCAGAGCTGAGTCCCCAACCCGGCTTGTCTTTCTGCCACTGCTGAGGGAGTCCAGAGGGCTGGGGAAACGCCGCTTCCAGGATCCCAGCTCCAGGGGCCATTCCCTCATTCAAGAACATGTACTCCCTTTCTCCTCCACGCCAGGCCCTGTCCTGGATCCTGGAGGCACTTACTTGGTCCCTGAATCCATCTCCAACACACTCATCACTCTCCTCCCCGCCTGTGGTGCCCCAGCCACGCTAGACTCCTCCCAGCATCTTGAAGATGCTGAGCTTGCTTCCCTCTCAGGGCTCTTCCACTTGCTGTTCCCTGTCCCGGAGGTGCCCTCCCACTGCTCCACCCTTCCATTCTTGGCGGATTTCTGTATTGCTGATTTTCTTCATTATTTGAGGCCCATTTCAAGTGATATCTCCTTAAAGAGCCCACCCCTGACCATTCTGCCTGTGGCAGCCAACCCCCTGGTCACTCAGTTTTGTCCTCTTTCCCTTCCTTAGACACGGCATTTCCCACCCCTGGAAATGAGTCCGGGAGGCTGGGCTGAGCTGCAGTAACAAACGGGAGGGGACAGCCCAGTCAGTGTTTACTGTGTCACATGCTGGGCGCCTTGCCGATCTCACATGTATCATCTTATTTAATTTACACAACCGACACGTAATGCAGATGCCGTGGCTCTCCTTGTGCTGCAGGTGAGGAACCCGAGGCTTAGGGCGCTGGCGTGAAATAGCCAGAGTGTGGTGGAGCCTGGGTTGGACCTAAGTCTGTGTGAACCCAGAGCCCCTGTGTTCTCGTCTCGACAAATACGAAGTGGAAGGAAGGAAGAGGTGCTCCTCCACCTCTCTGCCTCTCTCCTGCTGGCGTCCGGCCCTGTCACGGCAAATCTGGACATCGGCCCAGGGGCGAAGGTCTCCAGAGCCTGGAGGGGTGCGTGATGCCACCTCAAAGCACCAGTGACCAGCACACCACTGAAAGGACAGAGACGCTAGGCTTTCTGTCTGCCCTGCCCCACCCCTTACAGCACAGAGTGATCAGGAAGAGACACCAAAAGGCCTCATTCCATTAGGAATCTAGAGAAAGATCTTAAACTCATCCCTATTCATGGGCTGCTTCTTTTGCTATGGTCAGGGCTCACCGGACCCCTCTCCCCAACTCCACAAGCTCAGTGCGCACAAAGGCGAGTCCGGGCTCCCCTCCCCGACCTGAGCCCACCAGTTCTGTGGCCCTCTAGCCCCACATCCAGGGGGCTCCTCATTCCTGGGCAGAACCCAATGCTCCCAGTTTGTTTCAACCTGCTCCCTCTGGGTGGTGGAGATTCTGGGTCCTCTGGCCTTTCCCGCTTTTGTCCCCTCTGACAGAGAAGGCCATCCCCCCAACCCCTGCGACAGCCAGGGGTGTTAGGGGGCGCTGGGCTAGAGAGAAGCAGAGCTGCTGCCCCAGAACCCCTTCCCCACCCCTTGGCTCTGACACGGGCAAGAAGGAGAAGGGTAAAGGCGGAGAGAGCAAGGAGTATTCCCATTCCGCATCCTCCTCCCTGCCTCCCTGGATACCGGGGGCGGAGGCACGGGGCGGCCACCAGCCCCTCTGTCGCTAGTCAGGATAGGCATGCGTAGGACAACCCCACGATGCTCACTGGGCCTCACGGCCAGAGCAGGTTTTACAGTCTGCAGAGGGCTCTCCTTGTGTTTCGTCACCTGACAGCTCTTGGAAGTAAGCAGGAAGACAGTGTGAGCTGCCTTTGTGTACAGGGGGAAACCGAGGCTCCGCAAGGTGAACTTCTATACTGAAGGCTACACTGCGACCGTGGGTCAGTGCTCTGGCCAGGGCTGTCCTCTGCTCCTTTACGTTAATGTATGTGTGTTTACATGGATTTCTTAGTCTGCTTGGGCTGCCACAAAAAAAGACCATAGACTGGGGGCTTAAGCAACAGAAACTTACTTTCTTACAGTTCTGGAGGCTGGAAGGCTAGCTCAGGGTGCCAGCGTGGTTGGGTTCTTCTGAGGGCCCTCTTCCTGGCTTGCAGAGGGCCGCCGTCTCGCTGTGTGCTCGGATGGCCTTTCCTCTGCACATACTCAGGGAGAGAGAGAGAGCTCCCTGGTGTCTCTTCTTATAAGGGCACTAACCCCATCATGATGGCCCCACCCTCATGACCTCATCTATCCGTAGTTACCTTCCAAAGGCCCTGTCTCCAAATACCATCGCATTGTAGGTTAGGGCTTCAGTATATGAATTTGGGGGGAGGGTGGAGCACAAACAGTCCATAGCCCTAGGCGTGCACACAAGGAGAACAGATGTGTGTGCATGAGGGGGGCACGCATAGTGTTCGAATGTCCACTGTGCGTCCTTCCTGTGCACATGCATGGGTGCCACATGCAAGGGGAGCTGCCTCCTCAGGCTGGGCCCTGGCTCCAGCCGCTGTTCCCTGGGAGTACTGTCCTCCCCCGTGATCTGCTGGGCCCTGTCTTTGTCCTTGTACTGCCCTAGCCCTCACCTAGCCCCCCACTCCAGCAGACTGTCCTCCTCAGCTGAGATTTCCATCTGGCTTTGTTCCTGCTGCTGGGGAGCTATGTGGACACTGGCTGCCCAGTCCTGCCATGGCTGGCTCACCCCCACTCCTGTGTGCTGAGCCTTCACCCTCTGCTCCACCCCTCCTCACTGCCCTCAGTGCAAACAGTAGGAAGTCCGCCTTGGATCTGACCTGCCCCATACCAAGAAAGCAGCTCTTCTCCGTCTAAATTCAACAAGGAACCTCCTCCCGGCTCTCATCGCCTGCTGCCCCGGCACGGCCTTTCCCTCCCTCAACAGGGAAACAAGGCTCATTCCCTGTACCTACAGGTGGCGTCTGGGGAAGCCTCGCCTGCCCTCGCCTCCCTCTGTTTGAACAGAGCCGTATTCCACAGGCCACGGCGGTGGAGAGGCGGGGGCCTCCTTCGCTGCTGTCAGTTTTCCAGGGGAGCTTATCTGCACCTTCGCATGGTATTCTCCTGTCAGGGGACCCGGGGGCTGTGTGACAGCCAGTTTAAATAAACGCTGCCTCCCTCCCATTCCCCTGTTCCCTGTCCTGTTACTGAGGACAGCAAAATGTCTCCCTGGCTTCCACAGATCTTGGTATATTGTCATCTGTCCTTATTTGATTAGTGTGTTACTCAAAGTACCTGGGGCCATCTGTCTGCAGAAAGAGAGCAAGAAAGAGGACATTTCTCCCCCTTTCCTCTTTGCTGCCTGAGCTGCAGACCCGGAAAGGTGAGGGACGCAGGACCGAGGGGAGCAGGGTCCGGGAGATGGAGCAGTATGCGGCCAGGGGGCAGGAGAGGGGGCCAAGGGAGGCCAGGGACTTCAAGGCTGCAAGCCTGGGATCGATGGCCCGGGTTTGTTGATTCAGAAGCCCTTTCCAGACATCTTCATCTCCACCCTCCATCTGCCATCATGACCCGCGGTGGCCTCGTCAAGCTCCCACAGTAGGAGGAGACAAGAGGGGCTTCATGTTTTCCCCCATTAAGGAGAACACGTGCGTCCCAGCAGCCCTAGTGGTGAATGTCGGTACTGTGGGAGTGAGGTCCTGGATTCTGACCCCCCGGGGGCCTCTGCAGCCTCCAGGAACATGGATGGAACATGCACGGAACACACCAGGCCCAAGAGCACCAAACACCTAGGGGACCCTGGAAGGCAGCGTGGCCCTGTCCATGTGAACCCTCCTCCAATGCTGGCAGAACAGCTCAGCACTCGCTACCTTCTCAATCGGGGTCATTGGCACTATCCTATTGTCTTATTTCATTTTCTCAGCAGTCCTTTGAGACAGTCGGTATCATTTGCATTTTCCAGAGGAGAAGCTGAGGCTCAGGGGGCCAGATGATTTTGTCAAGGTAACATAATCAGCAAGCCGTGGAGCCAAGACTCAGAACTGGATCCGCTGACGGCGACTCCAGTATGCCCGCCATGGCCTTAGCCTAAAGCCCCGGCCAGCGCTGTGGTGCGAGCAGCTTAACTTGCAAGGCCCTTCGAGAGCAAAACAATGAGGAAGGAGAAGGGAGCGCCGGCCCTCTCCAACAGGTGTTTTCCGGTGCGTGTGTTTTCTTTGGCAGGTAGTCATGAACCGTGCTGGCTGCCTCAGACACGCGTCCCCGGTGAACAATAGCTGCAGCGCGCACATCCTCACGTACGCTCACCAAAGGCTGACACCCACGCCCGTATGCTCGAGCACGCGCGCGTTACCTTTCTCACCCCTCCGCGCCTGCGTCCCCTGGGAATCCGTTCAATCCACTCAACAGAGCAGGGAGGAGGGGAAGACAAACCCGTATCAACGGTGTGTTTCTATTCCTCTCTCTCCTTGTGAAAACAAAAGGGAACCGTGCAAAGCCTCATCCAGTATTCACTGGGAACCATCCTGACATGATCCCAGGAAAATAAGTCCTTTTCAAGCCCACGGTTCCAGCACAGCCTCTCCCGTGACCGGGAGCCGGCAGAGCAGGCTGCGTGCGGGGCTCCCTGGCTGGCGGAGGCACTTGGTGTTGGGGCTTAATTATGATTCATGGAGCTGCATTGTGGAGATGGTTTAAAGCCACTTAATTAGTGTAGGAATATACAGCCATAACTGCTGAAATATGGCCTAATTAACCTATGGAAAAGCCGAGACCACTGCTCGGGAATTCCAGAGACATTAGTAGTCTATTAATGTGCCCAGTCAGCTTCCTGGCACAGCTTTGTGGGGGACACACAGCTGGGGGCCAGACAGAGAGGAATAGGGTTTGCCCTGGAGGGCGGTGACATTTAAGAGGACATGTGTGAAGTGGGTGGGGAAGGGAGAGGGGGCTGATATTTACTGAGCACCTATTAAGGGCCAAGCAGTGTTTTAGTCCATTTCTTACTTAATCCTCAAAACAATCCTTTAAGACAGATATGAAAGCTTAGAGAGGTTCATTAACTAAGCCAAGGTCACACAGCCAGGAAATAGTTAAACTGGAATTCACCCTCTAGTCAGGCTGCTCCAAAGGCCATGCTTTTCCCTTCCTTCTGCTCTGCCTGAGGCGGGTACAGAGGGCTGGGGAAATGGAACCGGAGAAGAAGCCCTTTCAACCCTAAGGAGGCACCCCTTCCTCTGACAGTTTAGAAAAGTGGAGTCATTCAAGGTTCCTGGAGGCAAGTTCGAGCTGTCAAGTGTGTTGTGCAGGTTAGACATCGCACAACCCTAGGGGCTCCCATTCATGCCAACTACAGTGGGAATAATGTCCCCTAGAGGCCACAGTGCACGGCCTGCACAACCACTCACAGCAGCCCTGGGGGACTGCTCTATGTGACCCTTTAATTTCCCTTCCCACCCAAGACACCACCCCCACCTCTAGCTCTGAGCCCAGACATTGGCCCAAAGCCAGAGAAGCCACAGCTGAGATCATCCTTAATGATGCAGGATTTGAACCCAGTCCTCTCCTGGGGAGACTCCAGCACCCAGGGAAGCCCCGTGCCAGGACACAAGCTCAAAGCCCTCCAGGGGGCGCCCGAGAGCCAGGCATGAGCTTCAGCGCCTGTCTGGCCGGCAGGTTGAAGAATATTCCAACAACGTCCTCATTCTTCCCTGATCAAAGGAGCCGGGATTGAACCTGCTGTAATCATCTGTCGGGGAGTTTGCTTAAAATTCCCCTAATTATGGGAGAGCAGAAAATTGCTACGCCTCAGACTGAATAGAGAAATCGAAGGCGCCCTGCTCCAGCTGCCTGGGAGAGACGATCCAGCATGGGGACAGAGGGGCTGGGAGCAGCGAGGGGGCGGCTAAGGATGGCAGCCACAGGGGACAGCAATGTCCCTGGTCCATGCCAGGAAGAGGGAGGGGAAGGCAAGGAGCCAGCTGCAACGGGGGCGTGGCGGCTGGATCAGGTGAGGCGTGCTGCCTCCCCTGCAGAGAGAAGGGTGCAGGAGTGAGGAGGATGGGCACCTGGGAAGAAATAGCCAGAAGTGCACCCCCTCCTGGCTGGAGCTGGCTTTCTGGGGGGCTGCAGGACCCTGACTCTGGCTTAGCCGAGAACGTAGGCTCCGTAGCATCGTCCCCGCCAGGACGGGGCACGGGAAAGAGCAGGGGCAGAGGTGAGGGTGCAAGCTGGCAGGCAGGGCTCCTCCAGGCACTCCCTCTGGGTTCAGCCCTGTTCCAGGCACGTTGAGGGATTCGGAAGCAGGAGAAGGGGACAGTATTCCTGCCTTCGGGGGTCTCAGTCTGAAGGGGAAGGCTGAGTGAGCATCTTACCAAAAATGAGATTCAAAGACCCCATACGCACCAGCGCTCAGCACACGGCGGTCCTGAGCTGGAGGAAGGTGGACGAGTGTGCCGATCTGGGTGGAGCCGGGAGAGAGGTTTGTTGAGCAGGCCAGTGCCAGGCAGGAGGACGGGGTGGGGAGGGAGGGATGGCAGAAGGGAGGTACCAGTTTGAAGGAACACTGAAAAGCACAGAGGGATGATGGTGACTATTTTTTAGATGAGGGAAGCAAGGCCCAGGAAGGTGAAGCTACTTGTCTAAGGTCACACAGCTCATCAGTGGCTGAGCTGAGGCTCAAACTCAGGCTTTGGATGCCTAGTCCGGCCCATCACACTGCCACAGAGGCAAGGAGTGGGGGTGAGCGGCTGGCCAGAGGGTGGAACGCTGGAAGGAAGGTGGAGGACTCAGGCTTAAAGAGCCGACGGCATCAGTGTCCCTTCCCGACAAACTCGCGTTGATTGTAAGGGGTGAGCACATCTAAAGGGTGTCCCCTCTGCTAGTCCTGTCCTAGTCACAAGCTCCTGGGCCCCCACCCCAACAGCTGCCCTGCGGAGCAGCAATGTGCCTGGTGCTCCCTGACTCTCTCACCCTCTCCCAAGGGCCTTCTCAGTTCCTCGTGCAAGTCCTCACCATGCCCGGCTTTGGTCCTCTTAGGACCCTGGTGACACTATTGTGTTTATCCCATTTATAGTATAGCAAAGGGTTGAGACTCCGGGGTTGCAAGTCACAGAAACCCACTCAAACTAGCCTTTAAGTGAAAGGGACAATTTACTAAAAGGGCACAGGAGTGTCTTGCAGAACCCAAGGGCAGCAGTGTGGTCAGGACTCCGTAAGGACAGGTATCCAGGATGGCAAAGCCACCTGGCACTGAACATGCCAGCTCGCGTCTCTCCCTGCTGCTTCTCCCTGCACCTCTGCCTCATTTCTTCCTCAGGCAGACCTCAGGACTCAGGGTGACCACGCAGAGCTCCCAAATGCACACGCAATAGAGAACTGCCCGGCAAGACTGTCCCTGGGCCCTGATTCCAATACCCCAAAGACTGAATTCTCCTCGGCCCAGCTTGGCTCAGGTGCCTGTCCTGGTCCAATCACCATCGACCCAGGGGGTTGGGTCATACTGAACAAGTGGCTGCCACGTGCCCACAGCCGTGTGTGAGCAGGACAGGTCAGGGGTCATGGTCAGTCGGACAGTAACTCCAACAATTGTCCAGTGTGACAGTGAAAACAGGACTGGGTGGTGGGTGCACAGTGGACAAGGCCTGGGGGTGGACATGGGAGCGTTACCTGTCTTAGCAGGTGCTCTCCAGGTGATGGAGGCCTCAACTTGCACCCTAGAGGTGAGTTATCCAATGCGGCAGACACTACAGCTCGGGTGGTCAGCTGTGGCTGAGATAAATCTTCAAATGGGAAAAAAACCTGAGGGGTAGGGGCTTCAGCCTGGTCCCTGGCTCTGCCGGAGCCAAGATGGACAGCACCAGGCCAGTCTGGAAGGCTAGAGCCCTGGCGCGGGGCCTGCTGGGGAGTCAGGCCAGCCTCTTGGGCTCCAGGGTGATTGTCTGGGGCTAGGAAACCTATACTTTAGAAACTTGACTATTCTCATGCTATTTGTATTTTCTGTAATTACTTCCCTTTTGTTCTCCCTTAGTATTTATGGAAGTTCTTTGTGAAAATGCCAGCAGATGCCTGCAGTACTGAGAGCAAACAGCAAAGGGGTCTGTGTCTCTTCCTGGGCTCAAAGTAAAAGAGACACATCCCTGGAGCCTGGGAGCGGAGGGGGCAGGAATGTGGCTGAGAGGACCAGGGAGTCGGGGGACCAGGGTTGCCACTGGGAGGGTTTCTCCTCCCCTGGAGGGCCTCTCAGAGCTCTGTCTTGGACCTGGGGCGGCTCTGGGCCCCCTTTAAACAAAGTCTGTTGTCCTGAACTTGACTGGGCTAGCCGGTAGAACTGCCCACTTATGGGGGGAGTGCGGGGGAGCAAAGCCACCCTCAGGCCAGGTTTGGATATGAACTCCTGAGGAAGCTGCTCCCTGTGTCCCTGGATGCTCCACAGGGCTGTGGCACGGAGGGAGGGCAGCAGTGGCTGGACTGGATCACCAGAGGTGCTACCCAGGGCAGGGGCCCTGCCTCGGGGCCCAGGGAACAGGAACTCAGCCACCTGGGACAAGTTCTCCCGTCTCCACTGGGTTCCAGTCTTCCTCCAAGTTCACCTTCCCCAGCACTGACATTTTGCAGTGCCCAACCTTAAAAACTCAACATGGGCATCAGAGCCGAGTTGGGCAGGGGGACCTCAGTTTCTCACTGGGCCCCGGGCCAGCTCTGTGGGCAGGAGATGGGGCAGGCTCTGATGTTGGAGCCAAGGGCGCCCCTGTGGTTCCAAGGAGGGAATAGGATGATGGAGTGAAGGTCCACAGTGGTAGAAAGGACCAGGGAGAGAGCCATGGAGACCTTTCCCCTCCGATATTAAATTATTTGTGAAGTAAATTGTCACCAGGGCATCCCTGGAAGGTCCTGACGCTGCCCCGCACCACGGCCACTCCTGGATCCTCGTGGCTGAGCAGCTCAGGGAGGAGCGAGGTGTCCACAGACAGAGGACCAGCAATAACACGGGACATTAGGTGCTGATGGCTCTGCCGAGCAAGAGAATCACAATTAAGGACGTGATGGGTCCCTCTGGGGCTGTCAGATGAGGACCCGGAACAAGGGTCGGGGAGCTGGAGGCTTGGTGACCGCGCTGGAGGAAGTGGGGCAGAGGGAGCCCCGGCCAGCGCCTGGGGCGCGGCCTCCATCCTCTCAACAGTAACTGCACCTGCGTTTGTGCCCGACGCGCCCACCTGAGGAGGTGGGAGCAGCATTCTCTCCATGTTACAGATGAGATAAGGAAACCGAGGCTTGGAAGTTTAAGTAACTTGTCTCCAGTGCTTAGACAGTGGAGATGCAAGGCAGGCCCAGCTGCACCTGGCACCAACGTCGGGACTCACAGTCACCCCACAATGGTGCCTTCTTCCGAAATCTTCCCCAGACTGGGCTCCCCTGACGCCCAGGGCCACAGGCTAGTACTGCCCCAGCCTCGGGCTTGAGGCTTTAGGTGGGAAGCTCTGGGGGGTTGAGAGCTCACCAGGCTTTCTGCCAGCCACCCCATGGACACCACCTCTCCACCCTGGTGTGGGGGAGGCAGAGGAGGAACATCTGGCCTAGATGGCATGCAAAGGCCATTCCAGGGGAGGTGGCGGACCCAGGAAGGTGGGAGGGGGAGGGGTGCGCACGTCACCTCAGATCCTGTGTCTGAGCTCCCACCTTGGGGAACCCCCACTCTGATCCTCCCTCCTTGGTCTCTGTCCAGTGGTATCATTGCCATTAACAAGCCCATCCTTATCTATAGCAAGCTTGCCTGAAGGAGGGTACCCCTACCACCCACTTCTCAGCCTCCCTCCCGGCACCACCCATCTGCACACACCCAGCATGCCCCAGAGCCACCCTGAATGCCAACTGACATGTGGGAAGCGGCCCATGAAAAACTCTGCCCTTTTTAGGAGCTGATCATACTGCACTCACTTTGGAGGGTGGGAGAGCAAGGTGGAGGGGAGGGAGGAGATGAGATGAGAGAAGGATGGGAAATGAGATGCTTAGTGCCCCAGACCAGGCAAGGATGAGTCATGGCAGTGTTGGCAGCTGGCAGACAAGGGGCCCCGGGAGAAGGGGAGAATGTGCGGGATGGGGAGAAGGGCAGGAAGTGAAGGAATTCAAGACAAAGCCCAGTTTTGTCAGAATACCTGTTCCTTCGTTCCCACCAGTCTAAACCCTATCCACCCTTTAAAACCCAGCACAAATGCCACCTCTTCCATGAAGGCTTCCCTGATCTCCAAATGAAGCTTTCTTTCTCCCTAAGGACTTTATCCACACGGATCTCATGAACCTTGTCACTTTCTTCCCTGCATTGTGCAAACCTGACTAGACCTGGAGCTCCACAGGACAGAGCCCTGTGACCAGTTGTGAGATAAAGCAAGACTGATGGAGACGAGAGATGGGGTGTGCGCAGGTCAGAGGATATCAGGTGAAAGGAGCCTCAGGAGAGCCATTGCAACCTGAAATCCAGATTGTGTTTAGGGACCAAGCAGAAAAGAAAAAGGCTGTTTCTCCAGAGTCCTGGGGAACTGAGGAAGTGAATGTAGTCAGCTCATAGGCGATCTCGGGTGGGTGGAGGGGCAAGCACTGGCCACTGGGAGAATAATTTTGGGGGGAAAAATGCCCCCATGCCCCACATGGTTTGTTTGTGTTTTGTTGTGTTGTTGTTTTTGTTTTTATTTTGTTTTGTTTTGTTTGAAAGATGGGGTCTCACGCTGTCACGCAGGCTGGACTGCTGTGGCTCGATCATAGCTCGCTGCAGCCTGGAATGCCTGGGCTCGAGTGATCCTCCTGCCTCAGCCTCCCAAGTAGCTGGGACTACAGGCGGGTGCCACCACACCTGGCTAACTTTTTTATTTTTCATAGAGACAGGGGTCTCACTATGTTCCCCAGACTGGTCTTGAACTCCTGGCCTCAAGTAGTCCACCTGCCTCAGCCTCCCAAAGTGCTGGGATTATAGGTATGAGCCACCGCACCCGGCCCTCATGTGGTTTTGATAGTAGCAGCTCAGAAATAAATTTATTTATTTGTTCAACAATATTTTTCATTTCAGATATCCTATTTTCAT
>NW_012147412.1:0-19174 GCF_000956105.1 Propithecus coquereli | reverse complement strand
ACTTTCTCCAGGCAGTAAACTGATGCACTGGGAGAGCCCACCTCACTGTTTCCCTTCTCTTGGGGACCACTGTGCTGTGCTACCTGCTGCCCACTGTCTACAAGTAGCTGTTCTATCTATTTTGTCCAGTTTTCAGTTGTTTCCATTAGATAGGCAATCCCCATAGCAATTCATTCTTCTCCTGCTCAATAAATATTTCCTGGGGAGCTCTCCTACGGGACTTCCAGGTGTGCCAGGCCTCGCTCTAGGTGCCAGAGATCCAGCACTGAACCAAACGGACAGAAGGATGTGGACACTGTACAATGACAAATGAAATAAACAATTGTGTAGCATGGTAGAAGGCAAAATGTGCTATGGGGCAAAAATAGAGCAGGGCGAGAGAGAGAGAGACAGCCAGGGAAGGGGGAGCCATTTTAAACGGGATGTTCAGAGAAGGCCTCGCTGAGAAGGTAAATCTAGCAAAGGTGTGAGGGGAGGGGGCAGGGAAGACAGTGCAAAGGCCCTGCGGTGGCAGCAGGCCTGGCTTGCTCCAGGAACAGCAGGAAGCCCAGTGTAGCCGCAGGGGTGTGCATGAGGAAGAGACAAGACCAGGGGGACAAAGTCAGGGAAACAGACTGGGAAGGGACTTCTAGGCCTCAGAGAATTGGGGCTTTGACGCTGAGTGAGACGGGAGGCCCTGGAGGACTTCTAGCAGGGAGAGGGCATGACCTGCCATTGTGAAAGCCTCACTCTGGCTGCTGAGTAAACAGACAGGGAGGCCCCGGAGCGGGACAGACAGCTACTGTCACCATCAAGATGAGAGAGGAGTGAGCCACACGGGGTAGACGTGGTGGGATTCTGAACATTATGTTGAAGGGCTGAGAGAGGAGTCGAGGATGACTCCTGACTTGTTCACCCTGTTAAATAAAACTCATGGGAGGCTCTTGGTTCGGGCCGAGCTCCCAGGCCAGGCCCAGCAGACCAGACCAAAATGGAGCCCTTCTATTTTACAGGATAAGGTATTGCCCAGTTCTAGAATGACAAATTAAAGCCAATTCAGATCTTTAAACTAAATTTGTTGTAACTTGTCTTCCGACAGCCCCCAGAAGCTGGAAGGATTGTGTCGCTGCTGACTTGATACGGGGAAGGTCGCAGCCAGACGGGTTTGCGGGTGGGGAGAGACCGGCGTGACTGTGGACGTGTCGGGTGTGTGCACTAGACACCCCGGTGGAGAGAGCCAGAGAGAGAACAGCTGGACACAAGTTAGAAATCCAGTGGAGAGACCCGAGAGCATGGAGGGGACAAAGCTGGGAAAGGAACCCCCGGTGAGGGTCTCACCTAGTGACGCCCAAACCTCACCAGAGAGCTCCCGGGGCACCTGCTCCACAGGGCAGCCTTCTGCCCCACGGAAGGGTCAGGAGCTGGCAAATGGAGCTGGGCCCGTCCCAGGCAGCTTATCCCTCCTCTTATTCCAAGAAAGTTGGTCCAAACCACTAAAGGCTGCAGCTGCTGGCCAGGCCTTATTCTGAATAGATTGCACCACGGCCCAGGAACCGCACGCCAGGAACTCCGAGAAGTTGCGTCGGAGACTATGCCCCCCAAGGGCCTGTACTGTGCTCCTCACAGAAGTCTCTGGTCCTCATCCATTACTCGGGACAACGGCATTTGCTCCCCTTGGCTCTTGGGATGGCTCATCCGGACACCCCGCACCTGGCAGAGTCTCCCCTAACTCCCCTTGCCCCTGCTGGGCTGTGATACCTGTTGGCTGTGTTTCCCAAGCAATCCTGGCACACTGTCTCAGCTTCCCTTCCCTGTGTCTCACAGCTGGTGTGTGACTCGGGGGGCACATTCCTCCCACTCCCTATAGACAAGGTCCAAGAGGCCTGGGATCCGAAAGCCTTCCAGACACCTGACCTCCATGCACACTGCTTTTAGCCTAGGCCCTGTTAGTCTGCCAGCTCTCCCGCTGGAACACTCACCCGTGCACTCTCCTCGCTATTTCTGTCTGCCCCTGCTTCCTTCTCCTCCTCCTCCTCCTTCTCCTCCTCCTCCTCCTCCATGTCCTTTGGTCTCTTCCCTGCCTCTCTCTCCCTTAGCTTCTCTGCCCTCTCTGCCTCTCACCTCACCCAATCACCGTCTCAGACAGTTAGCTTGGGGGGGCAGAGGTGAAACTCCTGCTGACTCTGGGGAAGGTCCTTTTCTCTCTTCACCCAGGGGAGGCCGGAAATTCCCTGATGCCCCAGAGTCCTCTGCTCCACACACTCCCTTGTCCTCAGACACCTCCATCCCTCCCTACTCTCCTCTGCTGCCGCTGCGCCCTGCTGTCCCCACATTGTCCCGATCTGATCATCCGGCAGAAGTGACAGCTAGTCCCTCAGGAGACTAGTGACTCCCCCTGCTGCTCCCCCACCCCTCACACACACATTGGCTCACACACATGCACACCCCCACACACATCCACACGCTCTCACACACTCACACACCCCCACATACACATCCACACGCTCTCACACACACATTCACACACTGTCACACACACACATTCACACACACATCCACACGCTCTCACACACTCGCACACTCACACATACACATCCACACGCTCTCACACACACGTTCACACACTGTCACACACACACACACACACATCCACACGCTCTCACACTCACACACACTCTCACACTCTCACACTCACTCACACACGTTCACACACGCGGCTCCTTAAGCGACAGTAAGGGCAGTGGCCCAGCGATCCACGGCTCCTTTTTCTCTTGCTGCCGTGGTAAAATATGGACAAGCGGGAACCACGGGAGAAATGAGGCATGAAAATTAATCTGCTTTACAATCCTCATGAATATTTAAGAGCTGATGAATATGTAACTACATTTCTTTTCTCCTCCATTAGTGTCTGCTTTTGAGTTACTCTATAGCTCCCTTCGGCTCCTTTGGGGGCTGGTGGCTAGACTGATTTTTAAATTGGTTTTACAGGTGCCTACAGCTCTGGGTTCCCTCCACCCCCATCCTGAGAAGAGGATGTGTCCCTTTAAAGTTCCCCAGAAGTCCTGAGAGAGGGAGACGGGGAGAGAGAGAAGCAGCCCCTCAGCTTCACACCCTGGCGCCCAGACGGCTGAGGGAGGGCCGCGAGGTGGCACTCACGGAGCACACTCTGGAAGACAAACCATCCCTTGTGCCCGGAGCCTCGGTTTCCCCTGAAGACAACAGCAGGCCTTTCCTGCCCAGCCGTCATAAGTCTTGCAGGGCCCTGGTCCAGGGTGGCAGCAGGTGTTACTGTCTTCCCACGTATAAGGACCCCGTGGTAAGACAGGAGTACGGTGCTCTGCAACCATCTCCTGGTCCCTGGAACCAGCTGCTACCTCTAGAACCACACTTTGGCGCATGCGGGCCACCTTCCTGGCTTGCCCACTCCTCTTTGCCTACTCTGGGCGCCTGCCTCCACCCACCCCAGCCATCTGGAGCGGCGGGGGGCAGAGAAGGCTCTCACCCACCTACCCACAGCCATCAATCACCATGGAGCGGAGCAGAAGGAGCAGCAGGGCATCTTCCCAGGGCAGCAAGATTGTTCCTGGAGCCTGAGGCAACATCTGGCATTGAACCGGAGTCCTGTGGGGGGGAAGGCTGGGGCCCGCTGGGGGGAGAAGGTGCCGTGGGGTTCGGCAATGGGCTGTGGGAGCCATCCATCCTCAAGTTCCAGAACCCAGCCAACCTGGTGGCAGAGTGTGCTGGAGGTCCCAGAGCCCCACAGCCGTCGGAGGGTTCCAGGTCCCACCGCCCCACCTGGACTCCAAGTCAGACGGAATCCTGCTAACCCAGAGTGCCCCTCCCCTGTCCCCAGCCCCTCCTTCCACCTTCATTTCACACTTTGTTTTGATCATGTGTTTCTCCCTTGTAACCACCCTCAGGGGCTCCTTAATTTCCAGCACAGCAAATTCAAGCTTCACCTTCCACCTTGACCACCAGCTGTCCCCGGCTGCTCGCCCACCCCCAGGCACATCCAGGCTCACATGCTGGCCATCCCAGACCTCTCACCCCTGTCCCAGGCCCTCTGTCTCACATCTGATGGGTCCTGGCCCTTCCTTGTCCCCCTTGTCGCCTGGACTCTACTCAGAGCCGCCTCCGTCCGGAAGCCTTCCCAGGCTAACCCAGGCCTGCAGCGTGAGCCTGTCAGCCCTCTGGGCTCCCAGATGCTCTGGGCTTCCAATGGGGTGTTCATTGGCGCCATCTTCACGTGTGCGCGTGTGGAAAGGGCTGCTTGTCATGCAGTGTCTTTTACACCAGACCCGGCACGCGGATGGCAATCGAAGGCAGCAGCCTCCTCCCAGGATGTCGTCGTGCCTGCCTGTCCTGCTGCCAGAAGCTCCCCAGCACAGGGTCCTGCACCCCTTCTCCCCCCAGACCTCTCCTCTCAGCTCTTGGCCTGGGACCTCACGCACAGGGCCTGTGGCATGCCAGGCGGGCTTCGCTGTAGCACAGGGACTGTCCACATTGGACCTAGGGAAGGAGCCCCACCAGCAGCTCCAGAAACCCAGCTCTGCCCGGCAACCTTAGCCAAACTGCTGAATATTCTCGGGTCTCGGCTTTTTCATCATTCAAATGGGGATGAAGATCTGTCCCTTCATCAAAGGGGTATGGTGAGAATCAAATGTGAAAATGCTCTGAAAAGCACAGAACACTATGTAAATAGTAGGTATCTCTGCTATTATAATAATTGTTAAAGCAAGGCGTTATCATAGTGTGTGACATCCCCCAGGTCCCCTACACACTCCCATTTTGGGGAGTCCTCTGACCTAGCCCCCCCACCCCTCACTCCCACTTTCCTTCCTCTGGCCAGGGGAGGGAAAAGGATGCCCAACTGAGTGCCCCCTGAGATCGGTAGCTCATTACCCGTGACGGGTCCCCCAAGCAGTACCATCACCTTCAGACCCTGGCCTCCCCACCCAGCTCCCCGGCTGCTCGGCGGCAGGAACAAGAGTGTGCCTTGTCAGACAGGCCTCGCATCTCCGTGGAACATGCTGTAGGCATAATTACTCATCAGAGAGGTGCACGGGCCCGCCCTTATCGCAGAGCTGCTGCCACCGCTGTGCTGTCGCTGCTGCGGCAGCTGAAGGCTGAGCTGCCCTGGATGGAGGAAGCAGGAGCAGTTCTCTAGGTAAGAAGGGCCAGGTAGGGCCAGGCCTTGGAGGGGATCCCCCAGGCCCTGGCTGTGAGTAGCTGAGAGGCTTCCAGTGGAAACCTGGGGGGAGAAGATTCCACAGCGCAAATAAATGCGGAGGCTGCTTCTCTCCTCCCTTCCACCATCCTCCAAGAGCCCCCACCTGCCCATCTCGGGGCTCCCTCTGTACCCACTCCCTACACTCCCTGTCTCCTGTCCCTGACTCCTCTGCCCTGGCACTTGGGTGGGCCCCTTGTTGGCCTCGTCTGCCCTGCCCTACCTCCACTGTCTCCAGGGGCTGAGGAGTGACCTGTGACCTGTAACCTCAGACACGGAGCCAGCAGCAACCTGGGCATGTGCTTGGGATGCAGACAGCCAGTTAAGCCACATCCCACACCCCAGAGCCAGGCGCAGGCCAGAGAGCTGCCCTCCCATGCACCCCCCACACACTCCCCTGCTCAGGGAAACCAATTCCAAGTAGCCCTAGGAGAACACGCATGTTCCTGCTGCCCCCACACCTCTCCAGGCTGCTGATACTACTGGCCTCACGCCATACACATCTCTCCCACTTTCACAGTGTTCCCACAGCGGAAATGACCCAGGGCCCGGGTCCAGCAGAGGTCTGCGTCCTCCACCTGCCTGTCTCCAGACAGTGACTGTTTTTAGAAAGAGATGGGGAAACTGAGCCCTGGGTCAGGCACCTGACTTCTCCAGCTCATTCCTGAGGTCCCCGGGTTGCAATCCTCCCAGCTGGGCCATCAGAGGCAGCATTGCAGCCAAGAAGCTCACCCTTGCAGGGAGGAGGGCTTCTGCGGGAGGCAGATTCTGGTCTCCTCCTACCGTGTGGAACAACCCTCAGGGAAACCGAGGCAAGCCCCTTCCTCCCCAATGCACCTGCTCACACCTCACACCCTGTCAGCCTGGACCCAGACCAGGGCCCGCAGGGATCCTGCTGTCCTCTCCTGAGCCGGGCGTGTGTACCTCCGACCAGCCCTAAGCCTATTCTGGACCCAGTCACTGCCCCCAGGACACCCTGCCTGGTGCCCTCTCAGGGCTTCCGGGGGATTATGCCCACAATCTAACTTCAGACCGAGACTACAACCAGACCCTCCCTCCAGGCTTTGAGGATGCCCACACCAACAGCGGGGGTCCTTGCTCTGAACCCTGAATCCTGAGCCTTGCCCCAGCCTTCCCTTGCTAGAGTGCAGCCCCTGGGGGAGCGACAGCTGGAGTGGACAGGATGCATTGAGACAAATGGGCCTGTGATTAGCCGCCATCAATACTTCTTAAAGGCCCATTCTTGGGAAGGCTGGCATGTCCCTCCAGTGCCCAGCAGCTCTGGGCTCCCCTTTCTCCCTCCTTCCCTCCTTGCTCCGGCCGTATCAGCCAGATGGATTATGTCTTATTTCTCTTAGATTTGGCTGCAGGAACCAAACAGCATTTAAGGCCATTGATTGTTCAAAAGGCCAAGTGTATAATGTACCAGAAAATTAGTCTAGAGTTCCCAGCAGGGGAACAGCTCAGCTCCGGCCTCAGATTTACTCTGCTCTGGTGGGCCGGGATGGGGACGGGGTGGGGGCCAGTGCACCCTTCAGTCTTCTCGGGAGTTTCTGGGAGTCCATCTGCTCCTAGTGGCCAAGCTGGGGCCTCCCTGTCGTCTAGTTCACACAGGAGAGCTGCATCACAGCAACACCCTCCTTCAGTTCAGCTCCCACCCACTCACCCCACCCTCCCTGCCTCCCTCCCCTGTGTCTCCCCACCGACACACACACACAACACACTCACATTACACACACAGTATTAGAACAACGTGCCCACATATATGCACGTACGACAGACAGCCCCATGCTCACCAATGCCACACACACTCTCACCTGTGTATGAATGAGCCTCTGAGAATCTAGATAAAGGGCTTTCCTTTTGCCTGAAGAATCTGGTGTCTAGAGGAATGTCTGACACAAAACAGATGATCACCGATGTTTACTGGACCAGTCAAGTGCTTCTTGGCCGATGGACACAGAACCATGGACAGCTCCCACCCCAGCTCCTCTCCTCTCCCCTCCCTCTGAGATTAGCTAGTTCATCTGCCCAAAAACAGCTCCAGTCCACAGCCAACCGGAGTCACTAAGAAGTTGGCAATTATAACATGTACTGGAATTCCATTGTGAATGTCTGTTATGCACCAGTCACGAGCCAAGCCTTTGTATGAACCATCCCATTTGGTCTTCACAACAACCCAAGACAGGTGTTATTCCCACTCTACGGATGACAAAACCGAAATTCATAGAAGTAGAATAATTTCCCAAAGTTTGCGTTGAGTTTGTCTTAAATAACAGAGGCAAAGGCCCTAACTCCAGGGGTCCTTGCTAAATTGTACATACTTAATATGACTATAACTTTCACCAGACTTGGTCTCCCCCGCCAAAACAGAGGCAGAGAGAGGGGACACCTGTCACCCAGAGCCTATCACCCTCCATGTCAGCCCATCGCATGCTTCTGCCTGATGGGGACCCAGTGTGTGTTGCGTTGGTGCCTCAAAAAATGAGTATTCCTGGAGTCTGAAAATCAAGGGCAAACATAGCCGCAGTCCTGGGGATCTGCAAGGGGGACGCTTGAGCAGCTCAAAGAAGTGTGTGCGAGTGAAGTCATGTCAAACACAATGGACTGTCACACGGACTCCTCAGGTTTAAAGAAAGGAGGAGAGCAGGGCATTGCCAGAGCAATTGTCCGGCCCTCTTCCTCTTCCCTCTCTGGAACCGACGACAATATTGAAGAAGGTGCAAGACTCAGTTCATTGAAAGAGATGATTAGCAGTGATAATGATTGCTGAAGAGCTCGGCTTAGGCAGAGACATGCTCCTATAAAGAACACAAGAAACGGTTTTGTCAAAGGCTGAGCCACATTCCTGTTGCAATGGACAGAAAAGAGAGCATCTCCATGTACATTGTCGCCAAGGTAAAGCCAGACCAGGTAATGCCTTTGGCAGGAAAATGGTCCTTGACGAACCCCGATGCCCCAGCTGACCCAGGATCAGACAGTCAACATCTGCCGGGGGAACTCCCACTCCCCAGACCCAAAAAAGTGAATGAAAAACATGAGGAAAGATTCATGGGCTCATTTGGTTCTGAGCATCAGTGCCCACTTTTCCCCAGCCCCTTCCTCACCGAGTAGCCAGTCAAGCTTTATTTCACATGCGCAGGCTCTGAAATCCTTGCAAAACCTTCCATGCCACACAAAACCTGGGACTGTGGTATAGTGTCTACACTACACTTCATTGAGAAGTGTGTTAAAAGGTTTGACCCAGAGAAAAATCACCTTATTCTCCAGACTTGAATCCAAATGCCTCTGGAGGTCTCGCCAAAGTGCAGCGAGTTCACCCTCGCAAGACGAACATTCGCCAACATTCAAGACCACGTGCCCCAGACTTCCACAGGGCGGTTCCAAAAGTGTTTGGCAATGTGGCATGATTGGAATAGGTAGCGAGCTTTCCAAGTGAACCACGTTGAAGGGGACACACTCACTCGGATGTAAAAATTCTAACCCATGAGCAAAAAACTTAGTCTAATCTTTTATAGTCACGTTAGCAGCTACTGTCGGCAGTGGATCTCCGAGTCCGTTCTGATCGTTATCTGAAGGGCTGAGAAGACAAAGACGGTGTGGTCAAGCAGACAGTGCATTCTTCTTGGAAGCAAGAGAGCTGGCTTTGATTCTGGCTTTACCTTTTACTCCCTGTGTGACCAAGGACCTGAACCCCTTTGAGGCTGTTTGTTTTTTCATCCAGAAAATGACAACAGCCAAAATCCCACCTGTCGGGATTGTGATTCCAGCTAAATGAGATAGAAGACCTAGCACAGTGCTTGCCGCATAGTGTGAATTTAATATATGTTAGTTGATTCTTTCAGGGGACGGTGTTAGGTAGCCACAGGTCCTGGATAAAGGCCTGGGAGCCGTCCTAGGCCCTTGAGAGAACAGGAGCGAGGGCGAGCTTTGGTGGGAAAGAGAAGAGCACCAATGGGGGATGGGCACGAACCTGTTATACAAGACAAATTTACCCTAGGGAAATACGTTGTCCAGGGTTGAGTCTTAGCACAGGGATACAGGAAGGAGGCAGGGTTGCATCATTTATCCAAATTAACCTAGGACCTGAACACAGCAGGAGGAAGAAAGCCAAGTGCTCTTAGAAAGAAAGACATTCTTCAGTGTCACAGTGAAGGGTCCAAATGGGCTAACATGGTAGCAAAAGAGGGCAGTTAGACAAGAGGAGGAACTTCCACCCCAGGTCCACTAAATCCACAGTCTAGTGAGAGAGGCTCTAGAAGTTGGCAAAGCTAGAGGAGACAAGCACGTGTGCGGAGACAGGGGAATGAATGAGATGAGCCACCAGCAACGAGTTCCTCCGTCTCCGAAACTCAGCAAGTGAGCTCTATCTTAAGAGCAGCTTTCCAGCATCGGGAGGGGGCTCCGCGAAGCCCCAGGAAAACGCCAGTGTGGCAATTTAGTGGTGAGCAGCAACGCTAATGAATGCCAAGAATAACAGTGGCTTCTTAATGGAGCCCTTAATGAAGACTCATTTCAGGTTTTATTAACGCAGAGAAAAAGCACACATTCTTTTTTCTCAGCTCTCGGAGAGCAAGCAAGATAAAGAACAGCCCCAAATATGGGTCTGAGCCTGTCTCCTGCTTGCTGCTTGGGATACTACGGGAGGCTCTGGGAAGTTGGGCAGGAAGGGTAGGACCAGAGTCCTGAAAGCCTCCCTTGCCCTCTGGGCAAGCTATCTGGACTTTGGGATCCCACATCGTCTGGCGGGGAGCTTTTCAGCAAGTCTCAGTCCTATAATTTTTGGGCAAGCTGCAAGTGAGAATACAAAGGAGACCCATCCCCAAGGTGGTGGCAGTTATTTTAACTGGCAAATACTTTCCATTAAATATTTAATTAGAATGCAATCCCACCAGAGCTCTCTCACTACGACAGACTGAAAAAATGCAGCCCTAACTGAGGACTAGGCTAGTTCACCCCTACCCGATGTCACTCACCTAGTTCTCAGTATATACTCTCTGTTGGCTTCAAATACAGCAGGAGGGATTTAGGTTAGACCTACTGAAGACCCTGAAGTTCTAGAAATACAGTAGTTTAGGATTTGTAGATGACCTTGGATGTTATCTAAACGAATTTCTCATTTTATGAGGAAGTCGAAGCCAAGAGAAATTAGAAATTCATTCAAAGATCAAACAGCAGCTGTGGCTGAGCCGTAGTCCAGGACATCCTGGGCAGTGCTCCCGTGACACCACCTTTTGCCCCATAAGAGCTGGCTGCTTGGCCGTGCTTGGGGCTGGGCTGGCACGAGCAAGACGGCATGTGGGGGTACTTCTGGGCTGGCGTCTTGAGGAATCTCTGATGCCCAACTACTACCCAGAAGGCAGCTTAGGAGTTGCCTTGCGCACCCTGAATGCTCAATCGCTCTTTGCCGAATGAAATGGGAGATCTCCATTTTGTAGATCATTGACCCCCTAAACTCAAATGGAGAACCTCAGCAGAAGGATGGCAGTCACCCCCACATAGCTCCACTGTTGTCCCAGCCACACTTGCAAGCCCTCTGCCAACAGCTAATGCACAATTACAAGATAACAAGACAGATGGCCTGAAAGCCAGGGAAGTGGGCGGAAGGAGGGGGCTGGTTTCCCCGTTAGCCTGAACCCTCCAGGATGGGGACTATCTCTGCTTAGTGCTTGGGGAGGACAGAGCGGAGACAATCCCCACCTGGGAGGACTCAGCCTGATGAAGGTCAGCCTACACCCCCCCACACACACATACAGACAAAAAGACCACAGTACAGTTGCTGAGTGACTGCTATGTGCCCCAAACCACACTACGTACTTAACCCAAGTTATCTCTCATTTAATTCTCACTAGATCATTGCAAGGTAGGTATTAGTTTGCCTCTTTTAACAGAAGAGGAGAATGAGACACAAACAGAGCAAGACAATGGTTCATGTCAATTGCCCAAAGTCACACAGCAAAACATTGGTGCAGCCAAGAGACAAAGCAGTCTGCCTGGCCCGGCTCTACCACCAGTCACAGGTGAGCACCTGCAAACCGAGTACCTCGGTGCCCAGGGGACACCGAGCACTGTCAGTCATGGCAGGGAATGGATTCTAGAAGGTTTCCCAGACGACGTTCCCTGGGACTTTTGAGAAAGACTAGGAGTCATTGGGATGACCTCCTTAGTGACTGCTGTGTGCAGTCCTTAGAGGTGGCACTAAATCCTTAGAGGTGGCAGATGCATCAGAACAGAAGCTGACATTTACTGAGCCACCACTGTGTGTGCCCGGCACCGTGCCACGTGGCTCACTATACGATTTCACCGAATTCTCAACGGCAACTTTCTGAAGTGAGCATTATGATCCTAAAGAGACTCAGGTTCAGAGAGGGCAAGTGACTTTCCCAAAGTCACACAGCTAGTAAATGGTGGATTCAGAGTCTGAACCTGCAGGAGAGGACAAAGCTACTGACTTGACGGGAGCAGACAGTGGGTGCTGGGAAGACGCTTAAAAACAGCTCAGAGGCCACTGCTGGAGAATCTCTTTCTTAGAATAGAGGGGCTTGTTTTAGGAGCCTTGGCTCTGAAAAGGCAGGAGAGGGGCCAGGTGCGCCTTGGCCCACAGGCATTTTCCAACGCTGGATGCATCCCTCCTCCCCCGGGAGGGCTCGGAGACGGCAGAGGAACACAGCGACAAGATTCCATTAAAATGCAACGGGATTGCACAGCTTTTAGGCACCACCACGGCCACTTTAATCTGTTTTCCCAGAGAGGTTTATGCCCCATCTGCTCACATGGCCCCCGGCACTACTCTGCTCGCCAGCGACTGCTGTCAGCATCCTCGTGGGCGCGCGGCTCGGCCTGCCGGCAGCAGCAGGGGCTTCCGAAGGCAGACAGAACAAAGTGCAAGTCCTGGCTCCCCCGAGCTCGGAGCCTCAGTTTCCTCGTCTCTTCGGCAGAGCTAATCACACCTGCCGTGTCGGATTGTCATAAGCATTTAAACGCCTGTGACCAGCCTCTCTTCCAGGCCACCTTGGCTGTTCTCTTCTCTAAGACAAACACCACACAGTTCATAGCCATTTCTCCTTCAGTTGGGGAGGAGGAGGAGTCATCTGGGGCTCTGATCTGTGCGCTGAAACGAGAGAAGCTGGTGAGACTCCATGTCTGGGAAGGGTGGAGGGAGGAGGCCCTAGGGGGGATGGGGAAGGTCTGTGGCTCTCGTGTCTGAGTGACTGGAAAGAGGCTGGGTGACAGCCCAGGAGATCCCAGAGGCATGAGGACACCAGGGCCTGCAAGACCACACAGGCAGTTGCCAGGAATAGGATCCCCTCTACATCAACAGGGCCTGGGAAGAGTCTCCAGCCTCATTAGGCCCTTGGTGGGGAAACTGAGGCCCTTGGCCAATAGGAGGGCTCTTCTTCCTAGGGAGCCTAAAAGGAGTCAGTAACAGGATCCAAATGCCCAAGCTCCATCCACGCAAGCTGTCAGTGTGTCGTTAAAGAAAATGGTGCCATGGCAATGCCACCAAGCCTGGGCAACAGCTCTGCCTCCTGTGCCCGCTCCAAGTCCTCCTGAGGGACAGAGCCTGGCATGCCCCCCGCGCAACCTCTCCCATCTGCTCTGGTCTCCTCGGCCCCCACACCAGGAGCCTTCTCACCTGTGTGCCTTTGCCCACTCTGGCCCCTTCTCAGCGATGCCTTCTCCCTGCCTCAGCATCTGCCCAAGTCTACCCACGCTCCACCGGGCACGTCAAGAGCCACCTCCTCTGTGAAGCCCGGGTACTCCGTAGGATGGTTCCTCCCTCTCCTCTGACCACCTATGAGTCTTTCTGTCTCTCCTACTTCTGCTGCGAGCACACAGCCTACAAGGAAGTCCTTTTCCTCCCCTGGAGGGCGGGGTGGCGCCCAGCTACCCCTGTCTCCCTGGCAGTCGGCACAGAGCCTGGCAAATGGCAGGTGCTTGGGAAACACCTGTGACTAATCACTGAGGAAACCCTGTTTCTTCTTTCCCTTCCTCTTCCTCCCTTGGCACCAGAGGTCGAGGCTGCAACTTTTGCAAAGTTGTAAAAATAGGTTAGATGACCCAGGATCAAACTTTGGGTGGTGTCCCTGGCTAGGACGCAGGAGATTGGTCCCAACGCCTTTGCTTCTATGAAGAGGGAGATTTTTTAGCCCTTTACTCCTTGGTTTTAAAGCTCTTAAAGGGATCTCACCTTCTTCTTACCTCCCTTCCTCTGTCTGCCAATTCTAAGACAAGCATCTGCCTCCTCAGGCAGCACCCTCCTCCCAGCCCCTGCCCTCCTCCCTGCGCTCCCCCTCCCACCCCAGCCTTGTAGCAGGGAATGTAATTAGGCCTTTCCTGGGGATGGAAGCCCCTCCGTGCTGTGGGGCTGCCTGTCCAACAGGGGATAATTTATGGAAATGGGTAAAGGTGTTTTAAATTATTCAATTTAAATGTAAATAGGGGAGATGGTTTCTCTGAATAAATTGTCTTATTTATGTTTCGCGCAACTCCCCTCCAAGGGAAACGTGGACCCATTTGGAGACCTGGAGCACAGGGCCCTCCTTTCTCTTTAAATAATGTAGAACTGGTCCATGCTCCTAAGGGGTGGTGACTTGGAGGCAGAAATGCTCCTGAGAACCACTGGCTCAGTTGAGGTCGCAGGACATGCCAGTTGCCCACCAGAGGTTCTTCCACCCCACCCCACTTGATCCTGGGAGAATTGTGGCCAGGCCAGGGCATGTGTACAAGAAGAAACTCCTCCATGTTTGCCTGCTGGGGAGTGACAATGGAATTCCTGGGGCAGGGGGGCTCTGCCTCTCCCCTCTTTTGCTCAAGGTCCCTTTCCATCTAAGTCCCAAGTCGTGGCTGATGGCTGGCTTCAAACCTCCCTGATAAACTCCTTCATGCTCTGAGAGGCTAACTGACTGTGGGTCATCTATTCTTGGAGCGTTTCTATCCTAAACAGGGTCCTCTAGGCACAGGGCTACCTTGAAAGGAAAGCCCCTCCTTGATGCATCTCAGACATTGTCACCTGTGCCCATGGGAGGGCATTTGAGAGTGGGACAAGGGGCCATTCTTTATTAGCCCCCTCAGCACCACCCAGATGCCAGCCTTGCCTTGGGGTTGGGGCCACCAAACACAAGACCGATCAGTGATCCAGTGCCGCTGTTCAGGGGTTTTCAGGGACAAAAGCCAGAATACCCAACAACTCAAAGTGACTCCCATCATATGGACCTCTGGAAACCAGCAGTAGGGCAGAATTCGGGGCTGGTGTGGTATGGAAGCCTGGCCCTGTTTCCCATGATTCCTTGTGTGTATATGTGATCCCCGGACTAGCCCACGAGACAACTGGGGCAGTTAAGGGCCTTAGACTCACCCACAACAACGTTCAGAGAAGACCAGAAGAAAGCAACTCTTAGAGATTTTTCCAAAAGAGTAAAGAGGTCTTTCTTCACTCCCCAAAACAACCCTGCTTGCATCTCATTGGCCCATTCTTGACCAATTGCTGGCAAGGAGAGATTAGTTTAGACCAATCAGATCGTTCAGGTGCTGGAGATGGAGCCAGCTCCTCCCTGAGACCCTCGTCCTGAGGAGGGGAGTCAGAACAAAAACAGGATCTGTTAGAGGGGAGGAACTTGGGACTGGACTCCGGGTAAACAGTATCCAACTGTAGTCACAGTTGAGTAAGTGTGTAAAGATTGTTGAAATCAGTACATGTTTTAATTGTTAGCCATGTTCATTTGAACCCTCCCCACTTGAACCGGGTCAATTCCTTTCTGCCTAATTCTAAAAGCCAGGCCATTACTCGTCCCCTACAGAGTAGAGAATCAGGCTGGGCACCTGTAATCCTAGCACTGTGGGAGGCTGAGGTGGGAGGATTGCTTGAGGCCAGGAGTGAGAGACCAGCCTGAGCAAGAGCGAGACCCCATCTCTACAAAAAATGGAAAAATTAGCCAGGCATCATGGTTCACACCTGTAGTCCCAGCTACTAGGGAGGCTGAGGCAGGAGGATCACTTGAGCCCAGGAGTTTGAGGTTGCTGTGAGCTTTGATGACACCACGGCACTCCAGCCTGGGAGACAGAGTGAGACCCTGTCTCAAAAAAAGGGAGGGGGAGGGGGTAGAGAATCAGACTGATGGCCCAGATCACAGACTGTTTGGCAAGATTGGTCCAAATAAACTCAAAGAGCTATCCAGGTGCCTTAAACCTCTCCTGGGATATCTGTAAATAAAAGGACTGTTTGTCCAAGTCCCACCTTCTCTGCCATTTATCCATTTATTCCACAAGTATGTACAGACTGCCTACTTTGTGCCAGGCATAGCCAGGTGCAGGAGGTTCACTGACAAAAAACAAAAATGCATTTCCTGTTCTGTGGATTTACCATGCTTGAAGTGGACTTTATCATGTTTGTCGTTGGTTGGTTTGGCTACAAATGTCCTTGCTATGCTCGGGAGTTTCCAGCCTTGGGAGCCACACCTTCCCAAGATAGAGAGCAGAAACTGGATTTCCCAGCCTGCTTTGCAGCTGGAGCACAGACATGTGACTCGGACTCCACCAATCAGATTCGCTCGTCAGAGACTCCCCTCTAGAATGGAGGAATCTGAGTCAAGAGGCGATGCCCAGAATCCACCATGCTGGCAAGGGTGGTCATGAACGTGTCCAGCTTTTGGGGTAGAAGTGATAGCAAGATTAAGGTCCTGGCCCAGAAGTGCCATCAGTGGGGAGTGACTGGTGAGACAGCAGCAGCTGCCGCAGTTTCCGCATCCATGTGGTTCTGTGTGCAGTGGTCACCATGCCTGGAAGCGTGCCCTCAAGTCTGGCTCTCTAGCCCTCCCTATGATTATACAAGACACCCAGCATTCTTCCAGTAAATTCCTTTTCTACTTAACCAGTCCTTTTCTATTGCCTATGGCTACAAACCCTGCCTGTCTCAGACCACTTGGGCTGCTACAACACTGGTGGCTTACAAACAACAGAAATGTATTTCTCACAGTCCTGGAGGCTGGGAAGTCCAAGATCAGGGCACCAGCAGATTCAGTGTCTGGTGACAGCCACTTTCAAGTCCACAGACGCCACCTTCTAGATGTGTGCTCACATTGCAGATGGGGTGAAGAGTCTCTCGGGCCTCTTTTATAAGGACACTAATCCCAATCATGAGAGCTCCACCCCCATTATCTAATCACCCCTCAAAGGTCCCACCGCCAAATATCATCACTTAGGGAGTTAGGATTTTAAACATATGAATTTTGAGGGGACACATTCAGACCATGCTGCTGACTGATGCAGAAGCATTCGTCACCTTTGGTGAGGAGTATTCATTCTGAAGACCTAGCCTGAGTGGCCGTTGCCTGAATGTCCTCAAGCCCAGGCACTCTGCTCATGCCTCTGTTACAGCAGTCGGAACAGAGCATAACCTTCTATGTGAGTCTCCATCCCTCCCTACTCAGCACACACACACACACACACACACACACACACACACACACACACACACACACAGAAACTCTGAGCTCTTTGAGACCTGGGACCACATCTTTTTCATTGTTACATCCTCAGGTCTACCTTAGAACCTGGAGTAGAATAGGTGCTCACTAAGTGTTGTTGCTGATGTGATCATTGCCACTGTCATCATTGTTTTACATCTGAAAGCCACCAATGCCTGACTCTGGACTGTGCAACATACATAGAGCATGGTCTGTACCTTGTCTTTACCTTCTCCAGAATCGGCCACTAGGTTCACTTCCATGGGCTTCAGGCACTGCAGTCCCCATGAGAATGGCCCCTAAATACCACAGGAGTGCCCCCTGGCCCTGCCCAGTTCCCTAATCATCCCTGACAAATAGCCTTGCATTTCCTCCTTCCAACCAGCTGGCCCCATCTCAGCCTTCCTGCCCACTCCACCCCTCCCTGCCCCCAGGCAGCCCTGGACAAGGTCTCTATCCTTGGACATGGAGATGATGTTCCTGAGGCCCCTGGAAAGATACGCCCATGTGGGTTATGTTGCCAACCCAAAGGTGTCCCTCATCCTGGCCAGCCCTGCCCACATACCCCCCTACTCTACCTTCCTCCACCAGAGGAAATGGGCAAGCTTTCTGGAATCAATTTCACGCCCTTGGTCATGATAAACAACCAAGCAGAGAGCAGCCCCCACCAAAGAAGCTAATGGCCTTGGATATCTGAGCGGTGCATCACTCCCTGAAAAAGAAAGCCTGGCCCAGACACTCTCTGCACACGCACCTTTTCTCGGTACACTGCTCCGCTCAGGGAAAACTCACGCAAAGCTGCACCTTCCTGGGCATGGACAAGCCCAGTTTCTCTTCCCACTCTGTGTGACCTTGGGCAGGTTGCCTAAATAGTGCCGACCTCATGGGTTCTTCTGAGGCTTAATGAGAGGCTGTTTGCATGGTGTCTGGCACATTGTAAGTCCTGGGTAACATTGACTGTTATTGTAATATTACTATGACTCACTGTAGTCAGGAAGTTCTGGGTTCATCTGAATCCTACCCACAACCTTTTAAAGCCATTCCAGCTTGTTCCATTTCCAATGTGCATGGCGCTCAGCAGTCCCCAGTGCTGGAAGCCGAAGAGCTCTGTTCAAGCCCCGGCTCGAGTCTATTAGCCATGATTCTTTTTAAATCCACTGGCACAAGACAGATGCTAAATACACGATCACTAATTGTGCAGACGTGCGTACTTCACTCTACTTCTCCCAGCCACAGGCCACAGCATCCCAACTTGTACGGTAGGAAAAGAACACCTTCCCACAAAGTCACGGCGAGGATTAAGTCAAAGGCGACAATGTCTGAGCAAGTGCCCGGGACATGGCAGGTGATCAGGGATGTTAGTTGAATCTGGATCTGTTCAAACACTCCAAGCGTGAGACTTAGTCCCCTGAGCCTCCTCTACCTGAGGACAATGATCCTGTTTCCACAACCTCCTCCACCTCGAGTCTAATTCAGCAAACTCCTCGGTGCCTCTTCAGCCTGAGGGGTACTTATTCAATGGTGTGACACCAACATCAGATACTATCGATACCAGCAGTGAATAAAATCCATGAGTCCCCAGGACTAGAGAGCAGCTCTACGCAGTAGAACTATTGTCCAGGAGGGGGCTAGTGACTCTAGCAACTGACTTGTGCACTACACTTTACAGTTAGCAAATGCCTTCTCACACTGATACTAAACAGTTTCACAGCCCAATTGTGCCAAAGGGGAAATGAGCTCAGAGTGGGGAACTGCCTTGTGCAAAGTGGTAGAGAGGGACGTGAACTCAGGTTGGAACCCGCTGCTCCAGCCTGCCCCCTTATCGCTGACTCTGCAGTCTTCCTGTGGTAGCCAGGAAGGCCCTTCTACACCCGCTAGCCCAGTACCTGGTATAATGCCTATGCCCAGCACAGAGTAGCCTCCCAGCAATTAGCCATGTAATCTAATCATCAAATTTAATCTAAGTACTTCATTTCATTGATGGGGAAACTGAGGCAGAAAGAGAAGCAACAAGCAGTCCAAGATCACACAGCCAGAAGGTAAGGCGATATACCCGCTGGCAGAACAACATTCACTCATCCCAAAATGTCAGAACTGGAAGAAGATTAGGAGATCATGTGGTCAAACCCTGCCAAACCTTCCCTGGCCTGGCCATCAGAGCCAAGTCTTCCCACTCAGACCTTGGAGGTGGGGAGACAGAGACTTTGGAGGCTGAATATAATATCCCCAAATATTATATATTCCCCTGAATATAATATCCCCAAATTCTCCCCTCCCTATGTCCACACTCCTTTGCAATGTGGCTTTGCAGCTCCTCCCAACAAGAAGTGGAATTTATCCTCCCTCCTACTGACCCTGAGCTGTCTTGTGACTCACTTTGACCAACAGAATTCAACAGAAGTGATGGTGAACCCCTTCCAAGCCTTAGCCTCAAGACGCCTTGTGACCTTCCATCCTCCCTTATTTTTTATTTATTTTTATTTTAAATTTTTTTAGAGACAGG
>NW_012147411.1:0-1236 GCF_000956105.1 Propithecus coquereli | reverse complement strand
TCTTATGTGTATTTATTGTTTCTTGAAAACTCAGTTTTAACAACCAGATGGCATTAAAATCATTAACATACGAGGTTAAATAAATCATAATATCATATGTGGCTTCAAAAATAGCTTCCTCTCTTCTGTTATAGCAAAAATGCTAGTAATTATCAATAAGACACTCTCTCCATTGAATATTTTAGAGAATATTTTCTAGACATTTTCCTAGGATCTTCCCACAGTACCTCACACATAGGTTCTCAATATATACTTATTGAATGAATGTCATCAGTCCTGTGACTTTAACACAGCTTAAATTGTTTTTTTTTTTTTTTTCTTTTAAGAGACAGGATCTTATTCTGTCACCTAGGCTGGAGTGCAGTGACACAATCATAACTCACTGCAGCCTCAACTCCTAGGCTTAAGCAATCCTCCTGCCCCAGCCTTCCAAGTAGCTGGGACTACAGGTGCTTGCCAGGCGCATGACATTGCAACTGTCTATTTTTAAAAAATTATTTCTTGTAGAGACAAGGTCTTTCTATGTTGCACAGGCTGGTCTCAAACTCCTGGCCTCAAGTGTTCCTCCCACCTCGGCCTCCCAAAGTGCTGGGATTATAGGCATGAGCCAATGAGCCTGGTCCTGCATGAATTCTTAATGCCTACAAGCCATGCTATAAATCCAATCAAGATAGATTACATCAAGTTGTGACAAAAGATGCACATCTTTAGAAATGGAAGTTAGAGAAATAAAACGCAAGTTTATAGTACATTCAGTTAACCCCATTTATTAAGTGAAAATGTTTGAGTTAAAAATCAAGTAAAAATTTTAAAATTGTACTTACTTATGGTTTTCACCTGAAGTGATAGTCTCATTTGGTGTTACTGAAGTTGTTCCAGATCCAACTAACATAGGCTGGTTTAAAAGAAAGAAAAATGACAATGATTTTCTACTTTAAAATTCCATTAAAGAAAAAAATACCATTAAAATTAAGGAATGCTTATATAAACATGCATGCCAATTGCTAATATATAAGACCTATCCAAATTTTCCTGTGAATAGGAACACATATTAATAGTAATGTAAGAGTAATTAATAGTATTAATAGTAATAGTAACAGTAATTTAAACAGCCACAAATAAGCTCAAACTAACATTTAGCGTAGTTTTTAATGTTCCAAAAAAATTAAAACGTCACTCAGTTTAAACTCCCATTTTAGCTAAACTAAAGGCATATAGTCAAAGACAAAAAGAAAA
>NW_012147410.1:0-1213 GCF_000956105.1 Propithecus coquereli | reverse complement strand
ATAGGGAGAAATATAAAAATGATGGAGGCCAGGAGCGGTGGCTCACGCCTGTAATCCTAGCACTCTGGGAGGCCGAGGCGGGGAGATTGTTTGACCTCAGGAGTTTGAGACCAGCCTGAGCAATGAGCGAGACCCCGTCTCTACTAAAAAAGAAAGAAAAAAAGTAGAAAGAAATTATCTGGACAACTAAAAATATATAGAAAAAATTAGCCAAGCATGGTGGTGCATGCCTGTAGTCCCAGCTAGTCGAGAGGCTGAGGCAGGAGGATCGCTTGAGCTCAGGAGTTTGAGGTTGCTGTGAGCTAGGCTGACGCCACGGCACTCACTCTAGCCAGGGCAATAGAGCGAGACTCCGTCTCAAAACAAACAAACAAACAAACAAACAAACAACAACAAAAGAAAATGATGGAGCATCTTCCATCTTTATTTATAGAAGAAAAATAGTCTGTTTTTTATAAAGCAGACATTCCCATTCATTCAACAAATATTCATCAAGTGCATTGATTTTGAGGGCATTGCTGTTAAAAATGTTTAAATCTGATTTTTCATTTTCACAACTCTTAAGAAAATGTCAACAAATGGCACTTGCTCTGTGCGCTGGATGGACTTAAGCTGAGAATCTGAACCGTGCTGTAGGCCTCTTACTCAAGCCTGAAGAGATAATTACTTGAGTTATTTCAGACTGACTTCCATGGTGAATGCTCTAATAAACTTCCCTTCATTTAAAGAACACACACAATTAACCTAGATTCATCACAGAAACATTATTTTGTCAGGTACAGCACTCCCAGTATATGGGGTGGTAAGCACACATGGTCCTCACTCTCACAGAGCTTGTATGAAACTAGGTTAGGATTCGTATTATGTACTATTTTTCTCCCTTTTCACTCTTACACCTTTCACACCATCCATCTCCCAACATGGAGATTTTTTGTTTGTTTGTTTGTTTGTTTGTTTTGTTTTGGTTTTTGAGACAGAGTCTCACTCTGTTGCTCAGGCTAGAGTGCCGTGGCATCAGCCTAGCTCACAGCAACCTCCAACTCCTGGCCTCAAGCAATCGTTTTGCCTCAGCCTCCTGAGTAGCTGGGACCACAGGCGCACACCACCACACCCGGCTAATTTTTCTATTTTTAGTAGAGATGGGGTCTCGCTCTTGCTCAGGCTGGTCTCGAACTCCTGAGCTCAAACGATCCTCCTGCCTCGGCCTCCCAGA
>NW_012147409.1:0-1414 GCF_000956105.1 Propithecus coquereli | reverse complement strand
TCTTGCTCAGGCTGGTCTCGAACTCCTGAGCTCAAACAATCCGCCCGCCTCGGCCTCCCAGAGTGCTAGGATTACAGGCGTGAGCCACTGCGCCCGACCTAAGAGACTTTTTATCTTTAATGAATGATCTTGGCACCCTTGCCAACATCATTCCATGGATCTGTATGTCTACCTTTGTGCTAGTACCACACTGTCTTGTTTACCATTGCTTTGTAGGAAGTTTTGAAATTGGGAAGTTTGAGTCTTACTTTGTTCTTCTTTTTCAGCATTGGGTTGAACTATTCTGGGTCCTTTGCAATTCCATGGGAATTTTAGGATCAACTTGTCAATTTCTACAAAGAAATCAGCTAGAATTATCATAGGGATTACATTGAATCTGTGGGTCAGTTTGGTATTGCCATTTTAAAAGGTTAGGTTCTGATCCATGAACATGGGATGTTTTATATCATTTATTTGTATCTTCTTTAATTTTTTTCAACAATGTTTTGTAGAGTATAAATTTTATACTTTTTAAATTAAATTTATTCTTGAATGTTTTATTCCTTTGGATGCTACTATGGAATGGAATTCTTAATTTCATTTTTGGATTGCTCATTGCAAGTGTGTAAGAATATATTGATTTTTGTGTATTGATCTTACATTCTGCAACTTGTTGAACTTCTTTATTAGTTCTAATAGTTTCTTAGTGGATTTCTCACGATTTTCTATGTGTAAGAGCATGTCCTCTGTGAAAGACATAGTTTTACTTCTTCCTTTCTAAGATAGGTTCCTTTTATTTCTTCATCTTGTCTAATTGCCTTAGCTAGAACCTTCAGTATATTTTTGAATAGAAGTAGCAAGAACGGACATCTTTGTCTTATTCCTAATGTTAGGAGGAAAGCATTCAATCTTTTACCGTTAAGTATGATGTTAGCTTTGGGCTTTCCTAGATGCCCTTTATTAGGTTGAGGAATGTCCCTTCTCTTTCTAATTTGACGAGTGTTTTTTATCACAACAGGGTGTTGGATTTTGTCACATGTGTTTTCTGTGAGTAGTGAGATAATCACGTGATTTTTGGTTTTTATTCTATTGAAATGATATATTACATTAACTGATTTTCAGACATTGAACCAACCTTGCAATCCTACTGTCAGAATTTTGAAAGTCTATTTGAGAAGTAATCCATGCTCCCTGTAAAAAAAAAAAAAATCATAAAGACTCTAGCCAAAAATATGATGAGAGAAAGCCTGGTTTCTCTTGTTTCTGGAGTGCTAAATAGCTTGATCACATGCAAACTGGGATTGATAATAATTTCATAATAATTATATGAATGGATTTCATTTATGTCCTGCCAACAGTTTTTAAGAGAGTATAAATAAAATGCATGTATAAGGAATATTTAATTTAATTTCAAAGTTAGTAGAATTGCATTTTA
>NW_012147408.1:0-1131 GCF_000956105.1 Propithecus coquereli | reverse complement strand
AAATGCAACTATCCATCAGGAGCTCACTCCTCTCTGTCTGTTTGCTTTTGGGGCTTTGTGTTCAACTACTCAAGTTCACACAGAATAGTAACAATTAGAGAACAGGTGGGAAAATTCTGAGAAGAGTAACGAGGAACTAATCTTACAGATATAAACTGTGTCACGAAGCTGTCAGTAAAGACAGCCCAGGATCAGAGCCCAGCGCACCCCACAAAAGACGGCGATTCTCTGAGTGGTGCTAAGACACCCTGTCACGTCGGAGGACAGAGGCCAGCCGCCCACAGCCCACCCTGTTCTCCACCTCACACCCAAGATGCAAAAAATTCCAGTTGGGTCAGAAGATGTAAATGGAAAAAAAGAAATTATAAAAGTACCAGGGGAAATATACAAATATATTTATAATTCTGAAAAGCAAAGAGTCTTTCCAGGATGACTCCTGATGCAGAAGCCAAAGAGAAAAACCAAAACCTAATGACAAGGAACCAGCAAGGCACACAGTGGAAACAGCAAACGGGCTGACGCCGGCGGACACAGTAAAACTGACCAAAACGCAGCAAAAGACAGCAGTGAGTCCACAAAAGGATCACAAACATTGAGTGAGCACAAAAACAGTAGCAGACTATCACAAAAAAGAAATGGAAAAAAAACAAAATCCTATTGATAACTTCTGTCTTGGAACAGCAGCTCTCTGTTTTGCAGATTTACTCACATAAGTACTAACGTGAATGGCCATTCGTATCAATCATTTCATCATAATTAGTAATTTTCCACATCAGGAAAAACCACAACCCACCCATCAGTGAAGCACTGCTTAGATAAGTAATGGTATGTTGATAAAATGGAAGGTCAAACAGCTGGTAAAGAGAACAGGCAGAACAAAGATCCCAGCAACGCACTGCTAACGAAGAACGCCAGCTGCAAAGCAGCGTGTCTTCCTGTGAACGCGTGCGCGCTCTCAGAAAACAGATGAACACAGAGACGCCCAGTCATTTGCAGTGATTTCTGGGAGGTGGGATTCCTAAGGGCTTTCACTTTTCACATTAATTTTTCTATCCTGTTTGAACTTTTAAACAATTTTTAAAATAACTGTCACACACATAATCTGGAAAAAAGATTAAAATATCAGTAACA
>NW_012147407.1:0-1367 GCF_000956105.1 Propithecus coquereli | reverse complement strand
GTCACTCTGTTATTTTTCATATGGTAATATTTTTCAAAAGTATTTATTAGAGATTCAGCTGGACTTTGAATTTTCTTAAAAAAACTTTATACTGTCATTTAAATGACATTTCTAATATATTGTGATTTTCATAAAATTGGATGAAGTTGTTTTTAATGAGTTTTCTAAGACCATGGACAAACTTATTTATTTGGAACTTTAAATTTCAACTTTTGGTACAAAACAAAGAATACCTTTGTCTGTCTACTCTTCGTGGCTACCTCATCTTCATTTAGGTTTAAGTCCAAGTGTGGTAGCTTTGCATATTTATTTGTTATGAGTTATCGAGCGTTTTGTTGCAGAAAAAATAATAATTTAATTAAATAATAAATTATGGAGAATATTATTTAAACTGTCACCCAAAGATACAATTAAGAAAGAAAATGGAATTCAAAGATTTTCATAACAGTAAACGGAGGGGTCTAATGTAAAGTGAGAAACAGAAGCAATTCAGAATTAAGCCATGTGTTATTGATCAATAAAAGGATATGTGAGTATCCTAGCTCATGTGTTGTACAAAATTATATTGTTCTAAAGATACTTAGAATAAGAAAAAATGTGATGTGTTGGAATGCTTCAAAGTTCTCTATTCAATAGTCACGCAAGAATGGGATGACAATTTTGTAATTATGGCTGGCCGTTGGTAAGCAGTTCATTGTATTATGGTATGACAAAAGTGTCTTAAAATATTCACTATGAACCTGATGCAATATCTGAAAATTTTACAATTAATATATTGGAATTATGACATTGAATGGTTAAATAGAATAATTGCATTATATGTGAAACTTACCCTCTAATCATAACTGCTATTATCACGCTGGTACCAATTAAATTATCACATCAGTTAGCCACTCAGCTAAAATGCACAGGAATGAGCAAGTGAATGCTAGGTAAGAAAGAGAGAAGAATAGGTACAGTATAGAAAATAACTTAAAGGAGCTTTGAGAAACACAAAGGGCTAGTTGTCTAGGGGCAAGAAGCATTGAAGCAAGGATTGGGGAGGGTGTTCTTAAAGGAGACAATAAATGGCCAAGTAGTGGCTCTAACTTTCGATATCCCTTGTCTAGAGGCTGGGAAGGAAAGTGGGGAGGGAGGATGAAGAGTTAGTTACAATACTAACTTTTGTACAAAAACACAGGTAGATAGAAGGAATAAGTTCTAGTATTCAACAGTATAGTAGGAAAATTATAATTAATGATAATTTATTGTATATTTAGAAGAGAAGAATTATAATGTTCCCCAACACAAAGATAAATGTTTGAGGTGCTGGATATCCCATTTACTGTGATTTGCTCATTAGACATTGTATACACATGCCAAAATAT
>NW_012147406.1:0-995 GCF_000956105.1 Propithecus coquereli | reverse complement strand
TTTGTTTTCCCTGAGGTTCTACAAGTGCCCTTCCAAATAATCTATGAACACTAAATATTATACACGCATAGAGAGCATTTCGTTTACGTTGCTCATAAAATAAGTGGAAGAGATGAGAATAGATAACTCGTTTGAGTCTTCTCTCACTTATCTAGAAAAATTTAAAATATTTGGATCCAGACTACGTGTCCCATGGATTCCTCAATTGTGAATTTCTGATCCTCAAGAAAGATTACCTGGCACCAGGAGCCAGACCTAAGAGGGGTTTCTGCCCTCACTAGAAGCAGGCTCCTGGGGTATCGTATCTACCTCTCAGAGGGGCTGGTTCTCTGTGACTCTTACCCTACTTGCTGGCCCTGCCTTCTTTACTAGTTGCTCCCAGACCCACGCATTTCTCAGGGACACCACCCAACAGTATTGCCTCATATCTTGTTCAAGGCCCTTTGGCTTCTTGCCCTGGAGATTCTCTGTTCCCATGGGGCCAGGAAAGAACAAGACGGCTGCTCTGAGCCCACAAAAATGTAGCACTGTGTCAGGCCTGGCCCTGGAGCCTGCAAGCTGCTGGCAGAGAGGTACGACATTTCACACATACTTGCTGGCTTTCCGTGCACTCTGAAGCTTATTCTTTGGGTGCTGTTGTTGTTGTCTTAGAACTCGTTATTGCTGGTAACTTCTCTGAGATGACAAAAGGCACACTTGATGTACATGAGGGCACTGACACTCTGTGAGGCAAATGTTGAGCAACAGAAGAGGGAAGCCAATGAGTAAATTTTCTTCTTTGGAGACATAGTTGTACACAGGGCCTCTAACCTTTCCTTGCCTTACCTTCCCTTTCTTCTCAATCTTGCTTCCCTTGGAATTTATGCCCCATAAAGCCATGTAAGATGTTAGACTCAATCTTCCAGGCAACTAAGTCAGCTAACTAACCAATTGAAGACAATGCGTAGTTCTCTGAACAGCCAGCTAGATATCAGAATCAGTACATTAAACTCATG
>NW_012147405.1:0-2330 GCF_000956105.1 Propithecus coquereli | reverse complement strand
TACGTATTTTCAAAGCGTGGATAACATTTATAAAAATGACCCAACACATGTTATATTCAAATAGAAAAATGATGATTAACACCAACATGTGTAGATTTCCATACATTTGTGATGTTCACATAATGAATAAATAAATACTGAAGGAATTAGGTGCAACCACACATACACAGGCAGACACAAAGGACTGAACCAGAGCAGAATCACAGGCAATAGGCAGTTATATATGAGACCAACTCAAACTAAACTGATAAGGTGGAAATGTGCGAGGCTGTGCCTCGTGAGATCGGCCCATGGTTACACCAGATACAATAATAGGACATAGGCAAAGATCCCTTCTGCCTTGTGTTTCACTGAGAGTCCAAGAAAGTTTGGCAAGTAGACCCTAAAGTCCTGTCCAGAGAATCCAAAATCATCACCCGTGGAGCTTAATTTTGAATTTCCGGCCCAGACAAAACTCCGATTAAATTCAATGAGTGTTTCTCATTTTAGAAAGTTGTGCATGTGCATGCCATATTCTTTTCTTAGATAAAAACATACCCACAGCTCCTTCCATACAAAATGAAACCAAACACATTTAGAACACATGTAAGCCATTTCTCTATGGGAAAGGCCATTTGTGGTTAACACAGAAAGTATTTATGGTTTCACTGTTAATTGTGGTTTCTTTGTATTAGCCAAAAAAGGTAGCATTTTTCATGGTAGGAACAGTATGAAAGCAATAGCCTTTCTAAAAAATGTCGACGTTTTCTGGGGCATGAGGAAGTGACTGAATTTATATTATCTTCTAAACACCAAAGGAGTATATGCAACCTAAAATTGTTTTCAATTTGAATAAAAGTTTATTCAAAATCGTCTTAATTGTACTTTTTGTACATTTCTACAAGTCAAGACTGTATAATCAACATAATGTTTAAAGCTTGGGCACATTTTATTTTTTATTCATATTTTTTATCTAGGGATAGTAGAATTTCTTTCTGGACTAGTGCTATATTTGGAAATTGTTAATTCTTTTTTGGGGGGAAATTGTTAATTTTACAAATTGTTAATTTGTCAATGTTGATTCATTTACCCAAACTAGTGGGCTGGCTTGCCTAATTTCTTCCTTCCTTCCTTCTATCCACCCTGTTTCCTTCCCTCCCTCTTTCTCTCCCTGCCTTCTTTCCTTCCTTCTTTTCTTCTTTCCTTCTTTGACGATTCGTTCTTTCTTTCCTTTCCTTTTCTGGGATTAAAAATTGAAGAATCACTATAGTATTGAAATATTTTATTTCATGTTACTAAAAGTATAATTTTAATTTTGGAAAGAATTCTATAATGTGGGTGAGTACATTCAAAAGGTTAATTAAATATGACCACAGCTAAATTCATTAATTTGAATGTACTGTACACTTGTGGGGCCTATGAGCTAATGAATTTTTTAGCAGGCATTTCCACAAGTACTGCATCTGAATGCATCACATACATATTATTAGAAAGTGGAAAGAAGAGACAAGTGTGATTATTAGTTCAATAAACAGAACACTTAGGAAGATTAACATATCAAGTAGTTTTTCTTAAGTATGCTAGCTTTTATTACCTACAAGAAAGAAGATATTTTATAATTTCATTATTATGCAATTTAAAAAATTTTAGGAGCAATATATATAAATATTAGAGAATGAACAGGTATTGTGGTAAATGAAGACCTACAGCTGTGGATAATTCCATTACATCTGCCTCTGGGCGAGGGGGTGGTCCTACCCCGAGTAATGCCTCCACATACCCCAAGCTGCCTCCCCATGAAAACAAATCGACCCACCAAAAGAATCCTAATTTTGAATCACAGATTATCAGCATTGTATATAACCATATTCAGATTAATCACACATTCACAAAGTACAAAAAGCCATCAATTGATAGCTTGATTAATAGCTTTGTCTGCATGATGCCAACCAATGCATTTTATTAATTTTTCTGAACTGAATTTTTTCTGTTTAAAACTAGTTTTAGTGGTACAAATACCCAGCCTTTTATTTTAAAGAAAGAGAATTTACAGGGCTCTGAAAATTATAATTTTTTTCTTTTAAAATTAGTAATTCCCTTTGCACATTTAAAGTAAAAAGAACCATTGAAAAAACAAATGTTCAGTTTATCGTCTTAAGCTCGTGAATGATAAAAAAAATGTTGCCGTTTTATTCTTTGGAGTGAGTACTGCAGGTTATTAAGATAAACTTAGTGGACCTGGTGCATTTTCAGTGGGACACATTTTTATAGAGAGGCTTCCAAACATAATTTCTATGTGCGAAATCCTCTGCTTAGATTTGCTGTTTTGAGTGTGTAAACTCAATTAGGTA
>NW_012147404.1:0-1254 GCF_000956105.1 Propithecus coquereli | reverse complement strand
CACTGAGTCACAAGAGTCACAAAAATCACATTATGTTTCATATGCTAATAAATATTTAATAAATGGTTTTGCTAATGGCTCCTTGACATTGTCATTTAATTTACAAATAAATAGAAGATGGTGTTATTTCCCACATATGTAATACTGAATGATATTTTTCAATTATGATTTTTAAATGCTAGCAGCACGTGGAATTTAGCCAGCTCAAAAGCATAAATACTTCTGTTGGACTTGATTAGGAAGTAGGAAGAGATGACTGGTATATTTGTCACTGATCACCACTATTTCCCATCTCAGTATAAGTAGGTCTCAGTATAAGTAGTACTGTTTACAGATAATGATGACAAATGATAATGATCTGAAAAATACTAGTTATTTTAGGAAGCCAAAGTCTTTCTTGCAGTGATTTAAAATAAGGAACTTATACTACAATCTAATATGAACAAGCTGTTAAAGAAAAAATTGCAGGCTACTATGTTTGTGAAATAAATACTCATTTAACTAGAGAATACACGGCCTGACTGTTGTAGTTACAACAAAAGCTATACTCAGGCAATAGTAATTGAGTCTCAATTATTATTGATAAAGGACTTAGTATGAAGGGCAACATCTGTAAATCAAAACAGAAAAAAAAGCACTGTAAGTTATACAGTAGAAAACCACAATAACAAAGTTTCTGTTCTGACACAAAACAAAATATGTCGTGAAAATTATTGATCTATCCTTTACAGTAGAAATATCATAGGAAGAAAAAAAAATGATTCTCTAACAGTTGGATAAGAATTAAATCAACACAGAAACTGCAATACTTACCTGGCAGAGGAGACACCATGGTCACAAAGGTGGTTTTCTCAGGGTGAGGCTTATCCATTGCACTCCAGATGTGCTGACCCCTACGATTTCCCCAAATGTGGGAAACTCGACTGCATAATTTGTGGTAGTGGGTGACTGCGTTTGCACTTTCCCCTTAAAAAAAAAATAAACAAAAAACAAAAAACACAGAAACTGCAAATCATCAAATAAAACTGCCTTTTATCCCATAATTTGATATACTTTTGCTTACAAGTATTGATTTTCAAAGTATGAAATAGAACACATTTATTAGTAAAATGTACAGAGTATAATAATTTAATATTTCATTTATTATTCAGAAGTCACTTTAGGAGTTGCCATAGGTTCTGGATGTGAGTGATTGCATTAGTAAAGAAAGAAGATGACAAACAGGGATTCTCTGTTTTAAGAATTAGTTGCTTT
>NW_012147403.1:0-1424 GCF_000956105.1 Propithecus coquereli | reverse complement strand
TATATATATAAACACGTATGTAAGTTTGACTACGTATGACCTGTAATTACCTTCTAACGGCAGAGCTTAGAGAGCCAATGAGGGAAGACACATGCAGGTGAAGCTATTATCCCAGCACTAAAAAGCACTGGAAGGAAGGATGAATGCTCTCTGCAAACGTGACTCAGCTACGTGAGCTGCCTGGCGTCCACCTGCCCTCTCCCCAGGGGCGTCAGAGCCAGGGATGGGCGGCCACACGGCACAGGACACCATATGACATCATAGGGCCCGTGACATCATGGCGGGGGCGGTGGAGGGGGGAGCCTCCTTCGTCTTGTGGAGAACGAATTCCATCCAAACATTCAGAAATAATATCTGCAGTAATTTAACCATTATGGAATCTACAACCTTACTTTCGTAATAATACGAACACGGCTGTAACACGGAGCTGAATGAAAGACTCACGTGGAGTTTCAGGAGGCAGCATGAGATCTCAAAGCAACTTTCGTTTGCAGCTGGTGTGGGCTCTGCACCCAGGCAGGGGGGCTCTGTGCCCTTTTCCTCCGCCGCATGGGAAGGTGGCCCCAGATGCAGACACGTGTCCGGGTGTCTCTTAGCTCTGAGGGCACCGTCCCATGAGGGACACAGGTAGCTTCAGCCCCTGGCACCCAGGCTGACATGTGACCAGAGAGGGCAACACCTTCTCCTTGAGATGTGGAGCCCGAGTCAAACTGGCTCAGCTCTGAACGAGGCGGCAGCTGTGGTTCTCACTTCCATTCCGAATCAGAGAGGTGCACCAATGTTTGTGCTATTTGGGCATCTAGAGGCCCAATTTTCAATCTGTTGTTGACGCAAAAGGTTTTCTCAGGAAGAGCCCTGCGGAGAAGCTAAGAGACACACCCCCGGCTGGCCGTGGGCTTTCCACGTCCTTCCCTATTTTAGGAATGTGAGACCATCCCCGGAGCTCTGAAAACAGACAGCGAACAGCAGAAATGTAATCTGCCAAGAAGCACAGTGTGTGCAAGACCCGAGGCGGCTCTGTTTACTGCACCAGCCCACGTCCTCTCCAGGTGAGCGTCTGCCCCCGCCGGACCCAGCACGAGCCCTCGTTAGCCTCGTGGGGAAGCTCCGCGCTTCATTTAAAAGGCAGAATAGGAAGAAAAATAATAATAATAAAAATACAGGAAAGAAATGGTAGTTTCCCTGTTTTACAAATAAATTGGATCCCAGAAAGTCACAAAGCTTGCCCTGCCTGGCACCTGGCCCAGGGGAAGGGGCTGAGGGGCTCCCACCGAGAACACTCCTGGGGTCTCGTTCACAGGAAACAGATCCCGGGGCAGCTCCATCAGCCCCCAAGCATCCAGGGTCGGTCTGTACTGCCCCACGCCCCCGTCCGCTGCGCTAAGCGTGTCTGGTTTACATTTTTTTTTTTTTTTTAATTTCAG
>NW_012147402.1:0-3482 GCF_000956105.1 Propithecus coquereli | reverse complement strand
TATTTTCCCCTCCCGCCATCCCCCGGCCACCGTCATTCATTCTACTTTCTGTCTGCATGAATTTGACACTCACGGCACTGGACTCATACAGTGTTTGTCCTTTCGCGATTGGCTTGTTTCACTTAGCACAATGTTCCCCAAGCGCCATGATTTTTGCCACATCCGTATACTTGGTGCCTCTGTCAAATTAATGCATTTGGAAAGTACTCACTGGACACCCGCGGTGGGCCGGGCTCTGTGCTGGCTGCAGCGGGACCCCAGCAGCTGAGATCCCTCCTGTCCTGGAGTTTATGGGCCGGAGGGAGAGGCAGACATCGCAACGTGGGGAGAAAAAGTTCCAGCCAGGAGAAAGTCCCCATGAGGTGCCAGCCTGTCTTTAACGATTCTGCAACACCTGCTAATCACACTTTTTTTTTAATTTCAAAATATTAATTAAGGTGTACAAGTGTCTTTGTTACATGGATACCCTGTATAAGAAGTCAGGGCTTTTGTGTGACCAGTGATCCCTGTAAACTAATCACACTTTGTAACGAAGAAAGAAGGAGGCTTCTACTGGCTCAAAACCCACAGCGAAAGCGTTTATTTAGTGGAACTTCGATGACACTGTTTAGTTTCCTTTGTTTATATTTTTAAAGTAACCTTCTGTTGATGGCTAGCGTTGCTGGCTTTTTCAATTTACAGTAACGACAACATAGAATTGTTTGAGTACATCTAGGTGGGGTGACTTTTAATAATTAGGTGAATAATAACGCAGGAAGTATATAGATGCGGCAGAAACCACAAGGTGTGAATGACAGCGCTTGGGGGACTGTACACTCACTCATTCACTTGCTCACTCACTCACTCTAGTGATGACACACACAGACCCATGTGTCCCTCCTCAGCTGATGCAGCCAGAGGCCAGGTGAAATAACGTTACATAGCCGTGCCTCGCAGGCCAGGTGCCCGTAAGAGTCACCTGCAGAGTTATATTTTCTAATACAGATGCCCAGGCCCCAACCCAGACCCACTCAGCCTGAGTCTCCAGATGGTGGTCCCAGCACCTGCATGTTTACGAAGCCCCCAGGGAAGTTCCTTTTGAGCGGCCAGGGCTAAGCGTCCCAAGCCAGGTACACAGGGGCTTTTTCTTCCTCAGTAAGTGGGTGACAGGGCCCACGGTGCACAGAGAGCATCCTGAAAGAATCATTAACAGATCCAAGCCTTCAGCATTTCCCGCAACAAAGACACACACCAGGGCATGCCCTGCACCAGTGAAAAACGTTTTTTTTTTTTTTTTAGTAGTTCTTCAACATCTAACCCTGGCCAGCCCTCTGTGGGGCACCAGGGTACGTCTTCAGAAAGTTCACAGTCCAGCTGGGAAGGCCAAAGTGGTTCTGGAAAACACATCACAACATTCTAACAGGAATAGCCCACCGCCTGGCATCTCACCTCACACAGAGGCAGAGGCCCAACAAATACAGATCCTAAGAATCTCCTGCACAAACCAGGTGCCAGCCACACCCCTGAGGACGGTTACTATCAAAAAAGCAGAAAATACCAAGTGTTGGCAAGGACGCAGAGCAGCAGAAATGAGAATCCTTGTGCATTGCTGGTAAGAGTGTAAAACGGTGCAGCCGCCGTGGAAAACAGTGTGGCTGTTCCTTGGAAAGTTAAAAACAGAATTACCATATGATCCAGTGATTCCACTTCTGGATACAAAAGCAAAAGAAATGAAAACAAGGACCTGGACAGATAACTTATCCATTAATACCTAAAACGCTGGAAACAGCCCAAGTGACCATATATGGGTGAATGAATAAACAAAATGAGATACATACACACAGTGAAATATTACTCAGCCTTAAAAAGGAAGGAAATTCTGACACATGCTACAACACGATGAACCCTGAGGACATGAAGTGAAACAAGCCAATCGCTGCGAAAGGACAAACACTGTATGAGTCCACTGCCGTGAGTGTCAAATTCATGCAGACAGAAAGTAGAATGAATGACGGTGGCCGGGGGATGGCGGGAGGGGAAAATAGGGAGTTGACACCAGTTATAAGAGCTACAGTTTGGGAAGATGAGAGAGTTCGGGAGACGGATGGTGGTGATGATTGCACAACAATGTACTTCTGCCCTGTACATTTACAAATGGTTAGGGTGGTCAATCGTGTGTGTATCTCACCACAATTAAAAAAAATAAACTGTTTTAAACAAATCAGGCACCAGGGAACAGGCTGACTGGGTTCAAACCCTAGTTCTATAGCATGCTAGCTAAGTAGCTGTAAAGCTACCTCAGTTTCCTCATCTGTAAAATGGGTATGAAAATGAGAAGACCTGCCTGCTGGGGAGGATGAGATGAGCTGATCAGTATAAAGTGGTTAGGGGAGTACGCAGTTTACAGCCTGAGTCAGGGCTGTTTACTGTCCAGCCCTCAGACTGTGGCTCCCACACTCATAAACGCAGCGTTAGGGAATGAGGGTGCGTGAGGCAGGAGGCAGTGGGTGGGCAGAGTGAGCCTGGGTGGGCAAGGCCTAGTTTCTTGAATGGGCATTGCTGGTCACTGGCATCTGCCCTGTGAGTGTTGGGGTAGTCTGAATCCAGGTTATCCCTCGCCCTACGGCGGCCCTAGAACTTCAGGAGGACCGAAGAGGCTTTTATCTACAGGGTCACTGAGCAGGGATGGGCCCTGCCAAGGTCAGGCTCGTGGCTGGGCACAGAGCCCAGAGGGCACAGGCACGGGAGTCAGGGGTCAGGAGGGAGAGGGAGCTTCTCCTGCACAGGGCCAAGTCCTTGTGGAGTGGGTGTCAGCGTCCTGGTTCCTCGGGTCACTTGGGGGAGGCCAGTCGCCCCCCTACCTCTGACCTGCTCCACCTGTGTGCCCTTGGATGGGTCCCTTGGCCTCTCTGAGCTTCCCTTGGTGCCTCTGTCAAATTAATGCATTTGGAAAGTACTCACTGGACACCCGCGGTGGGCCGGGCTCTGTGCTGACTACGGCGGGACCCCAGCAGCTGAGATCCCTCCTGTCCTGGAGTTTATGGGCTGGAGGGAGAGGCAGACATCGCAAGGGGGGAGAAAAAGATCAGGAAGCTTTGAAGAAAGTCTAGGGGGCGTACCCCTGTGGAGGGGGTGACTCCAGCTTTTCTGGGTGTGTCTTCACAAATGGCCACAATCCGAGTGCTGTCAAACAACAGAAGTTTATTCTCCCACAGTCTGGGGGCTGGAAGTGTCCACAGGGCCGCACCACTCGAAGGTTCTAAAGGAGAAACCTTCCCTTTTTCTTCCAGCTCTCGGTGGCTTCTGGCAGCCCTTGGTGTTTCTTGGCTTCTAGCTGCATGTCTGTGTCTTCTCTTTTTCTTATACGGACAACAGTCATTGGATTAGGGTCCACTCTAATCCAGTGTGAACTCGTTAAGACCTGACCAATTATATCTGAAAAGACCCTATTTCTAAATAAGGTCACAGTCTGAGATCCTGGGCAGACATGAATTTTGGGGAGA
>NW_012147401.1:9099-9573 GCF_000956105.1 Propithecus coquereli | reverse complement strand
AAAAAATATTTCAATGAAATTACATTTAAATAAAACTTAATTCAAATGGTTAAAAGGTATATTAGTGATAATTTAGTATTTGTTACTTAACAAAAGTACCTTTTAATTTTCTTCAAGATTTGAACCTGAATATGTATTAATATGTGTTTAGTGAACTGGATGATAACATCATCACGTAATTTATCTTCTTTACAATCCTTCCCAATTGCTACATCTGGCTTAATTAGAAAGTTAAGACATTAGTCAATGAGACTATGAAGTGAAATCATTTACTACTTTTTAAATGTAAATTTATAGTTTACAAGAGTAATCTGACAAAAAACAAGAATCTTGATATTCAGCATTTTGTAATTTTAGTAATGCTAGGATTAAACATATCGGCTATTTTTCATCATAGACATAAATCTAACAAAGGATATTGGCACCTTAAATTAAAAAAATTATCTGCGTATACTTTTCAAAGGGCTTGTTAGA
>NW_012147401.1:6264-6649 GCF_000956105.1 Propithecus coquereli | reverse complement strand
TGAAGGCTTGAATAAATTAGTGTAGGAAAAGGTGAATGAATTAAACTTGGTTGGATTCTGTCTGAAAACCACTCTATAGTCAGTTTTTCAAATACCTGAAGCAATAACATAGTCAGTATGAAATTTTAAATATTCTAGTATCCTAATTAAAAATAATTAGCTAAGTATACTTTATTGTCGTGTGTTTAATTACTTTTAAAAGATTACATGAATTAACTGCCCATTTGACAATTTTTTCAGAGTGGTTTAGAAGCTTCAAGAAATGATCTATTTTGACTATACATTCAGTTATTATATTCAATATACACTCTAGTATTCTAAGGTAGCTATTTTGTACATTTTATTTTCTTTAAAATGATTGGTGGTTAAATGGTTAATTAAACCA
>NW_012147401.1:5166-5593 GCF_000956105.1 Propithecus coquereli | reverse complement strand
TTAGATGATCAAAATATTTTTCCAACTTTTAATCTGTAGATTTTAGAGTGTATGCTAAAAATATTCCTATAAAAATATAGTCTATATGGATACACTAAGTTGGAAAAATAGAATCAATATTTTCCCAAAATGCAAGGGAAACAGGAAAAATAGAAATGGATAAAGATAATAAAAGAAAAAAATTAAACTACACCAAGACAAAAAAATAGTTTAATTGGTTTAGGAACACATGGAAAGCATTTCGCAGCTGCAATATTAGCAAGGAAACCTGTGGTTTGACCGTAACTACTGCTCGTTATTCATTCAAATTCATATGACTTTTCAAACTAGGCTCATGCTTCTAATTGGTATGGGATCACGTTCTGTGTAACAATTGCAAATTTATTTTTATTCTGAGATTCACTGTCTTTTTTTTGTGCTCTTATAA
>NW_012147401.1:3693-4105 GCF_000956105.1 Propithecus coquereli | reverse complement strand
GAACTAGTAATATGAATGGAGTTACAATTATAGTTTAAAAAAGTGAAGTACTTATAAGTAAGTACTCTTTTTAACTACATGCAAATAAATTTAACCACCTCAATAAGTTAACTAAACTTTGAGGAAAAGTAGTAAGCAAATAATAATAATAATATTAGTAATAGTAAAATCTGTTATCGAAGTTTATTGTGGATATATAGTGAAATCCTATCCTGGGAAAAAGTTCTATCCTGAGCCCGTTCATGTCTACCATGGGGAGGGGTCCCACATTTCCAAGGAAGGATGGTTATTTTCTGTATTGCAAAGGATTGTACCATAATCTAGCTTTATCCTGAGATCCAAAATTGATTTTTTTTCTGTCTGACTGAAATCTGGGAAATCTATCAGCTGCCCTCCGCTCTCCTGCTTCTTA
>NW_012147401.1:3165-3643 GCF_000956105.1 Propithecus coquereli | reverse complement strand
GACATTTTCCCAAACAAGGGAAAATTGACAAATAGGATAAGTTTTTTAATTAAGAAGGGAATTATGAAGGCATGTTGATAAAGATTTAAATATTTATTGAGACAAATAAATAAAGAATACATCCACAAAAACAAACAGTTTTTTAAGCAATAACATTAAATTGTATGAATTAATAAGTGATACTTATGGAAAATAAGTCCATGACATAGTCTAAAATTCCCATAAAGGAAAGTGCAGGCTGAAATGTCTTCACTGGTGAATTCTACCATATATTTAAAAAAGAATTAATACCAATTCTTTACAAACTCTACCAAAATATATAAAAGAGTGGAACACTTCTTAGCTCATTTCATGTGGCCAGCAATACCCCGATGCCAAAACCAAAGATGTTATAAGAACTGAAAACTACAGATTAACATTCTTTATGAATATAGATGTAAAAATCCTCAATGAACTGGCTGACTAAATCTGGCTACCT
>NW_012147401.1:2797-3115 GCF_000956105.1 Propithecus coquereli | reverse complement strand
TTGAAAACCCAAACTTGAATATGCATCATCAGCTCTCCAGATCACAGGTCTTTGAACTACAACACTGGCTGAGTCTCTAGCTTCTAGAAAACAGATGGGTGGGACTTCTCAGCCTCCATAATTTGCATGAGCCAATATCTTATAATAAATCTCTAGATAGATAGATGATAGACAGATAGATAGATAATAGATAGATAGATAGAGATGGATAGATAAATCAACTCAATTAGTTCTGTTTCTCAGAAGAATGACAATTAATACAGATTTGGGTACCAGGAGTGGTTGTAGAGTAACAGAATTTTAAGAAAGTGTTTTCTG
>NW_012147401.1:0-357 GCF_000956105.1 Propithecus coquereli | reverse complement strand
TCTTAATATGTATGAGCAAAAAAGTACAGGTTCAAATTAACAAAAGCCTAATCTGAATCATAAAATCAGAGATTTAGGATCCCTCAAACAATTCCAAGACTTGAGCCAGTTTGTAGATCTAGAACCCCAAATGATAGGAAAGCCAGGTCCCATTAAGAATAGACCCAAGTACACTACCAAAAGTTTTTAGCCTTCTTCAAAGAGACCTACAGCCTTTTACCAGCATGATTGTTCATTGGGAAAAGGAAACCATCAGAACTTTCAGTAACTACTGTACACTGGCTCTGAACTGACAATTATTTCAGGAAACCCAAAAAGTCACTGTAATCAAGCAGTCAAAGTGCGAATTTACAGAGG
>NW_012147400.1:0-2670 GCF_000956105.1 Propithecus coquereli | reverse complement strand
TAATAAGCTGATTTAGGGTGTTGCTCCTACAGAGCCTCAGGATGGGGCTAGTCACCAGAAAGAACAAGTGATTAAAGAGTTGGAAATTTCAGCTCCACCCACCAACCTCTAGAAAGGAGGAGGATGGACTGAAGATCAAATTCTATAAAAACTCTTGAACAATGAGATTTGATGAACGTCCAAGTTGGTGAATAGATCATGGGGATGGAAAGGCAGCACATCTGAGAGGGCATGGGAGCTCCCTATCCCAGCCCCGGTACCTTCCCTACTCACCTCTTATTTGGCTTTATCTGAGTTGTATACTTTGTAATAAACCAGGAAAGGGAAGTAAGTGTTTCCCTGAGTTCTGTAAGCCACCAGAGTGAATTTTTGAACCTGAAGAGGATGTCGTGGGATCTTTGACTTGTACTAAAGTTGGACAGAAGTTTATATAACCTGGGGACCCATTATTTGCAATTAGCATCAGAAGTGGGGTACAGCCTTGTAGGACTGAGCTCTTAACTTGTGGGTCTGCACTAGCTTTGGGTAGTTAGTATCAGAATTAAATTGAATCATCATCAGATACCCAGTTGATGTCAAAAGAGTTTGACAACTGGTTGTTGGTATGGGATAATAAAATCCATATATTTGGTGTCAGAAGTGTTATGAATAGAGAAACAGTTTTTCCTATAGAAGACATTACTTATTGTCAAGATTAGTATTCTTCAGTCTAGAGGAAATATTTGACCTGGCTGGGTCTTACAGAATGCATAGGCTGTATTCATACTGGGATGGTCTAGGGGTTTGTTCACAAAAGATAATAATTCTGACAATATGAGAAGTGTAAATACTAAGAAAGAAAAGACTAAAATTTATCATTGTCTTTTGCTTTATTATCATCCATATGCAGATGATGTCTACCTAAACAATAATGTGAAGAAAAAAAAAAACAATTAAGCTTATCTACCACCATTTCCAACTAATCCCTCTGAATATGGTGATATTCAGAGGAGTAGTTCATTTATTTCTTTTCCTTTTCTCGTTTTTGTTCTCTTTTTTCTTCTCTTCCTGTCTTTCCCCTTCCTTCCTTCCTCCTTTTCCTCATTTCATCTTTCCTTCCTTTATCTTTGATTTTTCTTGGTTAAAAAATATTATCTCCAGATGAAGGGCAATGACACGTTTAGCACACACAATGACTTTCTGTAAATTAGCAAAAGACACCCTTTTCTCCAGCGGGACACAGTCCAGGTCATCTCGGCAGGCAAAAACAGACTGAATTTAGCCGCACTGGCCCCTCATTCGGTTATACCCCAGTATAGGGCACAACCGAGTAACTGTTCTCATTCACCCTCATAAAGGGAAAGGAAACAAAGCATAGAGAGAGATCCTTTTCCCCTAACATGTGATTAGTTGAGTCAGTCAGTCACACTGGTGATTCTGGAATGTAAGAATGGAAAGTAGATCGTGACCAACGAGAACATTAGTTAGAGGAAGAATACAATTTTTAAAATGTGAAAAGCACAGAAAAACAGGATACCCAACAGAATATTTGGAAACCTTTTGAAACCTTGGGCAGGAGGACCATGTGATACCAGTCACAAAGGACTTGAAAAAAGGTAAAAAGCCTCTACATGATCATGGGAAGAGAAAATACATCATTTTAAGGGAAAGAGTGGTCAAAGTGAGGTGAATAGAGAAACACAATACTGTGTCATAGGTGAGCACAAATTAGAAATGACAAATAGCAAATAAAGTAAATCAAGTGGTAACTTTACAAAGATTTCAAAGTCAGCAACACAATGTTCTTTATGGGGCCATTTGGTGATACTGAAATAAAAGGTGCACCAGTAGATAAAAAGGCTAGAGCAAAAATACCAAATAATTTCTTTGCCCCCTCAGTCTACATTGAAAAGACTTTGAGTGTGTGCCAAAAGAAGGTTTCGAAACTAGGCAGCTTAGACTACTAGATCAAATCATAGCAAATGCATAGAAAATGGAGTAGATAAATACGAAGTAGATAAATCGCTACATGTGGATGGCATGCACTCAACCAATTTGAGGCAATGAAAGGGTAAAACTTTAACTATTATGCAAAATATATAGCCTGTCTTTATGACCAGCCTAGCAAGCTGGAGAAACGTACATTGCCAATTTAACTCTCATCCATAATAATGATCCCAGAATGACTCCTCCATGCCAGAGAGCCCTTCCATACAAGGCAAGCTGGTGAGATCTGCAATTTAAAAAAGGTGTGAGAGAAATAGATACTCTGTTAAAAAAAAATCATGTTATGCCTATTAGTCATAATAATTTTATTATATTAATCCATTTATATAGTAATTTCATTCTCACAATGTTACAGATATGTACAATTATCATCATTTTGTTGAGGAGAAAATTCTACATACTAAGTGAAATATATATTTATCATGTAAATTTTTAGGGAGTGTATTGAAAGCAAAGATATGATCTCTGTCCTCCAGTACATATGAAAAAAGTTAAATATAATAATATAATACAAAGAAGAATAGTGTTATAATTTTTGTCTTTGTCCCCGGTTCCTGGTACAAGGCTCTTAAAACGGTGGGATTTCCTCCATGATAGGAGTATCTTTCATTATTCATAAGCAGTCCCTTTTGATCACACCTGAGTTTGTGCTAATAAGCTGATTTAGGGTGTTGCTCCTACAGA
>NW_012147399.1:0-987 GCF_000956105.1 Propithecus coquereli | reverse complement strand
CCTCCCAGAGTGCTAGGATTACAGGTGTGAGCCACCACGCCCAGCCCCATCTCATGTAATTCTTTTAAGGTTCATTTGTTTGACTCAAGATCCAAATATGAGTCACACATTGCATTGACTGATCTCTCAATCTACAAGTTCTCTTTCCCTCTTTTTTTTTTAAATCCTTTGAAAATAATTTATTGAATAAACCAGATTGTTTGGTCTATAGAACTTCCCATATTCTGGGTTTTTCTAATTACATCCTGAGATGTTGTTTAAAATATTCCTCTGGCCGGGTGTGGTGGCTCATGCCTGTAATCCTAGCACTCTGGGAGGCCAAGGCAGGTGGATCGTTTGAGCCCAGGAGTTTGAGGTTGCTGTGAGCTAGGCTGACACCATGGCACTCTAGCCCGGGCGACAGAGCAAGACTCTGTCTCAAAATAAATAAATAAAATAAAATCTCTTGACAGTGAATAATGCTATACATACATAATTGTTTCTCATAGATTCCTGAATTTCTCCTCTCACAATTGGATATTTTCCCCAGGGAAATTCCATTGGCAGACATCTCTCCTCCTTCCCCCAAAATTCTATCAGATACTATCTGAGTCACAAAGAAAGTAGAAAGTATTAAGCTAAAATCATTTTTAAGCTTTTTTTTTCCAGAATATCATGAGGGTACAAATGTTTAGGTTACATATACTGCCTTTTCCCTACCCAAGTCAGAGCTATAAGCGTGTCCATCCCCCAAACGGTGCACACCACACCCATTTTTAAGCTTTTTGTTACATAGAATTTCTAACCTATACAAATGTAGAGAGACTAGTACAATGAATGTCCATGTACCCATCACTCAGGTACAACAGGCTTTTTTTTTTTTTTTTTGAGACAGAGTCTCACTCTGTTGCTCAGGCTGTTCTCAAACTCCTGGGCTCAAGCGATCCTACTGCCTGAGCCTCCCAAGTAACTGGGACTACAGGCATGCACCACCATGCCCGGCTCATT
>NW_012147398.1:0-1839 GCF_000956105.1 Propithecus coquereli | reverse complement strand
AAAAAAAAAAAAAAAAAAAAAAAAAGAGATAGAGCCCTTGGGTCCTTCAGACCATAAGGGTCCAGGAAGAGAGGAGGAAGCAGCTCAGAGCCTACGAGGTAAGCAGGCAAGTGCTGGGCCAAGGTTGCCAAGAGATGGGCAGTGGAAATGTATTAACAAAAATCAAAAAAAGAAGACCTTAGATGACGTCTGACCATCTAATTCCTAAACCATGCATAGAGTGCATAGGAAGAGTGAAGGAGGCTTCCTGCAGCAGGGCTCTGCCCAAAGAGAGGACAGGACAGCTCTCTGCCCTCCAGGGGCCAGCAGCATTCTGTGGGGAGGAAACTCCCATCCCTCCACCTGGGAAAAGGCAAGGGACAATTATGGAAGGCTCCCCACAGGAAGAAGCACCTCAGGCGGGCCTGGAAGGAAGATAAAATTCCACATAGCATGAAAGGCAGATAAAGGCAGCACAGGCTGTGAGAATAACAGCAAGGGCACAGAGGTGAGAAAGGCCCAGAGCATGTCAGGACCACAGTGGATTTGGCTCAAGGGGACATCAGGCAATCAGTGGGAGAAGAGATAAGGAAAGGGGGGGGCTCCTGGAGAGCCTCGGTGCCAGGAGACTCTGACCATGCAAGGCCTCAGGCAGCAGCTCTCAACTCTGCACCACCACACACAGGGGTAGCACTGCCAGCTACAAGGAACACTGTAGGTGAAGTAAAACCCTACATCTCAGGCCGGGCGCGGCGGCTCACGCCTGCAATCCTAGCACTCTGGGAGGCCGAGGTGGGCGGATTGTTTGAGCTCAGGAGTTCGAGACCAGCCTGAGCAAGAACAAGACCCCATCTCTACTAAAAATAGAAAATAAATTAATCGGCCAACTAAAAATATATAGAAAAAATTAGCCGGGCATGGTGGCGCATGCCTATAGTCCCAGCTACTCGGGAGGCTGAGGCAGAAGGATTGCTTTGAGCCCAGGAATGTGAGGTTGCTGTGAGCTAGGCTGACGCCATGGCACTCACTCTAGCCCAGGCAAAAGAGTGAGACTCTGTCTCAAAAAAAAAAAAATTATAATAGCCCAATTTACAAATAAGAAATATGAAGCAAATATTATAAAAGTCTCTGAAAAGGAAACTGAACTTCAGAGAGGATACATAGCTTAACTCAGATGCCACAACTTGCAAGTGGTATCACCAGGATTCAAAACCAATGGCATTTCTACTAATACCTGCTATCTGGTTTTGCCCAGCATTATATCTGAAATAACATTTGGTTAGTTATAATTTCAAAATGACTATAATTTTAATTTTTTATATTTAAAAATCTCTCCTCACTAGAAGAGATTTTGCAAAGATATGTGTACCATAAAAGAAATTTCCTGAATCAATGGGTTTATGAATAGTTTTAATTCATTTTTGGTCAACTCCCACAATGAAGAACTATCAAGAATTTTGGCATAAAATGTTTCTTTAAAAGATGTTTTTAGTAACTATTTCTCTGATTACAAAGGGAAATTTCTTGCCTTCCACAAATAAAAATAAGCCCTTCATTTAGACTTTTTAGTTTCATTGTTATTTATTAAATTGTATGTTCATATCTGATTCTGAACATTGTCTTATAAAATGACATCCTCACAATTCTTCATATTTTGGATATATTTACTTTTTTCCAGGGGCTTGAAACAGGATGGACATATTTTCTTTTATTCTTTAAAATTTGTTATCTTTCTTGGTTAATGAACTAGATGTAAATAGCATAGGTTGAGTACCCTTTAACCAAAACACTTGGGACTAGAAGTGTTTTGGATTTCAGATTTTGAAATATGTGTAGAATACATACCAGTTGAGCATCCCT
>NW_012147397.1:0-2081 GCF_000956105.1 Propithecus coquereli | reverse complement strand
TTCCTCTTGAGTGCTCCAGCCCAGATTAGCTTTGTTTGTGATAGGAGTAGAGCTTAAGAGCAAGACTCAGGAAATGGACTGCCTGGGTTTATACCTCAGCTTCATCGCTGGCAAGCCAGGGGACTTGGGGCAAGTTACTTAACTGTGCTTTAGTTTCCTCACCTGTAAAAGGGGATAACTGGGCCGGGCACAGTGGCTCATGCCTGTCATCCTAGCACTCTGGGAGGCCAAAGCAAGACGATCGCTCGAGGTCAGGAGTTCGAGACCAGCCTGAGCAAGACAGAGTGAGACCCTGTCTCTACTAAAAATAGAAAGAAATTAGCTGGACGACTAAAAATATATGGAAAAAAATTAGCCAGGCATGGTGGCACATGCCTGTAGTCCCAGCTACTCAGGGGGCTAAGGCAGGAGGATCGCTTAAGCCCAGCTGTTTGAGGTTGCTGTGAGCTAGGCTGATGCCATGGCACTGTAGCCCAGGCAACGGAGTGAGACTCTGTCTCCAAAAAAAAAGGAGGGGGAGGGAATAATTGTATTAATAGTGGCCTACTGCATGGGATAGTGCTGAGGATTGAGTTAATGCATGTGAAGTGCTTAGAACAGTGCATGATAAATTTCTAATGTGTTCATTATTTTTTCATCAACTCAACAAAATAAATATATATTGAACACCTACTGTAGGCCAGAAACTGTTCCAGGTGCTTGGAATTCAAGAGTGAACAAAATAAACAAAATTTTTAAAAAAACAAAAATAAGCAATCTTCCTTGTGATGGCAAATGAATAAATTCAATGTTATCGGGGAAAAAAAACAGAGCAAAATAATTAGGATCTGTAGTGCTGTGGTGTGTGTGTTAGAGCAGCAGTCCCCAACCTTTTTGGCACCAAGGACAGGTTTCATGGAAGATAATTTTTTCGCTGGGACGGGGCGGAGCACAGGTAGTGATGCAAGGGATGGGGAGTGGCTGTAAATACAGATGAAGCTTTCCTTGCTTGTCCACCACTCACCTCCTGCTGTGTAGCCCCAGTTTCATGAAAGAAAATTTTTCCACTGGGGTGGGCTGTGTGAGGGGTGGCAGGGGGTGAGAGGGTGGGGAGGTAGGAGGCGGAAGGGTGGGGAAGTTGTGGGGGAGGGGAGGAGTGGGGGTAGTGGATCTCTGCAGCCTGGTCTGTAACAGGACACAGACCAGTACCAGTCCTCGGCCCAGGGGTTGGGGACTGCAGTGTTAGAGGATTGGTGCCAGTCAATAGATAATTGACCTAAGAAGGTTATCTTTGGTGATTTGGGGAAGAGGTGAGTGAGGCATGTGGAATACCTAGGGGAAGAGCCAGCTTTCAGTCAGAGAGGGAAGTCAATGCAAAGGCCCTGATTTGGGGTGGTTATGTCTGGAGAAATCAAAGAATGGCAAGGAGATCAGTGTGGCTAAAGAGTAGTTGGCGAGGGCAAGAGGATTAGGAAATGGAACCAGAAAGGTAGCACCGGGCCATATAGAGTAGGCAAGCGTTGGCACACTTTTTCTGTAAAGGACCAGATGGTATCTATTTTAAACTTTCCAGCCCCTGTGTTTTTCATTGTAATCTATCAAATCTGCCCTTGAAATAAGAAAGCAGCCATAGAAATTATATAAATGATAGGCACAGTATGGATATGTTCCAATAGAACTTTATATATGGACACAAAAATTTGAATTTCATGTCATTTTCTCATGTCATGACCTATTTTTCTTCTTTTGATTTTTTTCAACCATTTAAAATACCATCTTAGCTCATGCGCCATACAAAAATATGTAGTGGGCTGGATTTGGGGGTGTATGATATAGGGTCTTTTAGATCATTGGGAAGAATTGTTGCTATTATAGTTACTTTAATTATCATATATTTTCTATCTTCCGCAATTATGATGGCAATAAAAATTCTGAAAAGACAAGATACTACGTAGGTTCAATTGACATACTTGGAGATTAGTCTAGGAAATAAAGTCCGGTTTTTCATGTTTTCATGTAGGCAAATCATCCTTTTGGGAATCAGTAAAACTTTTCAAAGTCTTTGTCTTAAATAAATGTCAGTGATTTTTTTTTTTTTTTGT
>NW_012147396.1:0-1394 GCF_000956105.1 Propithecus coquereli | reverse complement strand
CTACATTCCTTTTGTGCTTTTCTTTATCAATGAGATGTTGCTTTATAAGGTACACTAATTTTGAAAACTATCAATAATTTCCACCAGAATAACAAAAAAACAAAAAAATATCTGCTGCTTGTTAGAAATAAGAATGCGTACTAAAATTTATATTAAATTTTAAAGATAGCTAGGAAAAACAAGTTGATGTAAACTTGGTACGGCATACTAAATTTTATAAAAAGATGCTTATAAATATCTAAGTGATCCCAAAGGGTATTTTCCTAAAAGTCTTTAAAAAATCAGAATCAAATATTTATGGTTTATGAGTGGTTAGGACTTGAGTAAGTGGACCTTTCTACTAATTGCCAGAGAGCCCTGGTTGCTAACCAGACACACATTGGAATTATTCCTGTCAAATGGTTTTATTTTTTTATTTTTTATTTTTATTTCAAAGTATTATGGGGGTACAAATATTTCTGGGCAAATGGATTATTTTTGTCTGACAGATGAGACATGTGAACCCATCTAATTCACCATGACTACATTGATTTTTAGTAGCACCACTAACACCATTTCAGTTATTCCTACGTAATGCAGAAGAATCGTTGATGAACATTTTATTTAATTATTCAGACTGGCAGTCTGAACCCTATCCGCTAACTTTTGGCCATTTAATTATTTTCCATCCTCTTCAATAGATGAGGAAAACCTATGAAGACATTATTGTAATATTTTAAATATGGTAGGACATTCAAAGTGGTCTAATTTGTTACTATTAATAATATGTGATAATTGTGTTAGAGAAGGCTGAAGAGAATGGCCAAAACTAAATTTTATCTGGATATTGAAAATTAACCAAACTTTACCACATCTTTCTTGTTCATATCAGATTTGTTTGCAATGAAAAAAAGTAGAAAACAACCCAAATGTGCACATTCTCAACCACAGATAAGTAGAGGTATTAAAAGAATAATATACAGCAGTGAAAATAAATTGCCTCAAGTAACAAGTATCAACATGAATGAATTACACAAGCATAATGTTGAACAACAAAAGCAAGCTGTAAAAGACTGAATAAGTATGATACCCTTTAAGTGAAGTTCTAAAAGAAATGAAAAAACCTATAATATTAATCAGGAATCCACATATGGTAAACTATAAGGAAAAGCAAGGCAATGACAATAATAAAACCCTACGCATAGCCACGTTAGAGTCCCGACTTCCCTAGTCCAATACACAGTCTCGGGCCACCTTTTGGTTTTTACCACTTGATTCAAGTGTAATGAAATCACCATTAGTGCTGCCAGTTTGTAAGTGTCTGGCTTTCATGCATGTACATGAGTGTAGGATTTCGTTTTAGTTCCGTATGATATCCCTAGAGCTCAGCACACATCTGGGATGTAGTGTTAATA
>NW_012147395.1:0-1405 GCF_000956105.1 Propithecus coquereli | reverse complement strand
ATGCAATAATAAACACAATTCTAAGTGGTAGTCTCATCTAAGGAAAGACAGGGAAGGGCTAGGAGAGGAACCCAAAAGTAACTTCAGTAGTTATAATAATTTATATAAGTTGAGTAGTAGATGCATGAGTGATTGCTCTATCATTATACTTTATAACCAAAAATTTTATTCTTGAATATATAACAAATATTACATAAATTAGGAGCTAAACCGGGAACTCCAGTCCAGCTCCCTGATTGTGGTAGCTGCGCTTTGCCTACAGTAATGCCTCCCTGCTGGTGGTACAGTCCTAGGAACTGTACATGTACAGAGCAAATAATAGCTATTAATAATGATAGGCTCATATTTACTGAGCCCTTCCTAAGTGCCAGCCCCTAAAGACTAAGTGCTTTAGGTTTATTATCTCATTTATTTTTTTTGAGACAGAATCTTGCTCTGTTGCCTAGGCTGGAGTGCTGTGGCATAAGCCCAGCTCACAGCAACCTCAAACTCCTGGGCTCAAGCAATCCTTCTGCCTCAGCCTCCCGAGTAGCTGAGACTACAGGCATGAGCCACCACACCTAGCTAATTTTTTCTATATAGATTTTTAGTTGTCTGGCTAATTTCTTTCTATTTTTAGTAGAGACAGGGGTCTCGCTCTTGCTCAGGCTGGTCTCAAACTCCTGACCTCCAGTGATCCTCCGGCCTCGGCCTCCCAGAGTGCTAGGATTACAGGCGTGAGCCACCACGCGCGGCCCTATTATCTCATTTCATCTTCACTCACCCCTGTAAGGAAGGTTATTATTAGGTCCATTTCATAAGTAAGGAAACTGAGGCTTAGAAAAAATAAATGGCTTGTCCAAGGCCACCCAGCTTGAGAATGGTGATGTCTGACTGACCCCGCCGTCTGGGCATGCTGCTACACTCTCTCTGTGGATGGTTATAACCTAAGAGGAATCTGCTTCTTACCTATACTTCCTTTCAGAGATGAGTTTTGAAACCTGTGGAAGTGAGAATATTGAATTTTCAGAAATTGTGCCCATGAAGGCATACTGGACAAAGCATGTTTTCTCATCCACTGAAGAATAGTTCAAAAGGAATGGATTGAAAAAAAAAAGTAGTCAAATGTTTGGAAGAGGTAACTGTGCCATGTCCAGGAATATCATGGAGCCAAAATACTTAGAAAAAGACAGACATGTACTTCTGGGAAATACTTAAGCCTAAGTTTAAATTCCAAACCAGACTGGGCACGGTGGCTCACGCCTGTAATCCTAGCACTCTGGGAGGCTGAAGCAGGTGGATCGCTCAAGGTCAGGAGTTCAAGACCAGCCTGAGCAAGAGCGAGACCCCGTATCTACTAAAAATAGAAAGAAATGATCTGGACAACTAAAAATATATATATATAGAAAAAATTAGCCGGACATAG
>NW_012147394.1:0-1176 GCF_000956105.1 Propithecus coquereli | reverse complement strand
GAAAAAGATAATATTAACTCTAAAATGAAGACAAATGTCACTGGGCCCCATGAGATTTTAGTACCCCAACATTTTTTTTTTTTTTTTTTTTTTTTTTTTGAGACAGAGTCTCACTCTGTTGCCCAGACTAGAGTGCCATGGCATCATCCTAGCTCACAGCAACTTCAAACTCCTGGGCTCAAGTGATCCTCCTGCCTCAGCATCCCAGGTAGCTGGGACTACAGGCATGCACCACCATGCCCGGCTAATTTTTTTCTATTTTTAGTTGTTTGGCCAATTTCTTTCTATTTATAGTAGAGACGGGGTCTCGCTCTTGCTCAGGCTGGTCTCGAACTCCTGAGCTCAAGCAATCCTCCCGTCTCGGCCTCCCAGAGTGCTAGGATTACAGGCGTGAGCCACCGCGCCCGGCCAGTACCCCAATATTTTTAATGGCTGAAATAATTGGACTAGGCACTCAGTTGTTTCTACATGTTAACTGCTTGCTTCCTGCCCAGCACCCTTTCTTTTCACAGCAGTTATTACCTGCTGATGCACTATTTCTTTGTCAAGCAGGAGGAGTTAACTCCAGGGTCATAGGAAAATCTACGGAGTTTGTTTTGCAGAAGGAATGAACACCTCTGAGAAAGTTGCAACTAGCTGCTGATGCCCGGAAGTTTGATTTCTCACAGTGTTGAGACTAAAAGCAACACAGACTTCCCCCTACCTTAACCCCAACCCTGCATAAAAGTTTGCTGCCTCATCTTTACAACAAGGTAAATCTGAGAGACTACTCCTCTCCTGTCTCCTAGCTTTGGCCGACTTGAATAAACTTCTCTGTCTCCAAGCACCAATGTCACAGTGTTTGGCTTTAGCTGTGAATTGGGTTCTACAACACTAACTTATAAGATGCCCAAGGGAGAAAAAGCACAAACGAAAGTTTAAAAGGAATTAAATGGCCGGGCCCGGTGGCTCACGCCTGTAATCCTAGCACTCTGGGAGGCCGAGGCAGGCGGATCGTTTGAGCTCAGGAGTTCGAGGTTGCTGTGAGCTAGGCTGATGCCACGGCACTCTAGCCCAGGCAACAGAGTGAGACTCTGTCTCAAAAAAAAAAAAAAGAGTGTCTTAAAAATGACTTCTAGGAAGCTAAAACTAATGCACACTGCCTAAACACAAATAAATATAGTGACATATTCTCAA
>NW_012147393.1:0-1771 GCF_000956105.1 Propithecus coquereli | reverse complement strand
AAAAGTAAATGGATGGAGAAAGATATACCATACAAACCTAATCAAAAGAAAGCAGGAGTAGTTATATTATTTCTGACAAAGAAGACTTCCGAACACGGAGAGTTATCAAGGGCATTGCATAATGATAAAGGGTTCAATACTCTAAGACCACATAAGAATACTTAATTTGTATACACTAATAACAGAGCATCGAAATATGTGGGGCAAAAACTCATAGAACTTCAAGGATAAATAGTTGAATTTACTCTTTTAATTGGAGAATTTACACCCCTCTATCAGACATGGACAGATCTAGCAGGCAGAAAATCAGTAAGGACATAGTTTGAATCCAACAACATTTCAATCAAAACTGGATGTGATTGACATCTGTAGACTACTTCATCAACAACAGCAAATTATACATTCTTCATAGCTCACAAGGAACATTCGCCAAGATTAACCACATTCTGGGTCATAAAACATACCTCCACAAATTTAAAAGAAGAGAAATCATGCGATGTATGCTAACTCAGACCACAATGGAATTATTTATTTATTTATTTTTGAGACAGAGTCTCAATCTGTTGCCCAGCCTAGAGTGCAGTAGCATCATCACAGCTCACTGCAGCCTCCAACTTCTGGAGCAATCCTCTTGCTTCAGCTTCCCAAGTTGTTGGGAGTACAAGTGGGTGCCACCATGCCCAGCTACACAATGGCATTAAACTAGAAATCATTAACAGAAAGAAAGATAGCTAGAAAATCTAAAAATACTTGGAGATTAAACAATGCATTTCTAAATAACACATGGGTCAAAGAAGAAACTTCAAGAGAAATTTTAAAATATTTTGAACTAAATGAAAATGAAATATAACTTATCAAGATTTTGGGGATACAGCAAGAGCAGTGCTTAGAGGGAAATATATCGCATTGAATGCATATGTTAGAAAGAAGAAAGATCTGAAATCAATAATCTAATTTTCCACTTTAGTAAACTAGAAAAAGAACAAATTAAATCTAAATTAAGCAGAAGAAAAAGAAAAATTCAAGCAGAAATCAATGAAACTGGAAACAGGAAATCAACAGAGAAAAATCAATGAAACCAAAAACTAATTCTTTGAAAATGTCAATAAAATTGATAAGACTCTAGCCAGGCTAACTAAGAAAAAAAAGAGAGAAGACACAAATTACTAATACCAGAAATGAAAGAGGAGGCATCACTACAGACACCATGGACATTAAAAGGATAATGAAGGAACACTATGAATAACTCTATGCTCACAAATTTGATAACCTGGATGAAATAGACCAATTCCTTGAAAGACATAATCTGCCAAAATTCGTAAAAGAAGAAATAGACAATCTGAATAGGCCTATATCTATTAAAGAAAGTGAATCAATAATGAGTAACCTTCAGAAACAGAATAGTATAGTCCCAGATGGTTTCACCAGTGAATTCTGCCAAATATTTAAGGAAGAAATTATACTAGTTCTCTATAATGTCTTCTGGAAAATATTAATAGAGGTAGAAGAATACTTCCTAAATCATTCTATGAGGGCAGTATTACCCTAACACCATTTAGTTGTGAAAATTAAATGATATATTGTCACTATAAATCATAACATACACAAATCAGACTACATGAAACTCATAACATTAAAATATGCAAAGACTGGCCAGGTGTGGTGGCTCATGTCTATAATTCTAGCACTCTGGGAGGCTGAGGCAGGAGTATTGCTTGAGGTCAGGAGTTTAAGACCAGCCTCAGCAAGAGTGAGACCCCAACTCCACTAA
>NW_012147392.1:0-1752 GCF_000956105.1 Propithecus coquereli | reverse complement strand
TACACCCATTGTTTAGCTCCCACTTATAAGTGAGAATGTGTGGTGTTTGCTTTTTTATTCCTGAGATACTTCACTTAGGATAATGGTCTCTAGTTCCATCCAAGTTGCTGTAAAGATATTATTTCATTTCTTTTTATGGCAGAGTAGTAATCCATGGCATGTGTGCGTGTGTGTGTGTATACATATATATGTGTGTGTACACACACCACATTTTCTTTATCCACTCATCAGGTGATGTGCACTTAGGTTGATTCCATATCTTTGCAATTGTGAATTTCCAGAATCTACAAAGAACTCAAACAAATAATCATGAAAAAAACAAATAACCTCATTAAAAAGTGAGCAAAATGCATGGGGAGATTTTTTCCAAAGAAGATATACACGTGGCCAACAGATATATGAAAAAATGTTCAACATCATTAGGGAAATTCAAATTAAAACCACAATGAGATACCACCTTATCCCTGTAAGGATCACCATTATTAAAAAGTCAAAAAACAATAGATGTTGGTGAGGATACAGTGAAAAGGGAATGCTTATACACTGTTGGTGGGACTGCAAATTAGAACAACCTGTATGGAAAACAGCATGGAGTTTCTTCAAAGAGCTAAAAGTAGACCTGTCAGATTTCAGTCTGAAATATCGGTTGTTGGCATGCCCATAGCCAAGAATGACCAGACACACCAAAGTAAGGCAAGCACGAAAATGAGGTTTATTGAGGAGAGAAAGGTAGGATTATAGAGCAAGAGCAAGATGTAGGTTTCTAGAGCGTGATACATATGCCACAGATGACAACCAGACTCATTGTTGTAGCAAGGGGATGGGTCAAAAAGGGAAAGGTTATGGTCTGCACCTTGTTTTATAGTACCTGGATTGGGACCTCCCTCATGGTTCAGAGGTCACTGTAGAACCACCTTGATTGGACAGTTGGGAGTTGCATGACCTGTCTTACTATGCATGCCAGTTGTTCTAGGTCAATTTCTGGACTCTGCGGTATCCATGCTGCTTGGCCAGTGGGCTAGAGAGTCCTTTGCATTTTTTTGCAGCTGATGTGCTAAGTTCTGATTGGCAGATCATAGAGTATTCCCTCCTCCCCAAGGTAAGGCAGTTGCTCAGGGCAGGATTAGGCTGGGGCAGGACAAAGATGGGTCTCCTTCTTCCCAGGTGGGGCAATTGTACCAAGGCAACAGTACCCACTTTTGTTCCTAGGAGACCTGGAATGCCTTGCTATCTACCTAACAGACCTAACATTTCATCCAGCAATTCCACTAATGGGTATCTATCCAAAGGAAAAGAAATTATTATATTGAAAAGACACCTGTACTCTAATGTTTATCTCAGCCACTTCTTCTTTCCTGTGTTCTGTCCTGCCCCTGCTCCCTCTTCTCTTTTCCTCTTTCCCCTTCTATCTCTCACAATAGTCAGTTAGTGGAGGTAAGAGATCACACCAATCCCATCTAGGAAGTGTCTTATAGAAACATGGTAGGTTGTATGGAAGAAGTCACCCCTCTCCTAGGTGTTGCTGCACAAACACAGGAGACAAAAACCAGAATCGTCTTTGGGAGAGATCGACTCTATGCCACAGAACTAAGCCAAGAGAGAAAATAAGCTTAGTGTTCAGTGCAACAGGATTAGATAGACAACAAGAAGGAGTTTAAAAAAAATAATAAAGCATGACAATAGAGAGTGAGAGAGCTAACAAAATGTGTCCTGCAGCAATTCCATGAATGGAATGTGTACAACAGTGCCAGC
>NW_012147391.1:0-1403 GCF_000956105.1 Propithecus coquereli | reverse complement strand
ATTTTAATAATGCCATTTTAAAACTCACTAGAACAAAAAAAAGATCTTAAAAAAGAAATTAAGTCCTATTGTTATTGACAATGCAGAAAAAGAGAAATCCACCTCTGCTGGTAGAAGTATAATTCATACTATCAATTTGCAGAGCAATTTAGAAATATTTAGTGAAGCTGGAAATGTGCATGTCCTGCTACCTAACAATTCTACTTCTAGAGAAAGTCTCTTATGTGCTCCAGAAGAGTGTAAAAATGAGAAACAACCTTAATATCTTTCAATAGGGCTATGGCTGACTGAACTGTGTTAGACAAAATGAATAAACTGTATCTGCATATATCTACCATCATACATCTGGAAACAAACAAAAATGATAGTGGTGGCTAGCTGTGGTGGCTCACCCCTATAATCCCAACACTCGGGAGGCTTAGGTGGGAGCATTGCTTGAGGCCAGGAGGTCAAGACCAGCTTAGGCAACATAGTGAGACCCCACCTTAACAAAAAAAAAAAAATGCCAGTGAAAAAGTAATATGTGAAATGTGGAGCCATTTTTGTAAATCTTGAAAGCACAAAAGTCAATGTTATATATTGTTTATGGCTACAAATGAATGAATTAAAATATAAAGCATGGGTAGAAAAGATACACACTAACTTCATGAATTGGATGACTCCAGGGATAAAGGGAAGAAAAAAGAAATGGAGAAGGACAAAGGGGTTTCTATTGTGACATGAAATATTTATTTATTTTTACAATTTGAAGAAAATATGACCAAATGTTAACATTTCTCAATTTGATGGTGGAGAGTATATAAAGTTTATTTTATAACCCTTTAGTTTTCCCACAGTTTTTAAAATTTTTCATAATTTTAAGTAAATGTTTATGAAACAGAAGCTCTTTAATTAGGTGCAGTTGCCCTCCATGTTCCCAGTTCTACGTCCACAGAATCAACCAACTCCGCATAGAAAACGGTGCTAGGCTTACAATGGTTGAGTATGTACTGAATATGTACAGACTTTTTTTCTTTATTTCTTTTTCATTATTTCCTTAAAAATACACTGTAACACCTATTTAATAGCATTTACATTATATTAGGTAATATAAGTTATCTAGAGATGATTAAAAGTATATGGGAGGATGTGTGTAGGTTATATGCAAATATACCATTTTATATGAGAAACTTGGGCATCCATGGATTTTGGTATCCTCAGGGGTCCCAGAACCAATCCCCTGCAGATACCGAGGGAGGGCTGAATTTGATAAGTATAATGCCATATTACCACTCTTATTGCCCCTGAAACTGTTCTCTTATGAATTCCGTCTCTTTGTGATTGGATACTCTCTGGGCCTCAGTTTCATCATCTGTAATATAAGAGAGGTGAATAGTTGGTCATTTAAGATTCTTTCTAGCTCA
>NW_012147390.1:19484-20153 GCF_000956105.1 Propithecus coquereli | reverse complement strand
CTCTTTTAATAAAAGGATTTGTTCTGTAAAATTTGGATTCAGTCAAAAGGCCGCCATCAAGGATCCAGAAGACCATAGGCAGGTTTCCCACGCCTATGTGGGGAGGCACTGGAAGAGTTTTCATGGGAATCGACTGAATAATAACATCATTTATTGGGTGTATGCAATGGTTCCAGAAAAGTCTAAAGCTATATAGGGAAGGAAAGAGAATTTGTACATGGGGGGGCCATGGGGGGCAATTAGGAGGCATATGCTGATTCTGAAGAGCCCCAATTTCCCAATAGAAAAGTTGTATTTAAATACCTGTTTTAAGAATTTATGCAAGTTTTGAATTATATGCCACAATATATTTTGATACGTTTTCTCAGATCCTCAAGTGGCACTAATGCTTTAGGAATTTACACTGTGATTTTCGTAGTCCTTGACACATCCGTCATGTACCCTCCCCTCTTTTCTATCCCCCTCCCCCAACCAATACATAACTACGATACTTTACCAATATTACTTTCTTTAATCCTCCTATCAATCATTAGAAGTGAGTGTTATTTCTACTTTAGCAATGAAGAAACAGGCCGAGAGGTTAAGAAAATTGCCCAAGTTCACATAGCTAGTGAATCAGGATTCATACCCTGGCATGTAGAACTCCTTTGTTCTTGCACTTAAGAACTG
>NW_012147390.1:16652-16947 GCF_000956105.1 Propithecus coquereli | reverse complement strand
TTCTTTTGACAGATAAACCACCAAATTTAATGTTTTGCAGAAAAGCAACCACACATGTTATAGAGGTAATCATGATTACAGTGAATTATTTAATCGTATAAATTTACTTAATGTTCTTTGGGTGAATACTTAAAAATCTCTTTTCTGTTTTATTTGCTTGCTTGTTTTAAATTGTGGTTAGTGCTTTTGTGCCTCGTGGCCTTTGGGGGCAAGCATAAAATAAAAGCACCAGGGTATTAACATAAAATTCTAAATTTAGCTAAATTTAGAATTTATTTTTAAATTTTGGATTAAA
>NW_012147390.1:12907-13801 GCF_000956105.1 Propithecus coquereli | reverse complement strand
ACTTCAGCTTTTACTGTAACCAACAATTTTATTTTCTTCTTTCAACAAACCTTAACCAATTACTCAATACTATGGCTACTGGTAAGGAGGAAATTAGAAAGCTTGGACATCTGCAATAAGAGAGGCAAATAGGAATTGGCATGGAGATAATCCATAGAACATTTAATCAGACTTTTAATAACTGTAATGGTGAATGTACTTATTTGGATATCATATCTGAAGTCCACTTATAAGATGCCAAGGCCTTAAAACATGCTTTAATTACAAAATAATATTTATGAAACTACAAGTAGAACAGGCGTTATGTAGAAAACTATAGAATCTGCAGTTCATTTCTTACTTATCATGAATGTGTTAACCTCAGCTGTGTCAATTAGAAAGTCTAATTTCCCATGCCTCTTAGATTCTCCGTCTCTCATCAGTTGCTATCGATCTGTTCTTGTTCATTGTAATCAGTAAAGCATTTTGAAGTCAGAAATTGGTACTTCTTTTGAGAACATCAAGTTACAATTTTCAATTCAGATCTTCTAGTTACTGAGTAGCTGTAAGAACATGCACAAGGAATATGGAAAAATCTTAGATTCTCTTTCTCCCTTTGTCTCTCCCCTTCTTCCCCTGCCCCCGTATCTCTCTCTCTCTTATACTTCCAAAGTACACTGGGCAAGATAATCTCTTAAATTTTAGATTATAGCTACAGCAAATATTTGCACTTGATTGACTAAAACTACTTTGTTATAAAATGTGATGTTGCTTTTAATTGCATTTTTCAACAATTATATATTTTTTTCTATTCTCAGGAATACAGACAAGTGATCCTAATGCTGTGGTTGTAGGATTGGCTCCAGAACATTTTCATTATCAAATTCTGAATCAAGCATTCCGGTAAATCTAGCT
>NW_012147390.1:6652-7721 GCF_000956105.1 Propithecus coquereli | reverse complement strand
CTTATTTTGTAGTTTGGGGATATTCTTTTATGATCAAGGCAACTCTTGCTACTCTAAATAAAAATTTCACATGAGTAAGCCACAAAAATATATTTTGATTTTTCTCAATTGAGATATAATGTGTGGTAAAGTATACAAATGTTAAATATGCAACTACTCAATAAAATGTTACACCTGGATGTACCTCTCTAACCCCTGCTCTGATCAGGGTAAAGAACACTTCAGCCCCCAGATGACTTCTTTCCCAGTCAATTCCACTCTTTCCCTGGGTAACCACTGCTCTGATTTCTATGAGTATTAGCCAGTTCATGATCTTCATGTGAATGAAACCATACAATGGTAGCGTTTTTGTCGCTTTTGAGATTTATCTGAGTTGTTGCATGTAGCAGTACTTCGTTTTTCGTTTCCTCTTTTTGTTGTTGTATAGTAGTCGTCTATTATATGAATATTCCGCAATTTATTTATTCATTCTGCTGTTAATGGGCATTTGAGTTGTTTCCAGTTTTAGCTGTTATGAATAAAACTGCTATGAACATTCTTACATATGTCTTTTGGGAGACTTAATGCATTCAGTTCTCTTGGGTACATATCTAGAAGTGAAATTGCTAGATAATAGGGTAGGTATTATAATTGTTTAGTTTTGGTAAATATTTCCCAGGACTTTTCCAAAGTGATTATACCAAGTTGTACACTCTCACTAGCTACGAATGAGAGTTCTGGTTGCTCCACATTCTCACCAGTCCATTGACAGTCTATGCGATAGTAGCTATTTTGTGTATATAGTGCTGTCTCACTGAGTTTCAATTTGTATTTCTCTGATGAGTAATGTTGTTGAAACCTTTTCATATATTATTAGCCATTGGATATCTTCTTTTGTGATGTGCTCATTCAAATCAATTCAGTTTACATTTTCTGATTATCTTTTTCTTATTGATTTGTAAGAGTTCTTTACGTGTTATTTATGTGAGCCTTTGGTTGGATATATGTACTGCAAACATCTTATCCTGTCTGTGGTTTGCCTTTTTACTCTCTTCATGATATGAGAACATGGAGTTCTTAATTTTGAGGG
>NW_012147390.1:6088-6602 GCF_000956105.1 Propithecus coquereli | reverse complement strand
TTAAGTTATTTAGAAAGACAGCATAGTGTATAGGTATACCTCATTGTGTTTCACTTTATTGCACTTTGCAGATACTGCATTTTTTACAAATTGAAAGTTTGCGGCAACCCTGTGTCAAGAAAGTCTATCAGTACTGTTTTTCCAACAGCATGAGCTCACTTTGTGTGTCTGTGTCACATTTTGGTAATCCTCAGCAATACTTCAAACTTTTTCATTATTATATCTATTGCGGTGATCAGTGATCTTTGGTGTTACTATTGTAATTGTTTTGGGGAGCCACAAATTGCACCCAAATAAGATGGTAAACTTAAACGATAAATGTGTGTGTTCTGACTGCTCCACCAACCAGCTGTTTCCCTGGAAGAGTCTCATGTCTCTCACTTGAAATCAAAAGCTAGAAATGATTAAGCTTAGTGAGAAAGGCATGTCCAAAGCCAAGATAGGCCCAAAGCTAGGCCTCTTGTGCTAAACAGCCAAGTTGTGAATGCAAAGGCAAATTCTTGAAGGAAATTAA
>NW_012147390.1:3516-4050 GCF_000956105.1 Propithecus coquereli | reverse complement strand
ACTGCTCTGCCTGAGATTCTATATGGCTCCCTGGGTAGGATGTTTTATAGATTTTTCCTTCACCTGCATGGAACTTACAGCCAGAGGTTTTTGTACCATGCCTTCTTTGTGCCTTTTTTCCTCACTTTTTATACCTCAGTGGGCTTATGGTTAGAAAAGTTTTAGATTTTCTACTGATGCATTATTTCTGGTATCAGAAACAACTATTTTAATCCATTTTGTGCTGCTATAACAGAATACCTGAGACTGGGTAATTTATAAAGAACAGAGATTTAGTTCTTATACATCTGGAGACTGGGAAGTCCAAGGTCAAGTAGCCCCACATTTAGTGATGGCCTTCTTGCTGCATCTTCCTTGGCGGAAGGGCAAAAGAGCACACAGACGAGAGACGGAAGGGGGTCAAACTCATCCTTTTGATCAGGAACTCACTCCTGTAATAACTAACCCACTTCCTCGATACAGCATTAATCAATTCATGAGGACAGAGTCCTTATGACCTAATCACCTCTTAAATGTCCCACACTCTCAATCCTG
>NW_012147390.1:0-486 GCF_000956105.1 Propithecus coquereli | reverse complement strand
TATGCCATTAGATGATAATATGTGTGTGAGTACTTCTGCCATGTGACTAAAGGGTGCATTATTGGGATGATGATGTGTTTTGAGATGGATGTTGGGAGGTAAATATTAAATTCGTGGGGATTTTTCTATTTGTTTTGTTTTGCCTGTCTCTAATGAGGAGCCTTAGCTGTACATAGCGCTTACCAAACTAATGGGGAAAACTCTTTATGCGCTTTTGTTCTGTGGGAGAGTGTTGTTTGTCCTGTATCAGGACGAAGGAAAGGGACTTGACAGCGAAAGCTCTCCTTAGACCTCGTTAGTGTGTTCTTCAGGGAAGACGGCCTGACTTGCAAAGTAATGTCAAAAACAGTCAAAGGTAGAATAAAGAGGTAAAATTATAAGCAGAAACTCTTTGTAAAATGCTCTATTAAATTTCTGAATTAAAAAGGAACTTAGATTTTGTAGTAGAAGAAACAGGAATTCAAATATTTTAGGAGTTAACTTAGT
>NW_012147389.1:0-2459 GCF_000956105.1 Propithecus coquereli | reverse complement strand
ACCCACAACCCAAGGCAGCTGGACACAATGGTTTACTGCACAGTGTCCACTGAGCACCTACTGCCGAGGTGCCCTGGGCTGGGCCCTGGGGCAGAGCAGCAGAGGGGGCAGACCTCCTCCCTGTCCCCTGGAGCTGACCGTGGTGGGAAGGCAGACAACACAGCGTTTCAGTAGAGAATACGAGTTGGGCAGTGAAAGGACCCCATGGGCCCGGGTGCCAGGGGCCCAACGAATGACAGGCAGGGCCCCCCTGAGGGGTCAGGAGGGCGTCCCCAAGGAAACAAAGGCCTGGTAAGTAGAAGTAAACTGGGTGCCCAGACGGGGAGCCACTCGGCTGGGATGAGGAAGCTGGGATGTGGGGAGGACCCCAGGCTCAAAACGGTGAGGATTTTGCTCCTTATCTCAAGAACAATGGGAAGCCATTGCAGGTAAAGATGGGATAAAATCTGCATTTTGAAACGTTCCTACACCATAGAGCGGACAGACAACAGGTGCTGCTGTGCCTGGGGCTGGTGCTTTCAGTCCCTTTCTTGTTCCCAGAGATGCCTCAGTGGAACCCCAAGGCCCTGAGGAACACAGTTTGGGAACCAATGGGTTGAACAACCTCTAAGGGGCCTTCTAGGCTCCATGAGGATTTTAGAACATTCCCAAGCAGCTCTCTGGCCCACACTGGCGCCCGTCAGCGAGGCTTCGACCCAGCCCTGCCCCAGCCCATCCCTAGGAGGCAGCTCACTGGGCCGTGGGCACAAAGGCTCCTCCCTGAGCTCTACCAACAGCCTCAGGAAGTGGGGACGAGAGCAGAGGTGAGGTCGGGTGGCCCCAGGTAAAGGCCGAGGGCCTTTCCCACTTCCCTCCTGCTGACGGTGTTGTCATGTCCAGGTCAATTGTCACCTCTTGAGGAAAGCTCCCCTGGACGTCTTGGCAGAATTGATCACCCGCTCCCTCAGGCACCCAGAGCTCCGCGTCCGCGGAGCTCCCTGAGACGGGGGATGTCATCGCTTCGTCTGTGCATTCATTCATTCATTCCTTCACTCGGCAGGTGCTGGAGTACCGCGGTGAGCAGGGTGGACAAGCTCCCAGCGCCCAAGGAACCCGCAGTCTACAACGCTGCCGCGTTCGTCTCAGGGCCTGGCACCGGGGCTCCCGGTGAGTCTTTGCCGAATAAGTGGATTGGAGAACAGACGAGGGTGGACAGAGAGAGAGGAAGAGGAGGAGGAAGAGCCCATGTAGGGAAGGCTCTGTGGGCCCTGCCTTTCCCATGTTGTCCCCTCTTGCTCGCCCCGTTGAAAGACCCACACTTACTAGCCTTGCCAGACACCCCAATCTCCCTCCCTAACCTGACTGAACTGCTCTTTTTCAGTCCAGGCTGGAGTTTTTCTAAAGGAAACCAAGGCAAGGCAAAGCAGCCAGATGCTAAGCACACACGCGTGTTTTCAGGGCACAGATTCCTTAAGGAGAGTCTGGCTGCACGGCCAAAGGGTCACTGGACATGGCACTGTTTCGTGTCCGTGGTTGGGTGGGTGCTAAACCCAGAAAACAGCAGCAGCCATCAGACCAACACCAACAACACCACCACCAGTAACCACGTCAGCACCAGCACCACCGAACCACCACCACAACCAGTAATAACGTTGGCAGCAACCTCAGCAACAACACTAACACCACCAGGACTCAGGTTAACACCACCATCAACACCAGTATCAGCAATAACACCAGCACCAGCACCGCCAGCAACAGCGACACCACCCGCGCTAACATCAGGGACAGCCCCACCACTAACATCACCCCCTCCAATAACGACGCCAACACCAATAGCTTCAACATTACCGACAGTAACAATACCACCAGCACCAACGTCATTAAACCATTAACACTACCACCAACAGCACCACCACCATTGCCACCGATAACAACCTCAACACGAACACCAATAACTTCAACATTACCGACAGTAACACTACCACCGACACCGCCACCACCATCGCCACCGATAACAACCTCAACACCAACACCAATAGCTTCACCATCACCAACAGTAACAATACCACCAGCACCAACGTCCGTAAACCATTAACACTACCACCGACACCGCCACCACCATCGCCACCGATAACAACCTCAACACCAACACCGATAACCCAGCATTACCAATACTGACAATACTACCTCTCTCCAACAACACTGCCACCAGTGCAGCATCAACACCAATACCATTGGTGTTAACACCATCATTACCGCCACCAACGCCAACACCAATAACAAAAACATGACCAATACCAACACTACCACCAATTACACCAACACCCCTGACCCCATCACCAATACCACACCACCACCATCAACAACAGCCACCGCGACTACATGAACCCACCAGAAGCCACTTCTACGTTAATAGCAAACCTAACAATACCATTAACATCTACACAAACCCCCCTCCCAACACCCCCTACCACCAGCTC
>NW_012147388.1:0-1075 GCF_000956105.1 Propithecus coquereli | reverse complement strand
ATATTAAGAAACCACAATAAAGTGTTTCATGACAAGGAAAAGATTGATTCTGGGAACCTCTGTCAAACACACAAAATTGATTTTTCTCAATTTGTGCTGAAATCATAGAATGTTTGGTGAAACATATCTGCAAGATCTCCCCTTTAGGGATACTGGTGTGAAAAGAATGTTTACAGTATTTTCTTTGTTATGTCTCAGCCTGTGAGATAGAAAAGATTATACAAACCAGGAGACTGTCATGAATCCAGCATTGGGAAAAGCTAGGAAAATGGTACCAGAACAAGACCTAAAAATTCATGTATGGGTAATGTCACTGACCTGTCTGATCTTAGAGAAGTCCCTTGTACTTTTCAAATTTTAATTTCCTTCTATGTAAAATAGAAATGATAATGATATGCCATAAATTATTGAGGGTAGTTACCGAGGTAAAGAATATTATCAAAATATAATTTTTAACTAGTTAAAAGCAGGACTCTCCTGCAATCCCATTCTGGGTACATATCTGGAGGAAATGTAATCACTATGTCAAAGAGATATCTGCACTGTCATGTTTATTGTAGCATTATTTACAACAGCCAAGATATGGTAACAGCCTATATGTCTATGGACAGATAAATTGATAAAAAAAATGGGATATATATCCCCCCCTACACACATAGGAATCTCATTCAGCCTTAAAAAAAAAAAAAAAAATCCTGTCATTTGCAATAGCGACATTATGCTGAGTGAAATAAGCCAGAAACAGAAAGACAAATACTGAATGATCTCACTTATAGGTGGAATATAAAAAAAGTAAAACTCAAACAAAGAGTACAATGGTGGTTGCCAGGGGCTGGGGGTGGGGGAAAATGGGAGATGTTGGTCAAAGTATACAAACTTGCAGTTATAAGGTAAATAATTTCTGGAGATCTAATTTAGAGGGTGAGTCTCATTAATAATAATGTATTGCATACTTGAAATCTGCTAAAAAATCAGATCTTAACTATTCTCTCACACACACAGCAATAACTTTGTAAGGCAATAGATATGTTAATTAGCTTGATTTTAGCAATCATTTCACAATGTATAGGTATAT
>NW_012147387.1:0-981 GCF_000956105.1 Propithecus coquereli | reverse complement strand
AAAAAAAAAAAAAAAAAGAAGGAATACTATGTAATAACAAAAAATGATATTTATGAGAAAAAAAGTATTTCCAGCCCAATCCTGAAGGAACACATTCAGGAAAAAGGGAAAGACAACATCCAGAACTAACTTCTCTATAAGGAGATGTACTCAGTCAGAAGAGAAAAAAAAAGTATAAGCAAAGAGCTAATAAAGTGGTCTTGCCGTCATCCAGTTAGAAATGGACTTGTGTCAAGTTAGTGTCAGTGGATTAGAAAGAGGTGAACAAATTCCAAATATTGTGGAGGCAGAATGGACTAGGCTCAGAGATGGATTGGATGTAGGTGTGGAGGGAGAAAATGATGTTAAGGATGACTCCTAAGTTCTTCCCATCTCAGCTCCTGAAAGAGAGGCTAGAAATCAAGAATTCTGTTTTAACAGCTTAGTTATGAGCTGCATAGGAGGCATTGATGTAGGGATTTCAAATATACTTACAGAATCTTATAAAAGTGTCCTGAACTAGAGATCAAAATCCCAGAGTCCCGTGTACATAGGTGGCATTGAAAAACCATAGGAGAGTGTGAGCATACCTACAAAGGGGGTGAAATAATGATATGAGATACAATAAAGCCATTGTTTTGCTAGGGGAGGAGGAGCCAGTAAAGGAAACTAGGGATGAGTGGCAAAGAATGATAAAGATCTCAAAATTGTGGTGTCGTAGAAACGAAGAGTATTTCAAAGAGGAAGATGTCAGTCATGCCAAATATTGCCTAGAGGTCTGTTAATAGAGGTTTGTAATGGACTATTTATGAGTCCTAACTTTAGAATTTGGCTTCTTGGGATCGTATACCAACTCTACTCCTTATTAGTCATGTGATCTTGAGAAAATAATTTATCCTCACAGTGTTTCAGATTCCACATTTGTAAAATTAGATGAGAATATTACTTATCCAACAGGGTTTTTGGAACAATTAAACACAACACTTAGGAGGGTTAGGGCAG
>NW_012147386.1:0-929 GCF_000956105.1 Propithecus coquereli | reverse complement strand
CCAATTCACATTTTTAATAAAAGAAAACATGTCCTATCCTGAGTCATCTACCTATGACAATAAAATAGCATACAAATCAAGAATGCTCTCCCATGTGGGAGGACAGGAGCTAAGAGAAATGGAAAGGACTAAAAAGTCAATGTCTCCTAGGCTACTGCAAGGACTTTGTTTATTTCCAAGTTTTGAGAACTATGGCAGGGCTTTAAGCAAACGAAGGCTATGACCTGATTTATGTTTTTAAAATGTCATTACGGGAACTGTGTGGAGATTAGATTGTGGTGGAACAAGAGTGCAAACGGTGAGGCCAGATAGAAAGGTTTTGCAGACAGACAGCCGGAGATGATGCTGGCATAGAATGGAATGATGGCTGTGGAAATGGAGAGAAGTATATAAATGTGATATAAATTTTGTGCTTAGAGCCAACAAAAATGTCTGATACATTGGAGGTGGAGGGGTACAAGGAATTGATAGATCAAATTTGATATCCAGATTTTTGGCCTGAGCGGCTGGGGATGTGAATAGCTTGTATTCTGGATATTCAAGCTCCTTGTTCTTTGTATCATCTGGAAGATATCTGGGCATTTTCCAGGCATTCCTTCAGAAATACTTGCATGGAGAACCACCATTACAGATTTTCCACTTCATTAGAATAGTTATGGGCTTTCACAGTGCTGAAATACTCTTGGCTTTAGCGAGGGAACATAAGCTCCAATCAGCTTCTTTCTGAGATGGTCTGGAACAACTGTTCCACATCACTCACTAAGCTCTGTTCTGAATTACAGTCTTCTCCCAATTTCTCAGATATTGTTGTTCTTTCTGCCACCCATCAGAATTTTGGGGAGGAAATCACTCAGAGGTCTTCTCTTTTCTTAGTAGGATTTCAAGTTCATATTAGTATTTCAAGACCCTTATGGAATTATTTGCATTTT
>NW_012147385.1:0-1424 GCF_000956105.1 Propithecus coquereli | reverse complement strand
AAATTCTGTGTGATTTGAATCCTATACAAATTTTAGAGACTCTATTTGTGAATAGCATAAGGTCAATTTTTGTAAGTATTCTGTGTGTCCTTGCAAATAATTCATATTTTTCAGTGGTTTAGGCACTCAAATGTGTCTAGCTTGTCTGTTGTGTTGGTCAAATCTTTTAAAGTCCTGTTGAATTATTATTGTCTGCTTGGTCTTTGTAACTACTGAGAGAAGTGTGTTAAAATTTCTATGATTGTGATTTTGCCTTTTCTTCCTTTTAATTCTGCCCATTTTTACTTTATGTATTTAGATGCTCTGTTAATAAAGACATACATATTTAAGATTATTAAATCTTCCTGGTAATTGATTCTTTCATCATTATGAAATGATGCCCTTTTTCTCTATTATCTTTGTTTTACAGTATGCTTTGCCTGTTTAATATAGCTACACTAGCTTCCTTTAGTGTCCTTCATGGTATCTTTTTTCACCTTTTTATCTTCCAGTGTTCCGTATCTATATATATTTGATTTGTTTCTTCAAGCAGCATATAGCTGAGTTTAATATTTTTAAACATTCTGCTGATCTTTTTAAAATTTGTACATTTAGCCCATTCAAATGTAACTGCTGATATGTGTGCTTTTAATTCCACTTTTTCATTCTATATTTGATGATGTTCAGTTTTTTCCGCTCTTTTCTTACCTTGTTCTAGATTAATTTTTCATTACACCATTTTATCCTCTATTAGCTTGTTATTTGTACATGATTTTACTCTTCCGGTAATAGCTATCCTCTTTATTATCGTATGTGCCCTTAACTCCTGAATGTTTATTATGTTTGTACCCTTATCTCTTCCCTGAGAATATAAGGATCTTAAAAGTCAGCTCTTTTTATCCACTTAGTGATTTACACTATGGTTTAGTAGTGTATAGTAATTAAATGCACATGTTTCTACCCCACAATACATTATTGTTAATATTTTCTACTGTCAATATTTACTGAAATTTCTCATGCATTTGTCCTTTAGGTTGCTCTTCATTCCTTGTGTCCCTGAGCTTCTCCCTGGGATAATTTTTCTCCTGCCTAAGAAAATCCCTGTACCATTTCTTTGCTAACAAGGTTTCCATTTTTATTTTTCTAGAAGATATCTTCTTTTACATTCAATTTTGAGGGAAAATATTTGCTGGTTATGGAATATTAGGTTGGCAGTTATAGCTTCCTTGGCTGCTTCTGTTGAAGTCGGCTCTCAATTCCATTTTTGCTTCTTTGAAGGTAATTTGTCTTTTATTCCTCCAGCTTTTTAAAATAATCACTTTGTTCTTTATTTTGACAGCTTTGCATAATGTGTTTTAGCGTTTTTTTTCCTTGCAGTAATCATGTTTGGAGTTCATAGTCTTTTTAAATTTGTAACCTGATGTGATTTTTCAGTTTTGAAGAAT
>NW_012147384.1:0-918 GCF_000956105.1 Propithecus coquereli | reverse complement strand
TCTGCTTCTTATTGGAGTCAACACTTCTTGAAAGCATTCTCTGCTCATGATGTTCTACTTCTCCACATCCCCTCCCTTTCTCAGCCCCAGCTTCTGCACTCACCCTGCCACTTGAAGGGCTGTGTCAAGGTTACCCATGATCTCAGTGTTTGTTTCAAAATCCAAGGGATACGTTAAACTCTTCCTCTTACTTGTTTTCTGAATAACATTTAGGTTTTCTTTTCTTCTTGAGAAACTTCCCTGTCTAAGGATCAGCTGTGAGTTTTTCATTTGTCTTCTATGACTTCATTGTCTACCACCAGTCTGGAAGCTCATTCTCTCTCATTTTTTTTTTTTTAGCATTTCCTATTCAACCCAATGTCTAAATGTTGGAATTTCTTAAGGTTTAGTATTTTTTTTTATTGTGGTAACATACACATAGCATGAAATTTATCATTTTAACCATTTTAAAGAGTTCAGTTGCGTGGCATTACGTGTGTTGTGCAATCATCACCACCATCTGTCTCATTTTCGTGTATGTGCGGCCACCAAGTGTGAACCCTCTGTGGAATTGCTCACACTGAGACTGTGCCCATGCAACAAGAGCTCCTCGTTCTGTCTTCCTCCCAGATGCTGGCAACCACCACTCTGCTGCCTTCTCTCTCTCGGTCATTTCCTCCGGTAGATTTACTGTTTAAATTCTATTCACTATTATGTACTTAATGCTTAATGCAAGAGCTGTTGCATATTTGGATTGCAGTAAATATTTGTGAATTGAATGAATGCTGTTCTCTTTCTCTGGCGTGATTTGTACTATCCTGTTGGTTGTAACTGTGCTTCCTACTATAGCTCACTTTTTCAGGGTAGTCATCCCTGATTATTAGAGTATTTGGGGTCACTCTGTTAGATGATGTCATTGTACCTTGTAAATTTTTCATG
>NW_012147383.1:0-2267 GCF_000956105.1 Propithecus coquereli | reverse complement strand
GGTTGCTGTGAGCTAGGATGACGCCACGGCACTCACTCTAGCCTGGGCAACACAGTGAGACTCTGTCTCAAAAAAATAAAAAAATAAAAAAATAATGTCTCCAGTGGCTGCACTGTTCTGAAAGGGAGCCACTCACTAAGTCTTTCTTTTGCCACATCTATTGATTTATTCCCAATGAACTTGAGAAGAGGTCTTCAATCTGATTCAGATGACATTCCAGGGCAATCACCCCTAAACAAATTCCCCACTCTTCCTTCCAAACACAGAAATTATCAGAAAGAATAGATTTACTCTGAGGGAGACACTAAAAATATTAGTATGTATAAGATATTCATTGATTCCCAAAATCAATAACATTATTTTTATATTATAAATGCAGTGCTATCAAAAATAAAGAGATTTTTAGTAACCAAGAAGATTATTTAGGACAGTACTTTAAAAAACTTCTGTTTATATGAGAAACACACACACAAATACCCTTCAAACTGTAGAGGTCATGTAAATATCACATTTTAATGTCACCATATATTTTATAGGCTGATATAAGAACAGTGGTCACATTGCTATTTTCCAGATCGAAAATATTTCGGAGGAATGGTCCTAGTCACACTACTACTTTTCAGATAAATATATTTTGCTTGTTTTTTTATCTCACGTGGCTGCCCAGGGTGATGAGAGAGTATTTTACTGCATATCGCTAGCCCAGAAAAAGGCCAAAATTCAAAGTACTGTTTCTACTGAATGCACATCACTTTCATACCATCATAAAGTTGAAAAATTGTAATTTGAGCCATTGTAAGTTGAGGACTTTCTGTATATAGGTGAATATATAGAACTAAACATCAACAAGAGCGGTAGACATAAACATGGATGTAGATATGCATGTAGACTTGTAGGTACAGATATAGGTACAGACATACAAATATGGATACAGATGTGTAATGTAGTAGATACAGTTTTCTGCCTGGAGTAAACATCTTATTTCTGTCTCACCAGGATCTCTTCCCTCCCACTGGAAATAGCACCTCATTACCTTCCACTGAGGAACTGGCTTTCTTTGACTATACATTCTGGAGGGCTGCACATCATAGCACCAGCCTCCACACGCAGAAGCAAGAGTGGACTCATAACCTCTCAACCAGCACCTCTTTCCCTTGGGTCGGAGGGTTGTACAGATGTATCCCCAGATGTCCCAAATGTCCCTACCACATGGAGAAGTCTGAAGCCTGAGATTTTGAGCACAATACACAAAAGCCAAGTACAGACACTAAGAGATGGACGGACAGACAGAAATATGATAGGGAACTTAGTTCCATGACATTCATCTGTTACACCTCCCAGGCTGTAGCAAAAGATGGGAAAGACACAGCAGGAATGCCATTTGCAATTGTCAAAAAGGAATTTGAGTCTTACATGAGAGAAAAGGTGTTTTTTCCCAAAACTTGGATTCAAGAGTCTTCAAGAGTGAATTGTGATGGGTGTTAAATGGGAGACCATGGAATTTGTTTCCTAGAAATTCTTTAAATAAAAATAAATTCTCTTTCATGCAGGTGATTTACATCTCAATTTTTTCAAGATCTATCTTTCTCTATTTGACTTTAGTTAAAATAGGGAACAAGGTATGGAAAACAGAACTTAAAACTCTAAGGGTGGGGTGGCTGAGGCAAGGCTGGACTTAGAGTGGTCCTACCCACTTTTTTCCTTCAGTATACTCTCTACGAGACTCCACATCCACGCCTATGCTATTTCTCCTAAAGGACATTAAGATACAAGTACAACTAATTTAAAAATAAAATGAATGACAATATGAATATCTACCTTGCAAAACACAGGAAGCAGAATTGATTTTTTAACAAAAAAAATCTTTGGTGTTTGATAGTGGCTATATCTGAATAAGGAGAAAAGAACTTCAATAATTCAAACAGACCCTCTGGAGCAATTGAAATATTCAAGTAATTCAGGAAGAACCCCCATCTCGGGAAAACCCCCAGATATTCTATGAAAATAACATACTCACTGAGACTGTGGAGCCTTCATTGTGAGATTTCAGAGGAATTCGATATGCTGGTGCTTGTGCCTTTTCTATCAAAAGAAACAACTTAGGAAAATAATCATTCAAAGCACTATTATCTTATGCAAGCTCATTCTCATCTCAATTCTCTGATGCTAAGTCAATTGTCCAAGTGGGCAATCAGAATACAATTTAATTTTGCCAATAATTGCTGTGGTTTGCTGCAGCCTTAAAAACTTAAGACATATTAAAGGAA
>NW_012147382.1:0-1648 GCF_000956105.1 Propithecus coquereli | reverse complement strand
TTTATAAAGATTATAGGAAAAGTGGGATCTCAGGGGGCCTAGACCTTCTCCGTGGGTCTCAAAAAGCCCCGAATGAGGTCTTACATAGTAACTTATAGGGAATAGTGAATAATTGCCAGGGGTAACAGATTTACATAACAGCAGGTAGTTCCTCTCAGGTTAGCAGATTTTCAAAAGGCTTCTACAGATTCTTCAACTAATTCTATCTACATGAGCAAACGGTTACAAAATCTTTCAAAGGTTAACTTCTAAGTTCTAAGCTAAGTTTATCACTTAACAGAGGGGTTAAACAGAGATATGTTGGCTCCATATTTATTAGGTTATTGTGAATGGAGACAGGTAGTCTAGAGTGTTAAAACAAGAGCTTTGCTTTTAGCCATTCTGGCAGCTGTCTGTTCTGGGGGTACTCCATTGTCAGCTCTCATTCTGTAGTTTTTAACAAATTCGCTTTGCTTTACAAAGCAAATCCAAACCTTTAGGTCTGAGAAATGTGGCGCCTTGTGGGATACAGCTGCTACTGTCTTTCAGAGACGCCCTTCTGAGTGTAACAGCATTTGAAATGCAAATCAACACGTTCACATATTCCTTCAGGGCAAAGCTCTGAAAAACTCCTAAGACAAATCTTGTCTGCAAACATGCTTAATATTAATTCTTGGAGCAACAATAATTCACTAAACTTCTTTAAGATGGTTATTTTGAACTCATCAGGCAATTCATAAATCTCCATTTCGTTAGAATCATAACTGGAGATTTATTTTTGTCCTTTCATTGTTTTTTGTTTCCATGATTTTTTCTTTATTTCAGAATATTATTGGGGTACAAATATTTTGGTTACATGAATTACTTTTGTACATATTGAGTCAAAGTTATAAATGTGTCCATCACCTATACAGCGTGCATTGTACCCATTAGGTGTGAATTTATTCATCCCCTCCTCACCCCCACCTACTTGATTTCCATTAAGTTTTATTACCATATGTGCATATGAGTCTTGCTCTGTAAGTTTCAATGTAGTAGTGAGTACATATGGTTTTTGTTATTCCATTCTTGTGTTACTTCACTTAAAAGGATAGTCTCCAGTTCCATCCAGGTTCATCCAGGTTCCATCCAGTTCATTGCTTTTTATGGCTGTGTAATACTCCATGGTGTATGTATACCACATTTTATTGATCCACTCATATACTGATGGACACTTGAGTTGTTTCCACATCTTTGGGATTGAGGATTGTGCTGCTATAAACATTTGAGTTCAAGCGTCTTTTTAATAAAATGTCTTTTTTTTTTTTTGGGTAAATACCCAGTAGTGGGATTGCTGGATCAAACGGTAGGTCTACTTTTAGTTCTTTGAAGTATCTTCATACTATTTTCCATAGAGGTTGTACTAGTTTTCAGTCCCACCGACAATGTACAAGTGTTCCTTTCTCTCCACATATGTGCTAGCATCTGTTGTTTTGGGACTTTTTGATAAAAGCCATTTTTCATGTTTCTTGTAGCTTTTCGTTCATGTCTGTGCATTTGAAGACAAAAAAATCTCTCCCAGTCTCTACAGACTGGCTTTTAAGAGGAAAAGACTTTTGCCAATCTGCCTGGCTACAGTTTGTAAGAGCCTCTTCAACCTTTTCTACTAATATATCTTCTTAGGACTTGT
>NW_012147381.1:0-1468 GCF_000956105.1 Propithecus coquereli | reverse complement strand
TGTCTCAAAAAAAAAAAAAAAAAAGAAAAGAAAGAAAAGTTGAAAAATGTAAATAAATTCATATTACTCCTGCTTAAAATTTTTCACTTGTTTTCCTTTGCACCTCACACCTGCTTTAAGCCTGAAGAATCAGGCCCCTCTCTGCCTCTCCAATATTATTCAGGCCACTGTCCCTCTGGCTTACTCTAACCAGTCTCGGAAGTATTTTTTAAATTCTCAGAACACTTCCCTAGCTCCCTATCTAAATTAGTTCCTTCATTATTCTCTTTCAAGGCACTCTGTTCTTTTCTTTCATAGCATTTATCACAATTTGTAATTACATATGCAAACAATTATGTATTCTTGTTTAATAAATGTTATGTATAAAATTATAATTATGAAGACATTTTAGAAATATGGAATTATACAAGTGACCTTGTCAGGTTTCAGTCTGAAATGTCAGTTCTTGGCACACTCATGGCAGAAGAATGACCAGATGCACCAAAGTAAGGTGAGCATGAAAATGAGATTTATTGAGGGGATAAAGATAGGATTATAGAGCAAGAGCAAGATATAGGTTTACAGAGCATGACAATACGCCACAAATGACGACCGGATCCATCATCCCAGCAAAAGGAGAACAAAAGGAAGGGGCAAATAAAAGAGATTCGTTATGGTCTGAGTCTTCTTTTATAGTGATCGGATTGGAACCTTCCTGTGGCTTAGACGTCACCATGGAACCACTTTGATTGGGCAGTTGGGAGTTGCATGACCTGAGTCTTACTACACATGCGGGCTGTTCTAGGTCAATTTCCAGACTCTATGGTACCTACGTGGCTTGGCCCGTGGGCTAGAGAGCCCTCTGCAGTCTTCTGCAGCTGGTGCAGACGAAGTTGATTGCAGATTCCTAGGGTATTCCCTCCTCCCCCAGGTATGACCATCTCTGGGGAGAGGATTAGGGTGGGGCCGGACCAAGATGGGGCCTTGAGGCCCACCCTTGCCGTTCTTCCTAGGTGGGGCAATTGCACCAAGGCAACAGCACCCATTTTTGTCCTTAGGAGACCCGGAATCCCTCGCTATCTCCTAACAACCTGATTTAAATGTTTAGGTTTGGGAAATTATTTAGGTAAAATTAAGTTCTAAATTATATACAAACTTCCTCATACACTTCACAAGCCTATAATAGACAAGAATTAGAAAGTAATGTGCAACAGTGAGAATTCAGCCAGAATGATGGAATTTATAATTAGATTCCAATTTCTAAAAATTAGAATTTTTTTTAGGCCCCTTTCAATAAGAAAGAATAATAATCCCAGGTCAAAGAATGATGATAATAATTACATTGTTAATGCTAAAGTAACTTTTTTTTTTTTTTTTGAGACAGAGTCTCACTCTGTTGCCCGGGCTAGAGTGAGTGCCGTGGCGTCAGCCTAGCTCACAGCAACCTCACACTGCTGGGCTCAAGCGATCCTTCTGCCTCAGCCTCCCG
>NW_012147380.1:0-1012 GCF_000956105.1 Propithecus coquereli | reverse complement strand
AAAACCCACAAAAGCAGAGGAAGAGAGTAAAGAAAGAAAGAGGGAAGGAGGAGAAGAGAAAGGGAAGGAAAGAAGGAAAGAGAAACTCTCTTAACAATACACTCATATTATATACAGCTGACATTGATAAACCATTTTCATTATGTTCTATTCTTTCTATTGCCGCCATTCAAAAAGTCATATAGTTAATCTAGCCTTCAAGGAAAGTTTGATAATTAGAAATATAATCAGAGAATGTGAAACAAAGGAAGGAGCTCAGAGATGGCTTTACCCAACACTCATCATTTACATTTCAGATAACTGATGACCAGAGAGATGAATGACTCATCCATGGATACACTTGACTTATTTGTTCTTTTATCTCCGTGTGTATGTGTCTCTCTCTCTCTTTCTCTGTCTCTCATAGTTTGATTTCCAGTTGTTGGATGTCATTGCTTTTTATCATCTCCACTTAATTCTGGCTTTAACAATTAAAGAGGAAATTTAAATCTACAATATTGTCACTTGTAAGGATTCTGTGAAGGAGCAGAAATGAAAACTTACACTGAAAACAAAGATGAAGGCTTCTTCAGGAATGTCCTGTGTTTGCGCATTTTGTAAAGCTCCTATCACAAGGAGGAATTAAAATTTCCCCTCAAAATTTTGACGACTGCTGGGGGGACATATGCTAAATTTTGAGGTTTTGTATTATTTGTAATGGCTTGATGGAAGTTTCGAGTAAGCCTTATCTAAATCAGGGATTCCCCTAGGAAATCCAAAGTCAAGTGTCCATCTATGGAAAAAAATTTATTGCTCAGTGGTCAGATATGAAAAATTATGACAACCTATTGTGTTTTTCATAAATCTCAATTTATTTGATTTAAAGAACTCAAACGGTGACCTTCCCTCTTCTATAGAGTTAAAATGTCAATTCTTTCATGAAAGTATATGGATAGATTATGATGGTTTTTTCTTTGGCAAAGTTAAAATTTGGCAAGCAACCCAGTGTCAACCTCCCTTTTAAAAAATAAAA
>NW_012147379.1:24424-24740 GCF_000956105.1 Propithecus coquereli | reverse complement strand
ATATTCATGTATGGAGAGGAGGGAAGGTAGTTTGATTTAATAAAAAGTCTGAATCATGTTGTTCTACATTGCATTCAAATATACAAGACAAAAAACAACTTAAACATTATTTCCCTCCCAAGAAGAGGCATTCCCAGGCCCATGTAACCAGTAACCAATAGACAGCCACATTATAATTAACAATATTAATTTACCTGCAGTCTTAATTTATGTATCTATTTTGATAAGAAAACACTTAAAAGATGGAAAATATGGAGAAAATGGAAACTTCAGAATCAGAAATGTTGAACTATAGGAGTTGCCAAATCAATGAAAC
>NW_012147379.1:21631-21997 GCF_000956105.1 Propithecus coquereli | reverse complement strand
TTACTTGGAATTTAAATATTTTATAAAACATCAGGACAATTAATTTCTATATTTATTTATAAAACTAATTTCTTGAGCACTTACTATGTGTCAAAATACAAACAAGGAATACTGATATGAGTCTAGCATGATCCTTAATCTCACAGAACTCAAACTCTTTGTCAGGGGAGGCAGAGGAGCAAACAAACCAACAAACAAACAAAGCCCAATCCCATAAATGGCCACAGACACAATGTCAAAATAACATATGTAGTCAAGTGGGGGCCAAAAGGGAAGTACCTTAACATTTACCTTCTCATATAATATTCCAACCATTCTTTGGGGGTTGTAAGCCTGGTATAATGAAATATATTTTACAGATAAGTA
>NW_012147379.1:17566-19746 GCF_000956105.1 Propithecus coquereli | reverse complement strand
TTAGAGACAGGGGTCTCACTATGTTGCCCAGGCTGGTCTTGAACTCCTGGCCTCAAGTGATCTTCCCGCCTGAGTAGCCATTAGATAATAAAACAATGAGCCAGTACAGGACCATTTTTATTTGTAGTGTGGGGGTCAATGAAATGGAGGTTATTTAGAACATACAAACTTCCTTTGTACTAAGTGATCCACCAATCCTTTGTTACTCTAAGCAAAGGGGGGAAAAACAAAAGACAGGCAGACAATTTTCAGGAAGAAAAAAGCACCCTTGGCACTTTTAACTTTCTTTACCCAGTTGATTAGCTACCTACAGGTTAATGCATGAAGCTAACGGTTCACCAGGTTGTGACTGTAACAGAGATAAACGAGCACATGTGTAGAAAGTATGATTCCCTGCACCATTTAGTGACATCAGTGTTCTCATGCTTTCCAAACCTCTAAATGGAAATCACTAAATGTTGATTCATATCTAATGAAAATTTGCAAAACATAGAACCCTAACAATACCTATGTTTCCTTGAATAGTATCTTATCGGGAAATTGTGAAGAGTAATACACTTGAATTAACATGTTCTTTTTGGATTTAAAGTTCACCTCAGCTACTTCCATCTTCTGAGATTCTGAGTCGGCTTCACTCTAGGATCTGAGCCTCACTCTAGGATTTGATTATATTTTGTTCTGTCTGGAGCTGGAGTATTATACTATGTGTACCTCTATATTGTCTGTGATGGTTAATTTTATGTGTCAACTTGGCTGGGCTAAGGGATGGCCAGAGAGTTGGTAAAACATTATTTCTGGGTGTGTCTGTGAGGGTGTTTCCAGAAAAGACTGACATTTGAATCAGTAGAGTGGGTAAAGAAGATTCGCCATAACCTGTGTGGGCCAGCATCACCCAGTCTGCAGAGGGGTCGGATTGAACAAAAAGGCAGAGGGAGAGTGAATTCACTCTCTCTTTTGGAGTTGCAACATTTGTCTTCTCCTGCCCTTGAACATTAGAACTTCAGGTTCTCATGGGCCATTGGACGGACTCTGGGACTTACACCTGTGGCTTCCTTGGTTCTTAGGGCTTTGCACTTGGACTAATTGCACCATTGGCCTTCCTGTATCCCAACTTGCAGATGGAACATTGCGAGACTTCTCAGCCTCGAAAATCACGTGAATCAATTCCCATAAGGCTCCTCTTCTAGATCTCTATATATCCTATTTGTTCTGTTTCTCTGAGAGTTCTGACTAATAAATTGGCCTATTATTAGAATGCTAAGATGTTTTAGAACTCCTCTAGCTCAAGTTAAAATCTGAGGCTCAGGAGATCTTATCCAAGATCATACAGCTAGTGACTGGTGGTGTTGAAACAGTTTTCTCTCCCCAGATGAAGCACCTTTTAAACAAACAATTATATTCTTTCTTTTTTTAGCATCCGCACTGTACCAATCAAAGCACTTGGCCCATAGTGTTTGGAGAGGCCCAGTCCCAATGTTAACTTCGCTTACCAGCCTGTCTGCTCAGACCACTTTCCACAGTAGTATTTCGCAGACCTGTACTTCAGTGTGTTGCCCTGACAGCACGGCTGCATTGTGAGTCCTCAGAGGCAAATACCACATCTTCATTTTTATCCCTCCAGTGCCAAGTGCATTGTAGGTACCAAATAAAATCATAAATAGACACCAAATGCTCTGTAACCTGATGCAAACTCCATGCACATCATGTGTCATGCCCAATGTGTGTTAATAATAACATTAATATTATTTTACAACATTGGCAAAACCAAAGAATTATTATGTTTTGCATTGAACTATGGACCTCTTGAGGGCAGGGGGCACATCTTTATTTTTCTTTATGTCTTCCCCAGTTCCCAGCATAATGCCCAGAACCCTGTAGGTGTTTGTTCAATTAATGAGTAAATGAAGTTACTTCTCAAGTAACTTCCAGGCACCCAAATAGCCCCAGATCGGCTCTTACATTAGATGTGTGTTAGGTGCGCCTTGTGGTAAGATGGCCTCACTTTGGCTCTAGCTCACATTGTTGACAAGGTAGCATTTTCTGGAAGGCTACATACCCTGTTTTTATAGTACTGTGGGCCTCAGCTTCTGCACATCTTTATGTGCTCAAGGGCTTGGGACTCACCTGTTAATGCCTACAAAAGGGATTCTTGTTTAGTGATAATACTTTTGCTATAACTC
>NW_012147379.1:16232-17516 GCF_000956105.1 Propithecus coquereli | reverse complement strand
GTGTGTGTGTGTGTGTGTAGATTCCAATCATTAAAAAATAATTTGAAAAGCAACTGTTTATTAACTGTGTAAAAATAAGTCAATGCACCGCAGACCACACAAGATGGAATTCCGAAGAAGAGAGGAAGCAGGCCAGCTGTTGCATTAATATTCTTATTATTCCCCCAGAGGCAATTTACAAATATATAAGGCACCATTCTCCTGAGGCGTAGTATACCAAAATAGCCAGAAATGACATTACACAGCGTAAGCATTCACTGCTTCTGCCAATCTTGACACCCAAAAAGTTTTGGCTATTTTCAGAAATCTAAGTCAACCTCAGGAAATAAAGATTTGCCACGTGGAGGATACTCAAAAAAGACTGGAAAAGCAATTTTTCAAAGAAGTTCCAAAACTGTTGTTTTAAGCAATGGCAACAACTTCATGCCAAATGTTTGACTTTCCAAGACAACTGCTTGGAAGCAATGTTCATTTGGGCAAATATCCTGCCATGGTTTAAAATGCAACCTCATTAATTTATTGTCAGATCTCAGAAATGATATCATTTATCTCTCTACCACCTTTAGAAGGTTATGTTACTTCTATGTGTTAAGGCAAAGAGAAAGAAGGAATACACGCATCTAGATCATAATATTCTCTGGATCTTTGATATGTGCAAGTTCAGGCTGAATTCTATCTATTTCACTTAATAATCTTTATTGTCACCTGTGTGTTAGACGCTGTAGCTCTCAGTGGAGAAAACAGAGTTTAGGAAGACGTGGTTTGCTGTCTTCATCAAGCACTGTGAGCTTGGCAATGGGTGAGGCATTAGACACAAACAAACTGGGCTAAAAAGACGTGAACAGTTCTATGCAGTTGGTATGTAAAGGGTATAATAGGGCCCACAGGGGGATTGAGTGGCATATCCTTGGAATAAATAAATGAAGAGAAGATGCTTCAGCAGAAACTTGAAAGGGAGTGATTTTCATCAGACATGTGGGAAATTGGTGGGGGTGGGGTGGTAAGAAGGGAGGGAAGTGAGCAAAGGAGGAGAAAATGGGGGCCCAGGCTCAGTGTGGGCAAAGGTGCCTGGAGCAAAGTACTAAGTTTGCTGATTATCAACTGCAGACATTTTTCACACTCACCTTCTAGAATTCAGAGTCTAAGTGACAGAGTGTCCAAACACTATAATTTTCATTTGAAGGCCTAAAAATATTTGTGAATAATATCAAAATTCTATCATATCTGGTATTCATAAACTGGGAATGGTCATATATTGACCCAGTTTTCACAAACAAGAGAAAC
>NW_012147379.1:12647-13277 GCF_000956105.1 Propithecus coquereli | reverse complement strand
TTTATGTGCTCAAGGGCTTGGGACTCACCTGTTAATGCCTACAAAAGGGATTCTTGTTTAGTGATAATACTTTTGCTATAACTCTTTGGAGTAGACGTTATTAAACAGGAAAAGATACCACTCATGAACATATCTGCTGCTGTACTCCTGAGAACTCAAAGGAAAGGTCAAGTCATTTAAATTTATTTTATCCCATCATGCATTTATTGAGCACCCACTATGTACCCAGTGAGGCCTGAAGTTACCAAAATTAACAATAAATGGATTCTGCTGGCAAGGAGCTCAGTCAGATGGGGGTGACAGGCATATAAGTACATAATTTAGTATAATGCCATAAGCACTTGCATAGACTTATGAACAAAATACTTTTTGTCAATTATACCAGCTCAATTCTTTTTCCAATGTACCTAGATCCTTTTGTAAAGAGAGAATGGCTTTGTAGGCTCTGAGTTTTTAAATATTACGAACTCTAATTGGCCTTCAGCAATTCAAAGTTAAAAAATACTATGATGATACCCACAAAACAAACTTCTTTAAATTGATCTGTGTTTTAAAAAGGGAGGAAGAAAAACAACAACAATGATGATAACTATTTCCCAGAAACACACATCTCCTCTGAGGGAATTAAAG
>NW_012147379.1:10834-11660 GCF_000956105.1 Propithecus coquereli | reverse complement strand
CTGAAATAATTTGTTATCATGGGAATATCAGAAGATTCATTGACTGATTACAGGGTCATGATATTTTGACTCCCTTTTTTTAATAGGGTATAATTCTGAAATTCATATCAATTCCAAAATATTTCGATGCACTATCATCAGGTGTAGAATAACTCAAAGTAACACTCAAATCATTTTTTTAAATTAGGTATTGTGCTTGGGATCTTTGCTACATTCCCATTTTTAAATAAGGAAATGGATTGAGTAAGCTTGCATTTAATTATCAGATATAACCAAGGCCTTTTCAAGTGATGGCAACTCAGTTTTCCTCTGAGTGTGGAGCAGATGAGTCAAGGGAAACTTGCATTTGGACTTCTAGGCCCTTTCCCCAATCACTGCACAAGTTAGCTTTCCTTATCCTAATGTGTGTCGTGTCCTTCATCTTGAAAAACATCAATCAAAAGAAATTGGTTCCCATAGGTATTAGATTCCCCTAGATATATCACAACCACTCAGCAAACGAATTCTGGGGACTAAAAATGTCATGTTCCTTATTGTTTCTTTAGTCTTCGTTTTTCTCCCTCTCTGGTTAATCTGTATATTTCCTCTATCTTGTTTTTAAGGTATCATGTTAACACTGCTCAGAGAAAAAAAATTACAAAAGCTAAAAGTAATGATCTTGAGAATTAGTTGACAAGTCACATCATGGGAGATGGGCCAAAATGTCAGTTTTGGGTAGATTGCAGAAAATGTTGAATTCTTATATTTCACCCTAAGCCTGTGGGAGGAGAGAAATTGTAGCAAGGTGTATAAGTTATAAAGTTTATGCAGTACTCCAGACTGAAAA
>NW_012147379.1:0-404 GCF_000956105.1 Propithecus coquereli | reverse complement strand
GGACGGGTATTTGTATACACAAGGAGTGCAATGCGCAACACCCGAAGGATGGACATATTTGAAACTCGGACTTGGGGGGGGGGAACCAAGGGCAGCATACGTAACCTAAACATCTGTACTCCCATAATATGCTGAAATAAAAGGAAAAAAAAAGAAAAAAAATTAAAGGTTTCATACTTATAAAAAAAAAAAAGGGCCTTCAAGTTGCAATGCGGAGGCAAAAGGAGCTGCAAGAACTTTTGGAGGCCAACACAGTGAGCTTGACGAGTGAGAGCATGGTGTGGTGGAGACACAGGTAATGCAGGGACGGATGCTTGGGGGACTGAATTGACCTCATGGTGGAGAGGAGAGAGAAATGCATTAGCAAGAAGCCTCAAATCTACAGCTCATAGGAGCAAGTTTTG
>NW_012147378.1:0-1744 GCF_000956105.1 Propithecus coquereli | reverse complement strand
CTGAAAAAAAAAAAAAAAAAAGAGTTAACAGTTCTCATATCTTGAATCTCTGCCCTGAGTAGAATCTCTGTATTGATGACCCGAAGCTGGATAATGTGGAAAAGATGGCCTTCTTCTTCTACAGTTATTCCTCTGTCCTTTGTGGAGGGCTAGTAGTGGAGTCTCAACCCTGGATCCCTCTACTTGTCTTTCTAGCGTGGAATCTTCATCATACAAGTGAGAGCTAGGAAGGATGGTGAGGTGATGGGAGTCCATGATTTTTTAGCCTGCCAATTATGGCCTACCACTCTCATCCAGGATAGAGCCTTTTTCTAAGACTGTGAGCTGGAAAGATGATAGGAGTCCTCAGTCTTCCTGGCAGTGCCCACTCATTAAATATTTTGCAACATAAAGCTGAGGGATAGGGTTGGGAATTAAAGCAGTTTCTATCTTAAATGTCACAGATTCCATCTGCTTTTTATGAGATTCTGTGGATTTTCTCTAATTAATTTTTTTTTTTAAATTTGTTGCATGCCTTTTAGTCAATTTCTTTAGATGGTTGTTTTTGATAACTTTGACTACTATAATGGTTTTTTCACTATAGAGATGGTCCACAGAAAATCCCTCATTGTCATTACCAAAGTCCCACCACTTCCAGATTTATTTCAAATAATGTTTACATGGTATATATATTTATAACATTTTACTTTTAAAATATCTGTACCTTTATACTTCAAGTATATTTTTGTACATATTGACTGGCATACAGTGTGTCTTTCATTGATTTGATCAATATTTATTTTATATATTTTATTTTTATAGCACCTCGAAAAGTGAGTTGGGTAGTGTTTATTTTTCCACTATTTTCTGGAAGAATATATGTCAGATTTATATTATTTCATATTTAATGTTTAAAAGAATTCGCTAGTGATGCCAACTAGACCTCGAGTTTTGTGGTAGAATAGATAGGGAGAGGGCCTTTAATTATAAATTATTTTTTCTTATAGATATAAGGCTATTCATATTTTCATATACTGTTATGTCAGTTTTTGTGAATCATGTTTTTTCAGAGATGTGTTTATCTAAATTATTGGATTAATTGACATATTTTTAAATAATAATCTCTAACCATTCTTTAGTAGTTGGTAAGATCTGTAGTAATATTTCTTCTATAAAATAAAAAGCAAACTCTGAGAAGGATAAAATTCTGATTTCCAGTTACCATATTAAAATATTCAAATGTCTATCTTCAAAAACAACAAAAATCACAAGACATGCAAAGAAACAGGAACATATTGCTCATTCAAAGAAATAAAATGAATTGATTGAAAGTATCCTGAACAAGCCCAGATATTGGATTACTAGGCAAATACTTCAAAATAGCAGTCTTAGATGTACTCAAAGAATTAAAATAAAACTTGGACAAATAACACAAGGATTTCAGAAAAATAATGTAAAAACAAAAAACAAAATGGGAATATAACTAAAAAGATAGAAATTATAAGAAACCAAACATAAATTCTAGAACTGAAAAATGCAATAACTGAAATAAAAAATTTACTAGAAGGATACAATAGCAGATTTGAGCGAAAGAAAGAATTGGTACACTTAAATATAGAATAATTTAAATTGCCCATCCTGAAGAAAAAAGAGTTAACAGTTCTCAACATTTCTAATCATTAGAGAAATGCAAATCAAAACCACAATGAGGTATCACCTAACCCCGGTGAGAAAAATATTAGGGAACTACTGCTCTTAATCAAGA
>NW_012147377.1:0-1114 GCF_000956105.1 Propithecus coquereli | reverse complement strand
ACCTTGGCCGCTCAAAGTGCTAGGATTACAGGCATGAGCCACCACGCCTGGCCTAAACATTATTTTTATTGTTATAATTAATACTAACTTGAACTTCATTCTTATTTGTGAAAGGCCCGAATGTTCATAGTAAATAATTCTACCTTTTGCTTTCCCCACAGACTTTTGCAGGCATCATGCATGTACCTACCCATGTACCTATCCATACCTCAAAATTGTACACAAGCCAACAAAAACATATGCTGTACATGTGAATATGTATTTTTAAAATAAAAAGTGCCTTCCTTTACACATTAACATGATGCTTTTGTGAAGAATATAATAGGATGTTTAATAATTGGGCTACATTTGATATCTTTAACATCTGGTATAACCTGGACCTAAAAGAAGCAAAAAAAGTTGGTGAATTCTTACCCTGTTCTATTCTACTGGGCCTTGTCCTTGCATGGGCAGTAAATGATTTTCTCCTGTCACCCCCATGCCAGCATCTGTCTATTGGTAGCAGCTGCCAGAGTATTGTGTTAGGAAGAAGTCTGCAATTAAGTCTGGGTTGGGGAAAAGAGTACCATGTTTTTAGCTGCGACTTATGGGCATAAGGCAGGGAGAGCAGCAGTGTGGGTGCCACATTTGTCACCCCTTAATGGAGAAAGTTGAAATCAAGAGCTCTCTGCTGCAATCTTTATATTTTGTTATTGGACAAACTTCAGGCAAGTGAAGTTTGTCTCAGTTCTCCACCCATTAGATGGAGAAAAGACTTCCCTCCGGCTTTCTTCCCTGAAATGTGGTGAGAGAAAATTGAGTGTTTTCACTGGCTAAAAGAGATTGAAACTCTTTGGATAAAAGTCCTCTGTAAATTTAAGAAACTGGTACAATTACAGATGAGCTGCCTCTACTTTGGCTGGTTCCAGAGCCAGAACTGAGATGGACTTATTTGAAGAACCCTGACACTCTCAGGCAGGTGCGGTGGCTCACGCCTGTAATCCTAGCACTCTGGAAGGCTGAGGTGGAAGGATCATTTGAGCTCAGGAGTTCGAGACCAGCCTGGGCAAGGGTAAGACCCCGTCCCTACTAGAAATAGAAAAAATTAGCCAGGCATGGTGGTGTGCACCTGTAG
>NW_012147376.1:0-2756 GCF_000956105.1 Propithecus coquereli | reverse complement strand
GTGAAGAATTATCCAGCACAAATGTCACAGTGTTGAGGCCAGAAAAATGGGACTCTGCAATGGGTTCTTGGAAAGGTTCTTGTCTGAATTCCCTGTTCTGAAGTACATATTGTTCCCATTTTATAGATGAGGAGACTGATGCTCAGGGAGGTTGGGACTAGCTTTTGGGCTCTTATTTGTAAAACCAAGATTCTGTGCTGTTGGTTCCTCCCCACCCGTGTGGGCTTGGAAATGACTCAGCACCAGAGGGGAGTTGATGGGAAGCAGAGCCAGGTGGAAGGAGGAGGAACTTCAGAGTCAGGAAATCCGGATCTGGTCCTGGCTCTGTCATAAACTCAGAGTGTGACCTGAGTAAGTCACTGCCCCTCTCTGGTTTTGTTTCCAAAGGAGGCCAGACAAGGTAATTTCTAGGGTTCTCCCCAGTAACGACTGATGGGACACTGCCCCTTTGCGGCTGAGATGGTGTCTGGGGGCCTGAGAGATGGGGAGGGTCCGGGGGGGGGCATTTGGGCCCTCCTTAGACACTCCAGTCCACCTCCTCACAAAGGAAAAATCCAGAGGGAGGAGGATGCAGCCCTACCCTTGGGAAGCGGGGAAGATGTTCTCCATGAGCAGAAAGGATCAAGCTCTGTGAGCAGCTCTGTTCTCCGTGAGCAGAAAGGATCAGGCAGTTTTCAGAGACCAGCCTCCAAGTGTGAACTACCGGAGTTTAGAACCAGACTCTTCTCCAATTCAGCCAGACTCAGCCCTTCCCCAGAACATCCTGGCTGGGCTGGGACAGCCTCCTATTAAGCTCTGGTCTCATCTCTTTCTTGAAATGAGAGGTACTATTTACCTGGGGTGGGGGTGCTTTAGTGGGATCCCAGACATATCACAGCAAAATTCACCTTAAATAGCGCAGAAGCCAGAAGGGAGTCACCCTCAGGATTCCGGGGTGGAGGACCATTTGCCTGCGGCCATTCCAGGGCTCTGGGACTTCAGCACTGTTCAAAAGGCAGAGACACGGTCCCCAACCCTTGGGCTCCCTGGAGCAGCCTGGGCTGGGCATGCCGGAACCCCTGGCTCCTTAGGAACACTGAGGCAGCCCCACAGCTGCAAGGATTTGGCACTTGGTGGTTTTATTTCCTCAACAGTAAAAGGGAAGGGAGGCAGGGCCTCAGCTCAGCATCGTGTGGGACAGCTCGGAGCTCTGGCCTCCCTCCCCCAGCGCCTGCCAGCCGCCTCTTCTCCGGGCTCCACTGGCAGCCCACAAGTCAGTGGAATTCCTGGCCTCTAGGATGTCACCCCAAATGCCACTTGAGTTGGCTAAAGCAGAGTCGGAACGACCAGGCTATGTGTTGCTGGTGGCCGGGCATCGCCGAACTTGCCTACGTCGGCCCAGCCTCAGTGGGTCTTCCCCCGGCCCTCGGAAATGACGTCCTCGGGCTGGGCGCGCATGTACCACTCCACCCAGGAGCCGTCATAGATGGGTATGTCGGGCTTGCCACAGAGGTAGGCCCCCAGGGCCACATGGCAGGCCGTGACGCCGGAGCCACATGTGGCCACCAGCGGCTGGGACAGGTCCACTTTCTTCTCCTGGAACAGACGATGGATCTCCTCAGGGCTCTTCTCCAGGCCCTCCGCAGTCAGGAAGTCCGTGAAGGGGATGTTCACAGTGCCGGGGATGTGGCCGGGTTCGATGCCTGCAGCAGGGGCAGGAAGGAGGGGACATGTAGAAGGATGGTGTGAATGGCACCCCACGTTTGCGGTGCCCGCGGTGCTAAACCCTCCATGTGCACCATCTCGTTTGGTTCTCACACCATGAAACTCAGCCACTGTTCAGAGGCATTCCCATTTTACAGACGGTGATGCTGAGGCTAAGTACCTCCTAAGGTCAAAGCATCTAGCAAATTGCTGGCTGAAGTTTGAACCTGAGAATCAGACGCCACCAGAATCACACTTGGCTCCCAAAGTTTCCTAACTACGTGCCCTGGGGACAACAAAGCAGTAGATAAGACCCCTGCCTAGCTAGGACGTGCAGCACATGCAGGCAAGGGGTTTGGATCTGGCAGGCAGACAGGCAATAACCGAGTAATCACAAATATGAGGGGCGTTACAAAAAGGCCCAACACCAATGATGACAACAGCTGCTGTTATTGAAGGCTGACTTTGTGCCGGGCACTGTTTAGAGCCCCTCACCTGTATTTTCCCCTTTGACCCACCCCAAAATTCTGTGGGAAAGAAACAATTATCCTCTCTTTTGTACGGATGAGGAGAAAGAAGCATAAAGACCACCTTGCCCAAGCTGAGAGGATTTAACCCCAGGTGGGCTGTGCCTGGGGGTGAAGGACGCTTCTCTGAGAAAGCCCAAAAGGTGAGTAGGGTTCAGCCAGGGAAAGGGGTCTGGGCAGCGGAGGCCTAGAGCTCCCAGGCAGAGGGAATCCCATGGGTGCAGGGAATTGCATGTTGCTTGGAGGGGTTAAAGGTCACGGTAAAGAAAGCCCAGACAGTGGGGAGGCAGAGGCCCAAGAGGAAGCAGAGGAGTGCAGATGACTTGGCCTGGAGTAAGACTCAAGGCCTTCGACCTGACCAAAGGAAACCAGATTTCCATTTTTAAAAGATTGTTTTCGGCCAGGCATGGTGGCTTACACCTGTAATCCTAGCACTCTGGGAGGCAAAGGCGGGAGGATTGTTTGAGCTCAGGAGTTTGAGACCAGCCTAAGCAAGAGCAAGACCCCGTCTCTATTAAAAATAGAAAGAAATTAGCTGGACAACTA
>NW_012147375.1:0-1194 GCF_000956105.1 Propithecus coquereli | reverse complement strand
CTAGGGAGGCTGAGGCAGGAGGATCGCTTGAGCTCAGGAGTTTGAGGTTGCTGTGAGCTAGGCTGACGCCACGGCACTCTAGCCCGGGAAACACAGTGAGACTCTGTCTCAAAAAAAAAAAAAGAAAGAAATGACTGAAATTATTCTTCACAGATGAAAAACCTGAGGCGGAGGGAGTTTAAAGTAGTTCCCCCACAGCTACATTTAATGTCAGAGCTGGGGCTGGAACTCATGTGTTCTGACACCAGGGGGTTGCTGCAGAATTCCACGCCCCCCTCCCCCGAATCTTTACCAGCGGGCAACACGGCTGTGTCCTAGACCACTGCCCCCTTTCCTCGCTGCACCACCCCAACTTGCCTGCAGAGGGCGCGAGTGGCCACCTTCTGGCCGGTCGGGGGCAGGAAGTACCCAGTTACTGTCTTAGTGGGGGAGGCTTGGGAGTGACCCAGCTGGATGGGGGTGGGCAGATGGGGGTGGGCAGATGGCGGGGATCAAAGGGCTGGCTGTGTGTGATCTCCTTCAGTGAGACACCCCCCTTCAGACAGCCTGCAGTACACAAGCCTTTCTACAGATAATTCCAGGGCCACCAGTGATAGTGGGAATATTGTAGTGGATTTCATTCCAGTGTTTCTCACTGGATCAGAATCATCTGGGGAGTTTGTGAAAGATGCAGATTCCCTGGTCCCACACCAGAGCAATGGGGTCAGAATTTCAGTAGTCACACCAGCTGACAGGGTGACAGCTCTGTGTCAGGCGCTGCTCTGCAGGCTGAACACGTGCTAACTCATGGACCCCTCCCAGCAGCCCTGTGAAGGATGTGCTATTGTTATTCCCATTTTATAGATGGGCAGGCTGAGACCTAGACAGATGAAGGACCTTGACCAAGGTCGCACCACTGGCAAGCAGCAGGGCTGGGGTTAGATGAAACCCATGCTGTTCGGTCCCTAAGTGGTTGTCAGGCCCAGTCCATTTGAGAACCTATGTCATAATCCTTGGCCTGCCCTCTTTCTTGCCTCCTTTTGCTTTCTTTTAATTTTCATTATTTTAAAGCATATTTTTTTTTTTTTTGAGACAGAGTCTCACTCTGTTGCCCTGAGCAGAGTGCCGTGGTGTCAGCCTAGCTCACAGCAACCTCAAATTGCTGGGCTCAAGCGATCCTCCTGCCTCAGCCTCCCAAGTAGCTGGGACTACAGG
>NW_012147374.1:0-1257 GCF_000956105.1 Propithecus coquereli | reverse complement strand
TATCATTTACTACCGTTAAATATACACAAATGTATTATAAAATGTTAAAATTTATCAAAACTTATGCATACAAACACTTATAGACCATGCAGGGTGCCATTTGCAGTCGAGAGAAATGTAAACAAATGTAAAGATTCAGCATTAAATCATAACTGCATAAAATTAACTGTAGTCCATACTGTACTACTGTGATAATTTTATAGCTCCTGTTGCTGTTGTGGTAAGCTAAAATGTTGTGAGTATCCACTTAAAATGCCGCCTAATGCTAATCATCTCCAGTAAATTGCTTATCGAAACGGTAAAGTGATCTCTCGAGGTTCTCAAGTATTTTTCATCAAGTTTAGTGCAATCCTGTGAACCTTGAGTAACAACATGGGACCCACACGAAGTGACACTAGTGATGCTGGAAGTGCTCCCAAGAAACAGAGAAAATTCATGACATTGCAAGAAAAAGTCAAATTGCCGGATATGCACTGTAGAGTGAAGTCTGCAGTTGCCTGCCATTTCAGACAATTTATCTTGTAAACAGATGATGTGAACTTACAGTATTGATAACTACAGTACAATACCGTAATGTATTTTCCTTATGATTTTCTTAATAACATTTTCTTTTCTTTAGCTTACTTTATTATAAAGAATACAGTACATAATATATATAGCATACAAAATATGTGTTAATTGACTGCTTATGTTATTGGTAAGGCTTCCAGTAGGCTATTAGTAAAATTTGGGGGGAGTCAAAAAATTATACATGGGGGGTTGGCACCCCTAACCCCAGCATTGTTCAATGGTTAACTATACGTTGAAAGTTGAGTAGAGAAAAAGAGTCTACATCCTGCCTTAAAGATATATGCAAGGACCTTTGTAACTTTCAAACTAGAGGAATACTAATTGTTATAGTTGAGATTTGGGAAAACTTTAATCTATGCCAAAGTCAAGCTTCTACATAATTATTTTAAAAGCAAGGATAATTTTTCTACTTGAGACAACTTAGGACAGTGACAGAATGAGAAGACAGAAAATGTGTCAGCATTTGCTCTTGTTAAATGCAATCTATAACTTAACTGAAGAATAGGTGAAATGCATACCTTCCCAGGGAAGAACTCAAATTACTCTCCAGAGGGTCATTCCCTTTTGCAAGAATTTCATGACACAATTATATACAATAGAATAGGCACTTATCATTTATATACTAAATTGAAATATTTAGAGCATGAATAGAAATTCATCAGAACATCTTATGTCTTTTCCACTTCT
>NW_012147373.1:0-1178 GCF_000956105.1 Propithecus coquereli | reverse complement strand
CTCCAGAGCAGATGGGGGCCGTCCCCACCCACCCGCACGCACCTGGCCACTCCAGGGCTGTTCCTGCGGGAGCCAGAGATCCTGGGAGAGCCGCCCCCACGCACCCCTCGGCACCCGCCCACGGAGCGCGGCGCTCCCAGGAGCCAGGGCTGACTCAACGCTCCAGGCTGTGGCTCCGCGCCAGAGGGGGCCACGCCAGGCGGAGGGCGGGGACCAGGGCATTTGGGGCATTGTGATTCCTCGTCTGCCTGTCCTCATCCAAGCACCTGCCACGGCCACGGCCCACCGAGGGTCACGGAAAGGGCTGAGGACGTGGCTGCAACCCGGCTACCCCGCCCTCCTTTCGAACTTGGCCTGGTCATTCCCTACCTTGTGGTGGCCATGGCCACCTCCTGGTCCCCAGCACCAAGGAAGTGGCCAGGAGACCCCAATTAAGAAAGCGGAGCCTGAGCATTCATTCATTCACTCACTCATTCATTCATTCATCTGGAACGCAGTATTGGAGCAGAAGCTCTGCAGCACTGCGCATTCGGCAGAGAACAAACCCGACCCAAACCCTGGCCGGGCGGAGCCTCAGCAGCAGGTCTCGCCCTGAGGGACCCGCCTGGAACCACCCCCGCCCCTCCCCGGTCTCCGCAGACACACTCCAGGGGCCCCTCCCGCCGTCCACCGTGTCGTGGTCACGTGTGCACACACCTCACGTCCCCGCTGGGTGGGACAGAGAGAGCCGTCCCAGGAACGGGGTAGAGACAGGCTCTCGGGGACCCCTCAGACCTGCTGGGACAAAACCGGAGTGTGGACCCCGACCCTCGTGTTTCTACCGGCCGTCCAGGCACCCCAGAATCACCCGGAGAGGCCCGAGGTCCGAAGCCCAGGCCACCTCCCAGACGATGACAACGCGCCCCCACCCCGCCTTCCGGGAAAGCCCATGTCCACGGTGCTCACTGCAGCTGTCCCCACAGAGCTGCTCCCGGGGAGGGGCCCGGCACTGCTGGCCAGGACCCCACCAGCTGTTTCCCACTCCCTCGGCTCGACGAGCCCTGCCCAGCCTCAGCGATGGCAGCCACGTCCTGTGGCTACGACAGTGACCCGAGTCCACCGGGGCCAGTCACTGTGCAGCCCGGCTCTCACGCTCCAGCGGAAGGTCGTCCCCAGCAGCTGGGGCGGCTGAGCCAGCC
>NW_012147372.1:0-1145 GCF_000956105.1 Propithecus coquereli | reverse complement strand
TAATATATGTATATATATACACACATATAATTTCCTAATAGCAATTACTGTTCATTGGGATAAGCTAAAAGTATGTATTCTTAGGAAAGCCTTGCAGGCTCATTGATGTGGACTGAGGGTGACTCCTTAGGACTCCCTGTTCCCCACAGGAGACAAGCTTGGTTGGTGGCAATGGTATTCTACCTGTCCAGGGAGAAGTTCTGCCATATCCCTGTCCCAAGAAGGAACTTGCTAAGCTTCATTACTTCCAATAACATCACCTGGAGCTCCAACGTTTAGCAAGCGTATCTCTTGGATCAAAGATTTAGCAATCATGTATAATTTCTAACTTTCTTCTTGCTTCCTGGACCACAAATTACATAACAATGACTATGAATCATACATTCTCACATTGTAGCTCTGTAAAGAAGACTAGCCTGTGGGCCTGTGCAGTCACAAGACCATTATTCCAAGGCCTTGACGGAAATGATTGCAGCCACTCTGAGCATGGCCTACCATGCTGTCTACCTAAGAATTTTCTCTGTAGCTTGGATACCAGAAAAATTAGCAAATTTATACTTTTGGAGTAATCGTCTTCTTCCCCTTAAAATAACATACCCAGTTAACAATAGCTGGTTGACATATAAGCACTAATTGTGGCTTTCTATTACATTATTCTTCAAGGAGTCATAGTACTTCTTTTTTTCTGATATAGGACTCTAATCTCAGTGGCCATCTCTGGGTTATATTGTCAGCTGTTGTGAAGACTTCCCTACAAAACATTATTGATTCATTTATTTGTGGTGCTGTTCTTAAGTCAGATTCACAGATTTTCCAGGAAAGTTCTGATTTTACACATCCTATCGTGTTTGATGCTTTAAAACCTCAAAATGCCCCAGGAATCTCAACATTTTGGCAATCACAATGAAATGACTCAAGTCAGAGGCTGAAGGGAAATAGAATACTTACAAAAACATGTCTAGAAACTTTTACATGCTTTCCTAATCATGCTCTCTGTGAATGCTTCCCTAGTATTACGCCTGAGCAATTGCTGCATTTGCCTGAGCAAGGCAAAGCTGCGTCACTCATTCAAGGTGATAAGGATGGCAAATATTTCCATGTGTAATTGGAGGCAGTTACTTTGCTTACAATGCAAGTGTTCTTTG
>NW_012147371.1:0-2381 GCF_000956105.1 Propithecus coquereli | reverse complement strand
GAACTTTTAAGCCCTGCTCTTAGAGCAGGAGACTAGGAGAGTGGGCTGAGACCGGATGCAGGGGTTTGCAGATGGGGTGCAGGTGTTGAAGTGAACACCCCTCTGGCAGAAGCTAAGTAGGGGCCCCCTAACCACAAGCAAGAACTGGCTTCAACCGGCCCATCAGCTGTCTCTGCCACCTCACATGAACTTTGGCTAATTACAACATCACTTACATTGGAACTTCTCCGCCCTTGAAATCACCATGACAGTTCCAAAACAACCACGTAAAGTATGAAAATGGGAGAGAACACAATTCTAGGAATTATTACCCAAATTCTTAGTAAAATCCAGTCCCTTAGCCTTGAATATTCCTCTCCCCAGTTAGTGGGACTTCAAAAGCCCAGACCCACTTCCTCCCAGGGCAGCTGCTGTCTGTGCAGCCTGCTGTTGTCTCTAGAGACGGTACTTTCTCTTTCAATAAAAAGAAAAAAGAAAAGCTGTTGATGGCTTGGCTTACATGGTGCATCCCGGATTTCTTTACTCCAGTGATCACCAAGAACTGGGAAAAGCCTCCCCTCAGAGGCTGCCCACACTGCCACACTTAGTACACACCTGCCCATGTGGGGTGAGCTGAAAAGCAGACTCATCCCCAAATCTTAATTACTAATATAGTCAATATTCTAGTGACAGCTGAATCATCCGGGGAGGTGTCTCAACTCGTCAACACACACGTGAAGATGAAAACTTCTCTAATAATCTATTTCAATTTGTCAAGATTCGAGTTTTTAAGGATTTTTTTTGAGTTAACTAAAAATAATATTAATAATAAGCTCAACTGAGATTAATTTCATAGAATTTATATTTTCAACCTTTTTAAATTAAAAATCTGAAAACAATAAAAGAAATCTCTGTTGTTTTTTATATTGTAAGACCCTCATACAGCGAATCAGATGTGAGCCTATCTCTTTGTTTTATCAACTAGGAAAAAAAATAATTTGAAACTCAACTTCAATAGTCATGGAAATTTTAAAGTCTGCCTCTCTTTTTGAAACTGAAGTATGATTTTTCTTCTTTAACTAGTTGATATAATTATCAAATTTTGAACCAACCTTACGTGCCTGGGAAAATCCTATTTTGTTGAGGTGTCTAATTATTTTTATACATTGTTTGATTCATTTTGCTAATATATTTTTGATGATTTTGCATCTATGTTCACGAGTGATACTGGTACATATTTTTTTTTCTCATAATGCCTAACTGGTTTCCATGTCAGGCAATGCTTGCCTCAAATAATGAGTTAGATGTGTTCTCTCTGTTTCAATTTTCTGGGAGAAATTGTGTTGAATTGACATTATTTCTATCTTAAATGTTTGGTAGTATTCACGCATGAAACCATCTGGGCCTGTTTTTTTGTTTTTGTGGAAGGTTATTAATTATTGATTCAATTTGTTAATAGATAGATGCCTATTCAGACTGTCTACTTCTCCTTGGGTGAGTTTGGGTAGTTTGTCATCCAAGGAATTGTGCTATTTTACGTGGTGTCAAAATTGTGGGCATAGGAGTTGTTTCTAGGCTACCTTTGTTATCCTTTTAATGACCATGAGATCATTAGTAAAGGCCCCATTTTCACTTTTAATGTTAGTAATTTGTGTCTCCTCTCCATTTTTTCTTGGTGGGCCTAGCGAGAAGTTTATCAATTTTATTGATCTTTTCAAACAACCGGCTTTTCTTTTCATTGATTCTCTTTATTGTTTTCCTATTTTCTAGTTTATTGACTTCTCTTCTAATTTATACTACTTTTTCTTCCAATTGCTTCAGGTTTAAATTATTCTTTTTCTCCTAGTTTCCTAAGGTGGGAGCTTAGATTATTGATTTTAGATCTTTATTACTTTCTAATATATGCATTGAATGCTATAAATTTCCCTCTAATAACTGCTTTTATGATATTCCACACATTTATATGCTTTTTTCTTTTGTAATTTAGGTCAAATATATTTTAATTTCTCTTGAGACTTCTGCTTTGACCCATGAGAGATCTTTTGTTTAATTTCCAAATATCTGGGAGTTTTCAAGCTATCTCTCTGTTGTTGATTTCTCCTTTAATTTCATTGTGGTCTGGAAACACCTTTTATGATTTCTGTTTTTGTTTTTTTTTTTCAATTTGTTTGTTTTGTGTCCCAGAATGTGGTTTACCTTGGACAATGTTCCACATGATCTTGAGAGGAAGGTTTGTTGCGCTGTTATTGGGTGAAGTGTTCGACAGCTGCCCAGTAGGTCCAGTTGGTAGACCGTGCTGTTGGTGCTGTTCCATTCAACTCTTGTCTTTACTGATTTTTTCTCCTCCTAAATCTGTCCATTTCCAATTAAAGAGCCCTGGTATCTGACCTGAAGGGCACGGG
>NW_012147370.1:0-1780 GCF_000956105.1 Propithecus coquereli | reverse complement strand
GACCTAGTGAGCCACACAGACAGTCTCCAAATTGGACTTCAACATGGTCCCTTTAGTGTCTCTAATATGGCCCGAGTGTGATACAGACTGTTCCTCAGGCAGGACTCGAACATACCCCAAGACCTGCCTCAGATAATACTTAAAAATGTCTCATTTCACAAAAGTACCCTGGTTTCCAGGCCTTGGACAAGCTTCAAACATGTCCAGCAGGGGAATAAAGACAATCCCGCACAGCTTCTCAGACAAGATCCAGAAACATCTCAAGATACCTGAAATGTCCTTAACCACAGCTGAGCCCCAGACATGACCAACACCATGTAAGCCCAGGTGTAAACACACACCAGGTGTCACCAGGACCCAGGTGTCGACATAAATATGACAAGCTGTGGCCTTTCAGCAGACATGGCCATACAGCAGACATCACATAGACACGCCCAGACGTGCAGTGGCATCTCCACCAAGCCCTTCCTGTCTACACTCAGGTCACGGGGCCAGCTGCAGGCAGCACAGAGCCCTCGACAGTGGGCGAGCTGCAGCCAGTGCAATGTCTACCTGGAGCAAAGAGCACGGGCCTGATGCAGGTGGGGTGGAAGATGCGCACAGTGGCACTCACGGGCCCCGCCCACCAGAGGCACACATCCCCAAAGACGCTCGCCAGGCCCTGTGTGTACAGGAGACCTTCCTCTGAGCTCTGAATCTGTGGAAGAAGAAACAGGACCCAAGTCAAGCCCTTCTAGGCTTCCGGACAGAAGGACCTGCCAGGTAGAGACCCAGACCCGAGCCCTGGGGATTCCGTGCAGCATCTCGTCACCCTCTCTATGCAGATCCCCCCCTGGGCTCCCTCCCCACGTCCTCTGTACATGACGCTCTGGGTCCTTCAGTTCCAGGGACAGAAAATGTCTTTCCCCGTCTTGATCCCAATCACCATGATCACCTGGGTTCTGCTCCCTCCCATTTCCAGGTAAAGAGACCGAGGCTCCAAACGTGAGTCCCTTGCCCGTGGTCTCCCCCGCAGTAAGTGCCATGCCCGGTACCTGAGCCTATGTCTGTCAAATCCAGACAGGGCCTGAGTCTTTATCCATCATACTGATTTGTGCCACCAAAACAACTCTGGAAGCCCCACACAGGCCAAGACCGGACAATCACAGTCACAATTATTGGATGAAAACTTGGTCCTGTGACTCACACCCAGACAATTAAAGTGAATCGTGTCCCATCTGTGGGAACTCTGAGAGAAAGGAGAGCTTTCCATTGAAACTGACCACCAGGGACTCATCATTGACACCAAGAGGAAAGGGCTGCCTAAAAAGATGAGTGACACAGGGAAAGGTAAAACCAAAGGGGACAGATTGCCTATGACACTGAGACCTGGATTGAGCCATGCCTGAAGGCCTCTCTCCCTGGACTATACCCTCAATAGATCCCCTGTATTTGCTTAGATGTGGTTGACTTTCCATCACTCACAACTAAGAGACCTCGACAGGCAGAGAAAACTGGGACCCATCCACAGTCTCAGCATTTTGGAGTCAGAGCCATGATCTCTATTGCTCTGGGCCTGGGGATGGGCAAGGCTGACACTAGGCCTGGCAGGCGACCTCAAACACTAAGAGAGCCCACAGCATGACCCTGCCCTCTTCTTTAAAAAATTCCTACTTGTAGTTCCAGACTCAGGTACAGGAACTCCTCCTCCAGGAAGGCTGCCAGCCTGCCCCAGCTGTTCTCTGAACTGTCACAGCCCATCCCCCTCTGGCCCATTCCTGCCCAGATGAACTTGGAGATG
>NW_012147369.1:0-1625 GCF_000956105.1 Propithecus coquereli | reverse complement strand
AAAAAAAAAAAAAAAAGAAATAGGTAAAAGTAATGTTAATGTATTTTATTTAACCCAACATATCTTAAGTTAGGAATCTGGCTGCAGGTGAAAGATGAAAAGCCGTTAACGGGTTTTTTTTGTTTTTTTGTTTTTTGAGACAGAGTCTCACTCTGTTGCCCTGGCTAGAGTGAGTGCCGTGGCGTCAGCCTAGCTCACAGCTACTCCAAACTCCCGGGCTCAAGCGATCCTACTGCCTCAGCCTCCCGCGTAGCTGGGACTACAGGCATGTGCCACCATGCTCAGCTAATTTTTTCTATATAGTTTTAGTTGTCCAATTAATTTCTTTCTAGTTTTAGTAGAGACAGTGTCTTGCTCTTCCTCAGGCTGGTCTCGAACTCCTGAGCTCAAACGATCCGCCCGCCTCAGCCTCCCAGAGTGCTGGGATTACAGGCGTGAGCCACCGCGCCCGGCCTTAACGGTTTTTTTTGACAGAGTCTCACTCTGTTGCCCCAGCTAGAGTGCAGTGGCATCATCATAACTCACTGCAGCCTCAAACTCCTAGGCTCAAGGGATCCTCCTGAGTAGCTGGGACTACAGGTGTTAGCCACCACGCCCAGCTAATTTTTCTATTTTTAGTAGAGATGGTGTCTCACTCTTGCTCAGGCTGGTCTCAAACTCCTGAGCTCAAGCGGTCCTCCCACCCTTGCCTCCCAGAGTACTAGGATTATAGGCATGAGCCACCACGCCTGGCCTGCTGTTAAAGTTAAGCTGAACTGTAAAGGTAGGTTGGGGCAGATCACATTGTACTTTGAAATCCAAACTAGTGGAGTTTGGACTTTATTCAGCAATCAGTTGCATCATTAAAGGTATTTAATCAATGGAGTAACATGATTGGCTCTCTACTTTTAGAAAGTACTGGTGGCAGTGTGTAAAATGGGCTAGAGACCCAGAGCAAGGGAGACTAATTTGGAAGCTACTCTAGGTAAGAGATAATAATGGTAGTGGGAAGAAAAGGAAGGGGAAGGATGAAAGAACAAATGCAGAATAATAAGCTTGGTGTCTGAATGGATGGGGCAGAGAGGTGAGCAGTCAAAGAGTAGGCTGAGATTTCAGGCAAAGATAATAACTAGGATGGGCTGGTATGGTGGCTCCTGTCTGTAATGCTAGCACTCTGGGAGGCCAAGGCAGGAGGATCACTTGAGGCCAGGAGTTTGAGGTTGCAGTGAGTTATGATGATGCCACTGCACTCTAGCTGGGGCGACAGAGTGAGAGTCTGTCTTCCCCCTACAAAAACAAGATAACTAGGATGGTGGTGCCATAAATAAGGAATTCTCTGGATTAGTTTTCTGACACAGTGCCAAAGTTGTAGAATTATTTTCCCCAGTGATTTCCAATGATGTACTGGGTTAGTTTCAGATTTGATGATTTGTGCATTTCCCCAGGACCACTCTACGAAACACTTTTCTTTAAAGAAGGGTATCACTAGGTTGACCCGGGTTGGGGTGCAGTAGCTATTCACAGACGCAATCATAGCGCACTGTAGTTCAAAATCCTGGGCTCAAGCAATCCTCATGCCTCACTCTCTCAAGTAGCTGGGACTATAGGTGTGCCACCGCACCCAGCTACTATGAAACACACTTTTT
>NW_012147368.1:23762-24293 GCF_000956105.1 Propithecus coquereli | reverse complement strand
CTGCAAATAACAGGATTTCATTCTTTTTTATGGCTGAATAGCATTCCACTGTGTAAATACACCATTTCTTTACCCATTCATCTGTTGATGGATACTTAGGCTGATTCCACATCTTGGCTATTGTGAATAATGCTGCAATGAACATAAGAGTGCATGTATCCTTTTGATATACTTATTTCCTTTCCTTTGAATAAATGCCCAGTAATGGGATTGCTGGATCATATGGTAGTTCTGTCTTTAGTTTTTTGAGAAATCTCCATACTGTTTTCCATAATGGCTGTGCTAATTTACATTCTCATCAACAGCGTGTGAGTTCCCTTTTCTCCATATCTTCGCTAGTATCTGTGATTTTTGTCTTTCTGACAAACTAACTGAAAAAGAAATCAGGGAAACAATTCCATTTCTAATAGCTACAAAAAACACAAAAATATCCAGGAACAAATTTAACCAAGGAGGTGAAAGACTTCTATAAGCAAGTCTACAATGAAAGAAATTGATGAAAGAAACTGAAAAGGACACAAACAAATGGAA
>NW_012147368.1:21457-22182 GCF_000956105.1 Propithecus coquereli | reverse complement strand
CATCAGGCATTAGATTCTCATAAGGAGCACGTAACCTAGATCCCTCACATGTGCAGTTTACAGTAGAGTTTGCGCTCCTTTGAGAATCTAAGGCCGCTGATGATCTAACAGGAGGCAGAGCTCAGGGGGTGATGTGAGTGATGGGGAGCCACTGTGCGTACAGATGAAGCTTCACTCACTTGCCCAGCTGCTCGCCTCCTGCTATGCAGTTCCGAACAGGCCACGGTACCATTCTGCAGCCGGGGATTGGGGACTGCAGCCTTAAGCTCTTGGATGCTAATTCCTCTTCTCTAAAATGGGCTTAAAATTGTGTGTCCTTGTCACCTCCTAGGGCTGTGACGGTGATCCAAGGATATAATAGGTATGATTATTCCTTGAAAAGTTTTGTGTACGTGGGAGGAATTAGTAACTGATATTACTTCAGAACCACTCTTAAATGTTTGCATTTGGGAAAGAAAAACTCCTGAAGGTTCAAGCAGCCCATTAGATTACCAGTGAGGTCAAATTTCTGCTTCTTGACTCAGGTCTACACTCCAGCCATCAACGTAAAGAGAGCCTGAGAATCTACATGTGAAAATGATCCCGAATCCAGTTTCTGCCACAGGAGGATGACATCAAGGAGGCTGAGTGTGTATGTTTGACCCAATCACAACCCATTCCAGGGGCTTGCCATGACTTCATTTTCTTTTTCTTTGTTATTTTAACACATATTAGGAACTGAACTA
>NW_012147368.1:10456-11042 GCF_000956105.1 Propithecus coquereli | reverse complement strand
TTATCATGTACCAGGAGAGGGTTTTACTCTCTTCCATTCTTATATTGCTGGTCACTATATCTATTTGAGTTCTCATCCTTAGATGGCTTCTGATTTCTTCCCATGCTTGCCTGAAGGATCTGCTTGAAATGTGAAGCCAGAAACTGAGTTGTTAGCCAGAGGACAGTCTCAGAATCTCAGTGAAAATGACTGTACCAGGTATTCTTAATTATTGATATAGCAAGGACTAGACTCTGGCTTTCCAGCATACAATACCATTGCTTGGACAGCAATCAGACTGTACCAGGGGACCAAGTGGGATCCTGTCAGTCCAGAAGCAGCAATGTCATAAAAGCAGACTACCGACTCAAGATGCAGCAGGACAGGAATGAATTACCTAGGAATGAAATAAAATTAGAAAAGTAATCCATTGTGCTTATTTTTTATAAATATATTGTTGGTAATGTTTTCTAAAATTTTATATTACTTGATGGGCATCTAAGAAATCCCTTCTTCTCTTTTCTTGATGCTTCTCTAACCTCAATTTCATAGATCATACTATTGCAAAGTGAAATGCTCCATTTACTAAATGGTAGCATGTTCTCAC
>NW_012147368.1:9503-10406 GCF_000956105.1 Propithecus coquereli | reverse complement strand
AATTCTAAAATTATAGTCTTTCAGAAGTTGGTGTTTCTTTTAAAGAATTTTACAGATTAGGGAACATAGATAGGAGATAAAATAATAATAACACACCCATCTATGTTATGGTTAAAGAATGAGAAAAGCCCTTTTAAAAAATTTAGGGTGAGTCAGTGAAACATCATCTCACCCCAGTTAGGATGGCTATTATCAAAAAAGCAAAAAATAACAAATGCTGGTGAGGATGCAGAGAAAAGGGAACTCTTATATGCTATTGGTGAAAATTTAACTTAGTGCAGCCATTATGGGGAACAGTATGGCGGTTAATCAAAAACTACAAACAGAACTACCATATGATCCAGCAATCCCACTACTGAGCATCTACCCAAAGGAAAGGAAATCAGTATATTGAAGAACATCTGCACCCACAAGTTTATTGCAGCACTATTCACAATAGCCAAGATATGGAATCAACCTAAGTGTCCATCAACAGATGAATGGATAAAGAAATGGTGTATTTACACAATGGAATATTATTCAGCCATAAAAAGAATAAAATTCTGTTATTTGCAGCAATGTGGATGGAACTGGAGGTCATTATGTTAAGTGAAAAAAGCCAGGCACAGAAAAATATTGCACGTTCTCACTCTTACGTGGGAGCTAAAGAAGTTGATCTCTTGGAGGCCCAAAGTAGAATGATGATTACCAGAGGCTGGGAAGGGTAGGTGAGGGAAAATGAAGAGAAGTTGGTTAATAGGTATAAACACACAATTATATAGAAAGTATAAGTTCTAGTATTTGATAGCACAGTAGCATGACTATAGTTAACAATAATTTATTGTATATTTCAAAATAGCCAAAAAAGTAGTTTTGAAATGTTCCCAATACAAAGAAATGGTAAGTGTTTGATATGATGGATAT
>NW_012147368.1:4866-6283 GCF_000956105.1 Propithecus coquereli | reverse complement strand
TAAGATGCTATGATCAGAATGTTTGTGTTGCCCTAAAATTCATATGCTGAAACTTAATCTCCAATGCAGTGGTGTTGGGAAATGGAGTATGACCTAGTCACCTCACCCCCAGAGGGAGGTTACTAGGTCATGAAGGCAGAGCCCTCATGAATGGGATTAGTGCCCTTATAAAAAGAAGCCTGAGAGAGCTTGGCTGTGCATTCCACCATGGGAGGAAACAGCAAGAAGGCACCATCTTTAAAACAGAAATCCAGCCCTTACCAGACACTGAATCTACCAGCACTATGATCTTGGACTTCCCTGTTTCCAGAACTGTTAGAAATAAATATCTGTTGTTTATAAATTAACCAGTCTAAGGTATTTTTTATAGCAGCCCAAATGAACTAAGACACAAAATAACTCCGAAGGTTATGATTTTATTGCCTTGTAGGAAATCAATCATTTGTGTACCTACCTAACTCAGCAATCTCATTGCTGTTCCTTTTTTTATTGCAGTGTTCGTTTCGGTTTTTCCTTAACTGACTACATATACATTAGTTTCTCATGTCCTCCTATGAATCAGCTTTGTCATCCTGCTGGTTCCTTCATTATTGAGGTAATCAAAATCTGACACATATTCACTATGATTTTTATGAGAATTGTGTTTTTTTCAATTCATTGAAAATTAAATTTTGATATGGCCAAAGGAACATATTTCAGCCACCAACAAAATACATTTTTAAAAACTTAAGTAATTTACTTGCAATGATGGATCATCATGACAAGGATCATTCTCTTAAACTCAAGATACCGTCCAAAATTCCCCTGAAAAACCTCTTTTCCTAGCCCAAGCCCAAAGAACTCAGGTTCTTCTCCATTTTCACTTTCCTCCTAATTATACAGTATAAAGCCCTGGAAAACTTGTCTACTAGGACTAAATCCTACCCAGAGGATAGGGGGTGGATCACTGAACTTGTCAAAGCAGAATCCTTATTTTATTGATTTTGAGAGAGAAAAAACTTGGAACGTGAATACAATAATAATTTTGGTCCCACCTCATAGTATTAAAGTGACTCTGTAAGTTTGGAAGCTGGAAAGTCAGTGTAAGTAGAGATTGATTAAGAAAGAAATTACATATTTTTTAACTCTTTTTGTGCTTGTCACAGGAGAGAGGTGCCACTGGACAGGAAGGCTGCTGTCCCATGGCCTGGTATCACAGAGTTTGAAGGGCTTACTTCTCCTTGCTGGAGGCCTGTCAGATGGGCCTTGAGAAGGAAGGAAGAGGTCCCATTTAATGTGATCCACTGTGTCCATCAAATAAGTGAAAAACTGAGGCTCCTGAAGGCTAATATTTTTAATCAGATAAAACCGATTTTGCACCCATCCCTTGCCACTTTCTTTCAGCACCATTTTGCCTATTTTGTCAGGCAGAAAAGCT
>NW_012147368.1:677-980 GCF_000956105.1 Propithecus coquereli | reverse complement strand
GGTTCTCTTAAAAGTGGAGAAGCTACTATAACAGATGGACACTATATTAAAAAAGAAAAAAAAAGAAATCTTTTGCCCCAGCTCAATAAAAAATTGTTTAAAAATTATTGAAAGATGGAAGCCAAGGGGAAATACCTGCCAGGGGTGGAGGGCGAGGGTGGGAGTCAAGAATTCAAAGCACTCGTGTAAATCTACTTTAAATATCTAAATTTTATTTGTTGGTTGATTTGTATGGTGACCGTATCCATCTGTATCTGCAATCTCAAATCCAATATCTTTATTACAGACATTTGCCAAACATTC
>NW_012147368.1:0-627 GCF_000956105.1 Propithecus coquereli | reverse complement strand
ACTGGATGCCACACAGATAGTAAGTGGCAGAGCATGGATTTAAACACAGGCAATTTGTCTCTCACCCATGGCACCATATGTCTTTTATAAATACTTTCTTTCCCCATCAACCACCCTACACCGAGAGACTTTGATCACTGTCAATTTAGTGGCCCTAATATTTTGATATCTTTATCATTTATACATGCATTCCTCAACGTATGTGATTGTCTATTCCAGAAGTTATTGCGAAATTAAAATTGTAATAAGCCAAAATCCATAAATGACACACAATAGGATATATATTGTGTTCTATATATTTCTATCTACATTAGATTGAAACAACAAAACAAGTTGATGCAAAGAATTTGCAATGGTAAGAAAAGAAAATGACATTGGAAGTGAAAGTCATTTTGTCATAGTTGTGATCCATGTTAAGAACTCATTTCCCATATTTGTCTCAACTGTATATTCTGTGTGTCCCATTTGTGATGCAAAAGTTTTCCACAATCCTAAAATTAATACATTGTGCTCCTCATGTAGGTTTAATTTGCCTAGGTTGAATTTTGCACTATCCAGGATATTTCTGTAATAATATTGATAAATAATATTTATGAATACAGTATATTCTAACTTGGACCACAGACT
>NW_012147367.1:0-1712 GCF_000956105.1 Propithecus coquereli | reverse complement strand
AGCGAACATTTAAGTTAAATTAAAAGTCATTTCCTTTCCTAAAGGGCACAAGTGTCTTAGGCTGGAACAATTAAGAGTTCTCATTCTGTCCCAATGTAGCAGTGCTTCTCAAATTACTTTCTGCCTCTATACCTTACACGCAACCATATAACCATTACTGTTAGTAGTAATACCTCTCATTATACAAAATAATTCTCAGCTAGGTAGATTTAGGGTAGGGGAATATGTTATTCCTAATACAAAAGTATAAAATATCCTAATACGTAACACAAAAATGACCAAAAGCTAGTTAATATATTGATAGCATGTATACATATATTATATACTAAATATTGACTGCTATAAAAATATTGATTATAATTTTGTTTCAATTTAGGTTTACATGTCTAAAGGTTTTATAGACCCTTATTTTTATTTCCCTGGTAATAAGCTAGTCATAATTTATTTTTATTTGATAGTGTCTTTTTCTCTAGTTAAGTTCTCTGAAATTATTTTTAATGCTATGAGTAAGCAAGCTCCAAATACCCTAGCTCAAGAGACTAGATATTAGCTTCACAATATAAAACTGACACATGACAAGGGACTACTAGAAGACTCAAGTCAATCTAGGGAATCAAGCGGCTAGGAAGTTATACTCTAAAGTTCAACAGGGTCAATTTTTAGGATGCTAAACCATTCTAAGTAATTCAGACTAGATTTAGAGGCCAATTGACAGATGCCTCATTTAAAGAAAACATCTCAGTTAATTAAAACTATCACCAAATGTGATCGCTACCAAACTTATACAAAGAAAATAGTATATTCAGCAATTATCTCCAGTCAGATTTTCTTAGCACAAATTAAACTGAGATATCACCAACAGTGTAACCTACATATTAAATAAAATGTCTCAAGTATACTGGTAAATTATATCATAATATATTAGCAAATAAATTATATATTAAATAGGAAGACACTATTAAAACACATTTTATATATTAACTTTACAGTTTTATATTGCCTTTCCTACTCTACTTTTCATTCTGGTCCCGGTCTTTATAAGTTTTATTTCATCTTGTTATATTGTATAAAATGTTGTAAGAACAAAGCAATATACAAAGTAAATAAGTAATAAGCAAACAAATCAACAACTAAGTACTTTAGGCCAAGTGCCTGACTTTCTACATAAGGCTTATAAATTTAGTTGAAACTGACACGCCTATTGAAGTCTGTAAGGATCTATGCTGAATATTAATAAAATGTAGCAGAAACTTACTTTTGCACATTATGTAAAGATCTATGCTAAAGAGTTCTTTTAAAGCATAAAGCAAACCAAGCCTGCTATTTTTCATAATTTTGTTGATTTGTATCTAAAAAGGAATGTAACTTACGTGTCCTGCATATTGTCCAAATTTCTTCCTTAGCCCAACAGCCAGGCCAGTAAGACATTTTGCTGCCAAAGCCACCAACATGACATTGGTGTCCTTTCCAACAACCTAAAACGGGGGAAAAAAGGAAAACAAAATAGTGACAGCCCTGAAGAAGGGTACTGAAAATTTATTCTCAAAAGAACTCTGAAAGCTATTTTGCTAATGGTGACAATTTTGTTTCCTACAAAAGAGGAAAAATTCTTTCATAATATTAAATTTGGGGAAGGGCGCGGTGGCTCATGTCTGTAATCCTAGCATTCTGGGAGGCCGAGGTGGGCGGATTGTTTGAGCTCAGGAGTTCGA
>NW_012147366.1:0-1498 GCF_000956105.1 Propithecus coquereli | reverse complement strand
TAGTATTGTTATTAGGGGAACTAGAAGAAATATGAATGTTCTTCTGCAGTAAAGGATCCTGAGAGAGCAAAGACCTGACACTTTAAAAAATGATCGAGCCATTTCTGTGTAACTGCACTCATCTTTTATAGGAGCAAGTATGAAATGAAATTCCTAAGTATTGGAAACCACTTGTTCTTATCCTTTGTTGTGTAATGGAAGAAGACACTTTTATACACACAGGAGGGAATGTTGAAGGGAGTCATTTGTGGCATTGTGTAGTAGAAAATACTAACCTTTGTCCGGAATTGGTTCCCAAATGTAGGGCATCTCTACAAATGTAGGACATTTCTTCAAATACAAGTTGAGGTGCCTCACTCTGAATGGAACATGTAGTAAAATCTTAAGAAAAGTAGTCTGAGGGATAACAAACCAAATCAAAAGCAAGCAACCAACCAAATACAAATCAAACCAACCATAACAACACATTTACCAAGTCTGGTAGTTAACCAAATTCAGTTCTCAAAGCCACACTATACCCTGGTAGGGCACAATTCTAAGCCAGATTGCAAGACATGTTTTACTAAGGACCAGTGCTTGTAAATAAAAATAAACAAATAAATTGAAGGATATTCATAACTTTCTTAATAATAATGTCCTATCCACTTAATTGCAACTGGAGAACCATCTTTATCAGAAGAGAAAAGACAGGGAGTCATGGTAAGAGGTGTGGTAAATGCACACATATTGTAACCCAGCTTATGTATGTCAGTGTTACAATACACAAACAGTGTAAGTCTTTGTGGTGGAGGATAAATAAAAAATGAATGGTTACTATTCAGCTTCATGAAATAGGATTCAGAAAGAAAAAAAAAATGGAGGAGAGAGAGAGAGAAGGAAAGAACAGAGGAAGAGAAAAAGAGAGAGAGATAGAAAAAGAAAGAAAGTTTCTTTTCCGAATTGTAGGACTTCTTTGATATCATTTAGTTCTTTGGAGGCTGTAGAAAACTGGAAAAAGCAGGGATATAAGATGAGATCCTATATCTAAAATTACCTATGTGACCTTTAGTAAGTTAATTAAACTCCAGAAGCTTCAATTCCTTCAGTTGCAAAATAGAAAAAAATATGATTACCATAGGGATTAAATGAAGTCATGCAAAAAAGCACCTAGAACGGTGTCTGATAGTAGGCATTAAAAACTGGAGCTATTATTTAGTATTTGGTGCTATTTACACAGCAGCTCAGTGTTTATATCAGATGTATTCTGAACGAATAACCTATTTTTAAAGCCATTTAGGTATTTTTAACTAACATATACACACACACGCAGTCTCATTAATTTATACCTTATGAAGTATCACCAAGCCCAGTGCCAGCCGGTAAACAGATGTCTGGTCAGACAATGGGTGCGGCTGCATCTAAGCACTTACATTCACCTCTAGATGTCCCTCTTTGTGCCACCTTTGTTTAAAAAATATTTTTATTCTATGTTATTAAGATGTCTGTTTTGGGAGTCATT
>NW_012147365.1:0-1482 GCF_000956105.1 Propithecus coquereli | reverse complement strand
CTTTTTCCCTAAGTACTGCATTAGCTTTTTCTCACAAAATTTGTGTATTTGCATTATCATTCAGTTAAAATATTTTCTAATTTCGCTTATCATTTTGTCTTTGACTTATGAAATATTTAGAAATACACTACTCAGGAACTCAAACAAATCAGCAAGATAAAACAAATAACCCCATTAAAAAGTGGGCAAAAGACATGAACAGACATTTTTCAAAAGAAAATATACAAATGGCAAAAAAACATATGAAAAAATGCTCAACATCACTAATCGTCAGGGAAATGCAAATTAAAACCACTATGAGATACCACCTTTCCATTATCAGAATGGCCATTATTAAAAAGTCAAAAAACAATAGATGGTGGCATGGATGTGGTGAAAAGGGAATGCTTACACACTGTAGGTGGGACTACAAATTAGTACAACCCCTATGAACAACAGTATGGATTCCTCAAAGAACTAAAAGTAGACCTACCATTGAGTCCAGCAATCATACTACTGGGTATCTACTCAAAGCAAAAGAAATCATTATATCAAAAAGATACATGCACTTATATGTTGATCATAGCACAATTCACAACTGCAAAGATATGGAATCAACCTAAGTACCCATCAACTGATGAGTGGATAAAAAAAAAAGTGAGATAGATAGATATATAGATAGACAGACACACACACACACCATGGAGTACTAATCAGCCATTAAAAATAATAAAATAATGTCTTTCACAGCAACTTGGATGGAACTGAAGCCATTATCCTAAGTGCCTCAGGAATGGAAAAACAAATACCACATGTACTCATTTATAAGTGGGAGCAGAATGATGGGTATACATGGTCATACAGAGTGGTATAAGAGACTTTGGAGACTCAGAAGGGGAGAGGTTGGCAGGAGGGTGAGGGATCAAAAATTACCTATCAGGTACAATGTATACTATTCGGGTGATGGGTGCACTAAAAGCCCTCACTTCACCACTCTACAAGTCATCCATGCTAAAAAAAAAACCACTTATACCCCCTTAATCTACTGAAATAAAAGAAAAGAAATATGCTATTGAATTCATGATACTTGAGGTTTTCCTAGATATCTTGTTCTTGATTTCTAATTTAACTCTATTGTGGTCAGAGAATATACTTTGTGTGATTTTGCTCCTTTTAAGTTTTGAAATTTGTTTTATGGTTCAGTGCGCCTGTGGTTCTGACCATTATTGCTTCATCTTGCTAAATGTTATGTGCACTTGAAAGAGATATATATTATGCAGTCGTTGGATGTAGTGTTCTAAAAATGTCAATTAAATCAAGGAGGTTGATAGCGTTGTTAAAATTGTATCTTTACTGATTTTTTGTCTCATTGTTCTATCAAATGCTGAGAAAGGAAATTAAAATCTTATATCACAATTGTGGAATTTCTATTTCTCTCTATAATTTGATTAATCTTTACTGCATGTATTTTGAGTCTATCTTCTTAGATGTATATACACATAT
>NW_012147364.1:0-1178 GCF_000956105.1 Propithecus coquereli | reverse complement strand
TAAAACAATTAGAAAAAAGTTAGAAAAATTATGCATGGTAATTCTTTGTGTCATATATGTTTAAAATATTTTGTCTAAATTCGTTGCTTTTTTGTTGATGGTTTCTTTCATTATACAGAATTTTCAAATTTTTATATTATCAATGTGACCAAATGTCACCTCTGCCCACTCTATTTATCATGGCATTCAAAAAGTCCTTTCCAAGTTAAAAGACATGAAGGACAGAAGTCACCTCTTGATAGGGAGTATTGTCATTCTGCAACAAAATGAGGGACAAGAAATTTTGCTCAGGGTTTTTTTCAAAAACACCATCTTACACAGGTTGCATTTCAAATATTGCTTCTAAATGATAGTTAAATAGATGTAGATACAGACAGAGCAATAGAGAGAATATATAGATATATAGAGAGATTGACAGATGATACAGATATAATTATAGATAGATAATGGAAGGAAATGAGTTCAAAATAAGTTTCTTTGAGAACTTTGAAGAGAATGCCTCATTACTTTCTTATTTCAGTTTGGCTGAGGGAAAATCTGATGCCACTTTGATTCTTGCTTCTTGCAGATAACCTGAGGGTGTGTGTGTGTGTGTGTGTGTGTGTGTGTGTGTGTGTGTGTTTGCTCGTTTTTCTCTGGAGCATTATTTTTTATAATTGTATCGTATCTTCTTTGTTTTGAAATTTTACCACAAAACTTGCCTGGTTTTTAATTGTATACTGGTGGACACTCAGTGTGAAGATATTTCTGTCTTCAACTCTGAAGCATTTTCTCCTCTCATTCACCGTATTCTTGCCTTTTGCATTGCACATTCCATGGATATGGGACTTGAATCTACCACTCATGTTTTCATTCCTCTTTTTGTGCGTTTGTACTGCATGTTGAGGTAGATCTTCCATTTCAATATCAAGATTCTAAGCCAGGCATGGTGGTTCATGCCTGTAATTCTAGCATCTTGGAAGACCTAGGCGGGAGGATCACTGGAGGCCAGGACTTTGAGACCAGCATGGGCAAGAGTGAGACCCCATTTCTACAAAAAATACAGTAATTAATGAGATGTGATGGTGCATGCCTATAGTTCCAGCCACTTGGGAGGCTGAGGCAGAAGGATCGCTTAAGCCCAGGAGTTTAATGTTGTATGAGCTATTAAGACCAGGACATGACACCATTGCACTCTA
>NW_012147363.1:0-1050 GCF_000956105.1 Propithecus coquereli | reverse complement strand
GAGCCTACCTAGTAGCAAGAAATTTTACTATTACATAATATTTGAATTCCCAGCACAAATTATAGTTCATGTGGACAGGATATTTGAAATCAGAACAGCTACTATATTTCTAACATTCCTACCAATGCCGAGAAACTGAGATAGTATGATTCTAATCATGTCCAAATCATAATAATAGCTACCTTCTGTTGCATCCTTATCTTTGCCAGCCACTGTGCAGTGGACCTTGCCTCTACTGTCTCTTGGAATCTTCACAACAACCCTATGGGTAGGTATTCATGTGTTACCCCCATTTTACAAATGAGAAACTAAGGCACAGAGGGCTTAAATAATATGCCCCCAACCACATTGCTAGTAACAGACATAGCTAGGATTTATACGTAGGTAGGTCTGAGCTCCAGTAGTTTAAGTTTTTAGGCGCTAGGCTAGACAGGACTATCTCCTAAGAAAATTTCTAAGGCTGGAGGTATGTGCAAGATCATCTAATCTAGTTCAACTGTCTGAGAGATTAACTGATGTGTCCAGACTCACCTGGCTAGTTAGTAGTACTCTAGGACCAGACCTCTAGAGTCTCTGGGAGATATACTACAATGAATAAGAGCCAAAGTTTATTTAGTAGTCAAAATGTACCAGGCACTGAGCTGTGCACACCTGAAGTATATTATCTCATTAGTCCTATTAGCACCTCCAGGCATTATTTGTATCTCTACCTATGAAAGAGGAAATTGAAGCACAATAAGATTATACAGAGTCACACAATTAATAAGTCAAGATCCAAACCTTGCTAGTCAGTCTCCAAAGCATAGGTTTATGATTACCATCTATAAAGGCCCAGGTAAGAAAATTGGCTGACTGTGGTGGATCTGAAGTCTCTTCTGTTCCTAGGACCTGCACACCATGTCCCTGGGCTAGGTCTTGGTATTGGCCTTTCTTTTATCATCGTCTGATCTCACTGTCTTTCTTTTGTGGTTTGGCACTGACCACAAACTGTCCTCTGAGCCAGTTCCTGAGTGACTGTACCAAATTCCTTTTCCACTTAAGCAATTCCTG
>NW_012147362.1:0-1115 GCF_000956105.1 Propithecus coquereli | reverse complement strand
GTGATCATGAAGAACTTTTTTTTCCAATAGCTTCTGCATTCACTTATTCAACAAACATGTATAGAGTATTTTCCCAAAGTAGGAATTTTGGTAGGCATTTGTAATTCAAAGACTATTGCTTGTTGCTGCCCCAAGGAGTTGATCATTTAGAGGAGGGGACAGATGAAAAGGAGACAATTACAATGCAGTGTGACAAATATAGGGAGAGAGGGCCCAGGGTGTTGATGGAGCCCATAGGAAGGTGCTCAACCCAGACCACCAGGGTTAAAGAGGAAGGGGAAGGAAGGCTGCTTAGGAATAGGTGATACTGGGCTGAGCCCAGAAAATCCCTGCAGCCTGCTTGTTGTGGAATGTGTTCTAGATAATGCCCTGGTAGAAATCCTAGAAGTAAGAGTGAAGGGTGCTCTTTTTGGTGCCTCTTTTTGGGGCTCTTTTGGGTGCTGGAAAGAGGAATAAGAGATAAGAATAGAGAGATAAGACAGATCCTGAAAGGCTATTAGGAATTTGGACTTTATCCTAAAGCCACTCTGAAGGCTCTGAAACAGATATTCTGGCAAGGACAGTTCAGACTTGTATCTTAAGAAAGCTAACAGCAGCCTGTGGACAACAGATTGCTGAAGGTGAGACAATGTAAGAGGTGGTTTCAATATTCCAGGAGAAAAGGACAAGGCCTCTCTTTGGAGATTGAGAGGAGACAAAATCAAGAGATATTAAGGAGCTAGAATTCCCCGATTTGGAGACTTTTGGACGTAGGTGAGAGAGAGGGAAACATCAAGGACGATTCCCAAGTTTTTAGGACTTGGGCAGTTGGGTGGGTTGACCCCTTCATAGGGCACAGGGGAAGGAGCTTCAGGTACTGGAGTCATCTGGCACAGACGCTCAGGAGGGAATGCAGCCTATAGACATTGTTCGGGGTGTTCTCATGCGCTTCCTTTAGAGATTAAAGCTGCCTCAGTTTATTCAAAAAGAGTACACAGTGAGAAAATCTGTGATCTAATATCAGGTGAAAAAGAAAGATGGAAAACCATAGGTATATTATGATCTCTATTACCTAAAAATATGCCCAAATGTACCAGCAGTTATCTCTTAAAGTCATCTCTGGGTTATGAAATGAT
>NW_012147361.1:0-1397 GCF_000956105.1 Propithecus coquereli | reverse complement strand
GGGAGGAGGGAACTGGTATATGCATACACAAAGAGTGCAATGCGCACCACCCAAAGAATGGACATATTTGAAACTCGGATTTAGGGGGGGGGCAAGGGCAACATACGTAACGTAAACATCTGTACCCCCATAATATACTGAAATAAAAAAAATTCAATGGCATAGGAAAATGCTAAGTAAAATATCACATTGAAAAACATTAAATGACAAAAACAACCTAAAAAAAAATTGAAATGCATTTATGGTGCTGCAAAATCTGGATATTTCACATAATAAATGTTTGCATTTTCTGGTTTCTTTTGAAAAATCAAAGATCTGGCAATACTAGGCCTGTATTCTCACACAGCAACAATTGGCTCTGGCTGAAGAGTGGCTGCCCATTTAGATAAGGTGCTGGGGCCCCACTCATGACATCTCCAGTCTGGCCTGATTCACTCATCTGCTGGCCTTGGAGAGGGCGGGTCACCAGCGTGCTCAGCCCAGGGTCGCGTGCGTCTAATTAGAAGTGTTCTCCCTGTTGGCATCTGAGTTTTGCCAGCTCTGATCTAGGTCTTCAATCTCTAGGTGAAGGAATGGGCCCAAAGGTCTCTCTCTGCTCTGGCTGCTGGAACCCTCGGCGTTCCCCCATAGCACCTCTCTGGTGTGTGACGATGAATCCACCTGCCCCAGGGGGCTGTGAGCTCCCTAAGAGCAGGGCTCAGGTCTCGTTTGCCCTGTCTCCCTTGAGTGCTCAGCACCGGGCCTGGCCTGGGGAGACACCCAGTGAACGTGAGCACATGCCGGGGCAGGATCTTGGTCACTCACAGGAGTGATCAAGGCCATCTTTGCCTCTTCGCCAGGTCCTCTTTGTATCTTTCTTGCCTCCCCTTTGCCTGCCTTTCCCAGGCCCCAGCTGCTTGCCGGAGAGCATTTACAGTAAGGTGTTTGGGAATCGATACATCGCCATGGCCAGGGAATTCATCCTGCAGGGCAGGAAGAGAAGCCATACCTAACATGCCAGAAAGATGTGCTAGTGGTGGGATTTCAGCACAGAACAACAGGTAAGTCCATGGGAAGATCATTTTTGAAAGCGAGGTCTACCAAGGGCTGCATGGGCTATTCGGTGACACATACAGCCCATAATTTACATTATGCTCAATCTACTTCCCTCACTTGGCTACCACCCAGTGTCATGGGGCAATTCACCTGACCCAGCTGAGCTTCAGTGTCCTTGTATGAAACATGGCCATGATAGTACCTTCCTCAGATTTCTTTTTTTTTTTTTTTTGACACAGAGTCTTGCTTTGTTGCCCGGGCTAGAGTGAGTGCTGTGGCGTCAGCCTAGCTCACAGCAACCTCAAACTCCTGGGCTCAAGCAATCCTGCCTCAGCCTCCCAAGTAGCTGGGACTACAGGCAT
>NW_012147360.1:0-777 GCF_000956105.1 Propithecus coquereli | reverse complement strand
TTTTCATCTGATATTATTCTTTCATTTCAATCTCAAGTTTCTTCTATCTATCAAGATAAAACATGGCTCTCAGAATCATTATAATAAAGTCATAGATGACTTTGAATTTTATTCTCAAGATTCTCTCACAGTGCTACCTATTTGTTTCCTGGTTAGCTTTAAGTCACTTTCTTGGCAGAGCGAGTTAAGATACTGAGGGGAAGTCACACAGTGGGGGGGTTGTCAGCTCGTGAGCAGTTCTTCCAAGGATTCACTCATGTTCAAAATAGCTGTCAAATCTGCTAGTGAAAAAAGAAAGACTAATGCGCACAACACCAGGAGAGCTAAGTTATTGACTCAGTCCTCCCCTCGACAGCACCCTACTGGGACAAATCCTTGGACAGCTCTGCAAATCAGTTTCAACATTCTTCACTGGGAATCAAAGTATTATCTCTCTTTATCTCATTAGCTTGTTTTTAGAATAATGTGCTAATGGAAAATGCTGTATAAAAAGTGTGCACAAAACAACATCAAGGAGGATGTGTAAGAGATATTATTGTTTCCCATTAATGTGGGTTTTGCTTCATTCAGAAGTTCAGAAATAAGCAATATTTGTGTAAATATGAAAAAAAATCTTAAGAAAACATAGTATGACTGGAAATCTGTTTCTAAGGCAGTACTGGAAAATTAGCCCAGTGATTTCCAATAAGAATTTATAGAAGTCTAAGACTTTTGATGACTATTGGAAAACAAAAACTTGTTCAAACAGGACGAACCCTAGAATTGAGTAAACACTCC
>NW_012147359.1:0-1111 GCF_000956105.1 Propithecus coquereli | reverse complement strand
TTTTTCTTGATTTATTTTATTTCAGCATATTAGGGTGTACAAATACTTAGGTTACATATATTGCCTTTGTCCCACCTGAGTCAGAGCTTCAAGCATGTCCATCACCCAGACAGTGCACACCGCACCCATTACATGTATATATACCCATCCCCTCCAAACCCCAACCTGCCCAACACCCAGTGAATGTTACTATATGTGCACCTAAGTGTTGGTCACTTAATGTCAATTTGATAGTGAGTACTTGTGGTGTTTGTTTTTCCATTCCTATAATACTTCACTTAGCAGAATGGGCTCCAGCTCCATCCAGGATAATACAAGAGGTGCTAGATGAGTATAACAGTAAAGATTTAAATGATTAAATGGATATATTTACATATATAGAGGTACTTTTTCTAAGGTTCTCCATGATCTGGAGCTAAATCGCAAGGAGTCTGAATTAGTTCAGACTCATTTTCTGAATTAGTTCACTCATTTATTCAACATTTTTTTTTTTTGAGGATTTTACTGTATCTGACCACTGTGTTAGATATTGAAATGCAAAAAGAGAGAAAGTTTTTTTCTTGAAGATTTGAAAATTCATTCATGAAGATAGAAACTAGCAAAAAACTTGAGAAATCATTTCACGAAATCTTTTTGTGAAGAATCTTTTCATGTACAGAAAACAGGCAAATAGTAACTAATCTTAAAATATAGTAGTTTTGGAATGGAGAATATTCATGGCGTTCTGGGAATATACAGTAGAACTATTTGACTTAGTGAAGAGCCTTCATGAAAATTTCCAGAAGAAAATGATGCAATAACTAAAAGATGAATAGAAGCTATGAAAAGAAGAGATAAAAGAGGATTACAGAAAGAAGTATTCATCATTGAAAACAACAACCAAATAATAATATCAAAGAACCATGGAGTTGAGAGAGAAAGCATGACAAATTAAAAGAAAGTAGCATTTAGTATGGCCCATATGTTAAGTGAAATCTTTAAAGACCCTGAATAGATAAACTGAAGCCATATCAAAAAGAATCTTGCAGCACACTATTCAGCTTTAAGAAATAATGGTGATATAGCACCTCTTGTATACTCCTGGATAGAGTTGGAACGCATTCTATTAAGT
>NW_012147358.1:0-3137 GCF_000956105.1 Propithecus coquereli | reverse complement strand
GACCATGAAAAGAACTGAGGCTTTGCATAGAAGAAGGATTGAAGGAAAGATGTTACCAATAGCTATCTTGGGATAGTGAGATTATGATTTTTTTCTTTTTTCTGTATTTCCCAAACTGTCCACTATGAATATATATTTACTTTTTTTTAATTTTCAGAATATTATGGGGGGTACAAATGTTTTGGTTATATAAATTGCTTTTGTACCATTTGAGTCAAAGTTGTAAGGGTGACCAAAGAACGCGTTGGTCCTAGCAACCTAACCATTTAAGGTCCTTCCAATTATATTACTGCATATCTATACAGGTTTTAAAATATTTTTTTTATTTCAGAATATTGCAGGGGTACAAATGTTTTGGATACATAAATTGCTTTTGTACCATTTGAGTCAAAGTTATAAGTGTGCCCCATCTTACCAACTGCAGATCTTGGGACTTCTCAGCATCCATAATCATGTGAACAAATTTCTGACAATCTTTCTCTCTCTCTTCTCTCTTCCTTCACATACTCATCCTATTGGTTCTATTTCTCACTGGAGAATCTCGACTACTATGTCATATTAAAAGGACATTCCTACTGTTGGTTTCAGAAGTACTGTAGTCCTTCAAGATAAGATAAAAATGTATGTAATCCTTATTGTTTGGGAGAAGGCAGATAAAATTAAAGGTCAGAGGTGTACAACAGAATAAAGTTTGTGATGCTCAAGGTCATGCCCATGTGGATGAATTCATTGAGAATAAGTATATTGTCAAACCAATGTATTGGCTACAGAGGCTGTAGTTTCACTTTACCAATGTTCCAGCAATTGGTAACTCTAATGTATTTGGGGATGAATAATGGTAATGATGATTATGATGATAGAATTAAATCAAATAAAAGTTTTCCATGGGCCAGGAGCCTTCTTTATGAGATCAATTTATGTTTTGGGTGAATTGTTCTTCCTAGTTTCAAATTATGTTATCTTTTGTGACTGTACTCAATTCAGATATAGTAAAACATTTTAAAGGACAATAAAGCTTTTTTTCTTCTTCTTCTTCTCATGAGTTTTGAGCAGAGGGGTAGGCAAAATGGGCAATAACAAGTTCGATCTGAAGAGCCGACTGCCCTAAAGAGGGTCTCAACACAAAGCAGTAGAAAGAAATTCAGGCAGAAATGCATGCCGGAATTTCAGAGAAATCTGTTACAAAGGGAGAGCAAGAAAAATAGTACTGAATTTATGCTCAGAACACCTGATCTCCTCTAATTGTCTATTATTTATTAGCTCTGGGACTCTGGACAGTTTATTTAATCCTTCTGAGCCTTAGATGCTCTGTAATTAATTTATTAAATTAATTTATTAAGTTAAATTGAAATATGACCACCATGCTCACCTCATCATTTTTGATGCTGAAATCAAGTGTATAAAAACAGTGCGGTTTGTCAAAGGTGAAGTCCTACACAAAATGGGTTATGATGATCATCCATGTAGAGATGCACTTGAATCTCCAATGCACAAGCAAAAGGCATTACAGTACAGGGTAGGGTGTCAAGACTGTGAGGAGGGAGTTGAGATTGTATTTCTTGAAAGACCTGGGGACTAGGCAAGGCCCTAATCATGGAGGAATTGGGGTTCTGTACAGGAAACCAGAATACATGTGGCAGGTCAGGAATCCATTTATTAGGACTTGGTTTAATTTAGGATTTAATTAAAAGACAAAGGCCTAGGTAGTAGAATCTGTACATACATTAGAGATAGTTAGCAAGTTGAACCAGGTGAAACCACCAACCACCTTGCCTTCCCCTGCAGGGTTTATTAAATGCCTCCTGATCAAAGGCAGGACTGACCTCAGAATATGGAGTGATGTTGAATCTACAGGTAAAGAGAAACAATGCCTTCCCAGGTTTGGAGGTAAAGAGAGACACTGGGTGGAGAACCAAGTAGACTCTTACTGTATTTTTTTTAGTACTTAGTCTAAACAAGACAGGCTTATAAATTTGAAGAGCTTTTTGAAAGATTCCTGCTTTCTATTCATGGGTCACTACCAGGCATTTCTTATCATTAATCCAAGGAGTCCTGTGAAATATATAATCCTCTCCAGCTGCTGCACAAATGATTGCACTGCTCACTAACAGAATACTAATGAGATGCCTAGGCTTTTTAAGGAAGCTGAATGATAGTAATCACCAAAGCTCACATCAGAAAACTCCAATTGCATATGATGATAAAACACATCAGCCATCTTAATTTATTTATGTTGAAAATAGAAAACTTGACCACTCTATTTGACAGTATATTATCTTCTAATAGGTTTAGCCTTAGGATGCCTGATGAAATCTCTATCAAACCAATGACGTCAAAACTAAATAAATATAATTTGATCTTCCGTAAGTTCAAAAAAGTGAAACATTCAATTATTAAACGAGGAAGGAACTTATTATTTTTAAAATTAATATTTTATTACTAAGAACACCTATTATCAACAGTTCTATGTGATAAATTGAAATTTGACACTTAGAGAAGTTAAGTAATTATCCCAAGGGTGCAATATTAGAGTAGAAACTGGAAGCAATGAAAACTGAAAAACAACTGTCAGATTTGATAGAAGAGCTCCACTCTCACCTTAGAATAAGCAATTTTTAGGGAAGCACTCGAAGGGACGGGAGCATGTGGAGACAGCAGGTGGGCCTTTCTCATGAAAGGTAAAAGAACAAGGAGATAGAAATTAAAACAGAACATTTTCCCTATATAAGGGTACTGAAAGTTGTCGTCTGTGATGGTTAATTTTTTGTCTTGACAGGGTGCCCAGATATTTGGTCAAACATCATTTTGGGGGTGTCTGTGAGAGTGTTTTTGGATGAAGTTAACATTTGAGTTGGTAGACTGAGTAAAGCAAATTGGCCTCCAAAATGTGGGTGGACCTTTTCCAAACAGGTGAAAATCTGAACAGAACAAAGAGGGAACTCCTCCTACCTGACTGCTTAGAGCTGGGACATCAGTCTTTTCTGGTCTTTGGACTCTAACTGGAACATAGCCTCTTCTTGGGTCTCTAATCTGCCAGCTTTTGGACTGTAGCTTATACCATCAGCTCTCCTGGTTCTTAGGCCTTTGAATTCAGACTGGAATCACACAGACAGGCTGTCCTCTGTCTCCATCTTTTT
>NW_012147357.1:15348-15660 GCF_000956105.1 Propithecus coquereli | reverse complement strand
TAACAAAGTACCACAATATAAAAACCAAAAACTGAGAGAAATGAAGGGAAAGGTAGATAAAAATTATAGTTGGATACTTCAGTATCTCACTTCATAAACCACTAGACAGAAGGTCAACAAGAATATGAGACTTGAACAACACTATCAGCCAAGACAGCTATAGGATATTCTAACTCAACAAAAACACATTCTTCTCAAGTACACAGGGAACATTCTCCAGGAAGATAAGATGCTAGGCCATAAAATAAACCTCAAAAAAATTTAAAAGGATAGAAATAATATCAGGCCACAATGGGATGAAATTAGAAATCA
>NW_012147357.1:14388-15063 GCF_000956105.1 Propithecus coquereli | reverse complement strand
ATATATAGAAAAAATTAGCCGGGCATGGTGGCACATGCCTGTAGTCCCAGCTACTTGGGAGGCCAAGGCAGGAGGATTGCGCGAGCCCAGGAGCTTGAGGTTGCTGTGAGCTAGGCTGACACCACGGCACTGTAGCCCAGACAACAGAGTGAGACTGTTTCAAAAAAAAAAAAAAAATTCACAACAACAGGAACAAAATAATCAAAAAAAGCACCAGTAAAGGTAATTACATAATTATGAAAGATAGTCTAGACAGGCATGGTGGCACGTGCCTGTAATCCCAGCTACTTGGGAGGCTGAGGTAAGAGGTTTCTTTGATCCCAGGAGTTTGAGACCAGCCTGGGCAACATAATGAGACTCTGCCTCAATAAAAAACAAGAAGAAGAAAAAGAAAATCAAAAGGTATAAATGTGTATTTCCTACCTTTTTAATTGATTTAAAAAGAAATTGTATGAACTAATGTATATTATACGTTGGAGCCAATAACATATTAGAAATGTAATATATGTATAATATATTTGCCAAAAATAAAGACAGCACAGAGGAGGTATAAGGGAACAAAACTGAAATGAGCTAAAGAAATAATGACAGATGATAACATAATAATTATAACAATGTATTCTAGGGCTTATAACATTAAGAGATATAATATGCTTAGCAATAATACCACAAAAG
>NW_012147357.1:11672-12563 GCF_000956105.1 Propithecus coquereli | reverse complement strand
TCACAGCAACAACAAAAATAAATAAATGGGACCTGATCAAATTAAAAAGCTTCTGCACAGCCAAGGAAACTATCATGAGAGCAAACAGACAACCTGTTAGATCCAGTTCCCCTCAGCCCCAGGAACAGAGAGGCAGAGTCACCAAGGCTGCAAATGGCAAAGGAGTTTACTGGCTAGCTCGAGCTAGGGTCCAAGTCCCAGAGCACCAATGCAGTGGCCTCCTCTAAGGGCTAGGACCCCGCCCTGGGGTAAAAGTGAAACTTTTATACTTTCTTTTGCACGCATATCATCCCCCACACACGACATGCTGGGCATATCGACAGGCTGTGATGTCCCGATATGGCAAGCGGCTACTGTATTTCTTCCCGATTGGCTATCTTTTCGTTTGCAGTTCTTTGTGGTCATTCCTGGTACCCTTGCTTCATATTCCCGGAACTGGGCCTTATGCAAAAGCACAGCCTGTCATGGCGCAGCCTTGGTTCATAGCAAGCAAGCTTTTTCTTACAGAAGCTCAAATTAGCGATTAGCTCTTCCTATTTATCGATTTCTATCTTTCATGGAGTCACCCCTGCTCTCACTCCTATATTAACTAAAAGCAAGCACGGTTACAGAAGCAAATGACATTAGTTACAATCAAGGAGAACACATTTTTCTAATCTCAACCAGTTTGTTTCACACAAAACAAAGTACATTCCCCTACTATCAATTCCTGTCTTTCAAACCTACAGAATAGAAAAAAATATTCGCATGCTACACATCTGATAAAGGGCTGATAACTAGAATCTACATAGAACTTAGGAAAATCAGCAAGAAAAAAATCAAACAACCCTGTCAAAAAGTGGGCAAAGGACATGAACAGAAACTTTTCAAAAGAAGATAGACTAATGGCCA
>NW_012147357.1:11006-11622 GCF_000956105.1 Propithecus coquereli | reverse complement strand
ATAAAATAAACCTCAAAAAAATTTAAAAGGATAGAAATAATATCAGGCCACAATGGGATGAAATTAGAAATCAATAATGAAAAAATTTGGAAAACTCAAAAATATGTGGAAATTAAATATTACACGCCTAAATAACCAATGGGTCAAAGAGAAAAACAAAAGGGAACTCAGAAAATACTTGAGATTAATGAAAATGAACATACAACACACCAACACTACGGGAGGCAGCAAAAGTAGCACTGAAAGGAAAAATTATGGCTTTAAATGTCTATATTTAAAAAAGAAGAGAAGAAAGATCTCAAATCAATAACTAACCTTTCACCTTATAATACTGTAAAAAGAAGAGAAAACTCAATCTAAAACAATAAGAAGGAAGGAAATAATAATGACTACAGTGAAAACTAATGAAAGAGAATAGAAAAACAATACAGAAAATCAATGAAACCAAAAGCTGGTTCTTTGAAAAGATCAGGAAAGTAATAAACCTTTAGCTAGCTTGACCAAGAAAAAATGAAGACTCAAATTACTTGAATCAGAAATGAAACAGGGCCATTACTACCAACTGTACAGAAATAAAAAAAGATTATAAAATAATACTATGAACAATTATGCCAAC
>NW_012147357.1:5668-7065 GCF_000956105.1 Propithecus coquereli | reverse complement strand
AATAAATGTTGGCGTGGATGCAGAGAGATAGGAGCACTCATACACTGCTGGTGGGACTGCAAACTAGTGCAACCTCTGTGGAAAGCAGTAGGAGGTATCTCAAAGAGATACAAGTAGAACTACCATTTATTTGATCCAGCAATCCCATTACTGGGCATCTACCCAAAGGAACAAAAGACATTCTATAAAAAAGACATCTGCACTCAAATGTTTATAGCATCACAATTCGCAATCGCAAAGATGTGGAAACAAACCAAGTGCCCATCAATACACAAGTGGATTAATAAAATGTGGTATATGTATACCATGGAGTTCTGCTCAGCCACAAAAAACAATGGTGATCTAGCACCTCTTCTATTATCCTGGATGGAGCTGGAGACCATTCTACTAAGTGAAGTATCCCAAGAATGGAAAAAACAAGCACCACATGTGCTCACCATCCAATTGGTATTAACTGATCAACACTTAAGTTGCACATATAGTAATAACATTAATCAGGTGTCGGGCAGGTGGGAGGGGGGAGGAGGAGAGGGGTATATTCACACCTAATGGGTTCAGTGCGCACCGTCTGGTGGATGGACACGCTTAAAGCTCTGACTCGGGTGGTGCAAAGGCAATATATGTAACCTAAATATTTGTACCCTCGTAATATGCTGAAATAACAAAAAATTTTTTTTAATTCCTCAGTGAAATACTTACAAACCAAACCTAGCAACAAAGAATTATACACCAGAACCAAATGGGATTTATTCCAGTCAAGAAAGGTTGGATTGACATCTGAAAATCAATTAACATATCATATCAATAGAATAAAAAACAAAAACCACACAATCATTTCAACAGATACAGAAAAAGCATTTGAAAATGTTCAACACCTTTTCACATAAAAGCATTCAATAAACTAGTAATAGAACAAAACTTCCTAATCCTGATAGAAGGTATCTATGAAAAACTCACAGCTAACATCATACTTAACGGGGAAAGACTGGATGCTTTCCTCCAGGGCCAGGGCGTAAGACAAGGATGTCTGTCCCTTCGCTCTTATTCCAGAACACGCAAGAAATCCTCTGCCAAATAATCCATTTTTCTAGAAACCTAGGTGCTAGAAATTGGGGAATATCTTAAGTAGCAGGGTGGATATTGTGGATCTAGGTGTGTATACCCTGGAAATCTATATTCTTATTGTAATTAAATAAACCTATACTCTTATTTGTCAAAAAAAAAAGACAAGGGCCGGGCATGGTGGCTCACGCCTGTAATCCTAGCTCTCTGGGAGGCCAAGGTGGGTGGATTGTTTGAGCTCAGGAGTTAGAGACCAGCCTGAGCAAGAGTGAGACCCCGTCTCTACTAAAAGTAGAAAGAAATTAATTGGACAACTAAAAATATATAGAAAAAAT
>NW_012147357.1:5165-5618 GCF_000956105.1 Propithecus coquereli | reverse complement strand
TGCCAACAAACTAGATAACATGGATAAAATGGACAAAATCCTAGAAGTATACAACCAAAACTGATCCAAGAAAAAAGATACACTATAAATGGAACTCTAACAAGAGAATTAAATCAGCAAACAAAAACTTATCCACACAGGAAAGCCCAGACCCAAAGGGCTTCACTGCAAAATCCTACCAATCATTCAGAGAATTAGCACCAGTTCTTCACAAACTCTTATAAAAACAGAAAAGGAAGGAAATCTTCCCAACCCATTTCATGAAGCTAGTACTACCCTAACACCAAAACCAGATAAAGATATCACAAAAAAAAAAACTACAGACAGATATATCTTATAAATATGGATATAAAAATCCTCAATGACCAGTGGAACAGAACTGAGAACCCAGATATAAAACCATCCTCATATAGCCATCTAATCTTTGACAAAGCAGACAAAAACATACACTGG
>NW_012147357.1:0-635 GCF_000956105.1 Propithecus coquereli | reverse complement strand
TTGCAGGATCCCCACTAGATTGGGAAAGTTCCTAGGATATACAGGTTATATTTTATTCATGTTTTGTTTATCTGCCTAACCCCAAGTCCTGAACACGACATATCAATAAATATTTATGGAAAAAATAAACTACAATTTATACATAAAGTTTGCCATTATTTGTGACTCAGATAATGGAAATACCACTCATACTTCATTAAGAGTAATCAGTGTAGGGAGGCGTGGAGAAGGGCAACTAAGAGTAAGAATTTTGAGTTGGAGACACCTGGACTCAAATTCTGACTCTGCCACTTACCATTCACAGGTAACTTAGGTAAGTTACTCAACATTCCCAAGCTTCAATTTCAGCATCTGTGAGATGGGGATTATAAGAGCCACATCACGTGGCTGCCGTGAAGAGTAAGAAAGATAATATATGTAACACATTTTCAGCTCCTCACAAAAAGTGCTTAATAAATGAGTTATCATTAGTCCTAATAAATTAAAAAACACGATTTTTTAATTTTATCTATGCATATCAAAACTGCTAGATAAACAGCAAAAAAAGTCACTAAACTACGTATATTGTATGTAGGACAGCAAACATCTTCAATTCTGAGAGTATTCTGCTCCAGTCATTCCAAAAGAAAAAATGA
>NW_012147356.1:0-2008 GCF_000956105.1 Propithecus coquereli | reverse complement strand
CCAGCATTTTGGGATGCCAAGGCAGGAGGATTGCTTGAGACCAAGAGTTTGAGACCAGCCTGGGCAACATGGCAAGACTTGTCTCAACAAAAAATAAAAATTAAAAAAAATTAGCTGGGCACGGTGGTGTGCACCTGTAGCCCCAGCTACTCAGGAGGCTAAGGCGGGAGGATCTTGTGAGCCCAGGAGTTTGAGGTTGCAGTGAGGTATAATGATGCCACCACACTCTAGCCTGGGCAACAGAGTAAGACCCTGTATCAAAAAAAAAAAAAAACCTGAGCTAGAAGAAAATGATTCCAGCTACTTTAAAATTTTGGAGTTTGGGGACGACATTCTTTTTGTGATTGGATCTTTTCCCTTCCCCAGCATTTTGTTATGAAAATTTTCACACATACAGAAAAGTTAGAAGTATACAATGAACACTCATCTATCCGCCACCTAGAACCTAGATTCCACTTAGGTTGTTAGTGCATTCGTATTAGATGGTTTCTCTTTTTAACTCATCCCTCTGTCAATCAACTTTTCCTTTAATCCCCGGTGGCTCTGGATTTATCACGAACCACCTGAGAAGACTTGGGGTTGGAATTGGGGACCCAGTGGGGTGCATGGAAGCTGGTTGTCACTGTGGTCTGGTGACACACAGATGCAAAGCCCTCGTCACACCAAACAGAAGCAAACAAGAGCAGAACACACAGCTGGTTAAACCCTCACAGGAGCTCTTGAGGATGCACGGGCCACATCATAGGGCCTCACATAGGAATCCCAAGGCCAGAGCAAAGGTCTCTGGTACACAGCTCACGCAAAAGAGCCTTAGAAGACCACCCTGGAGCTGTTGTTTAAACCTCGAAAAGAGAAGAAGAAACAGGAATTGAAAAGCAGGTTTTTCTTCCTATTTGGACAACCTAAACCCCAGTTCCTCCTACACACACACACATACACACACACCCCTACAAACATAGGCACAGACATCTTTGCACACACCCTTAAACATGTAGTTACCTGAACACCCCTGTACAAAACCCTTACACACAGGCCCCTACGCACACTCTTAGAAACACACACACACACATACGCATACACGAACATAGGAGGGGCTCCGTTCTTGAATATTTTTAGAGAAAGCAGTTTCATTGGGGTCTTTTCAGTTGAGCTCAAATTTTATTTCTCCATCTGGGAAAACTGCATTTTCAACATTGCTTTTACCCAATAGGTTGGAAGCCCTGGGAACTGGCCAAGTCCCAGCCCGGCGGGGTTTCACCGTGGTCGGTCAGTCGTATTTATTAACACCCTCCCTCTCTTGCAAATGAGAAATTGAGAAATCCCTTTTAAACTAAAAGCTCTTCTACTCACTGAGCTGGTTTTTCGAAAGCAGAAACCACTGACCCACTAACTGGTCTCCTCTGATACTTGGAGGTCAAAGATTACTAAGAAATATTAACTCCAATTGCCAACTACCCCAGGCCTTTTAAATTCGCCCATCTCTGTGAGATATGGCACCATTATTTACCACTTTATGAGGAGGAAATCAACACTTAACCAAACGATTACCAGGCTTGCTGAAGTTCTACCTGATCAGTCGGTTACAAAACACACAAACCAACTAGACACTTCTTTGCCTGGGAAGCAGGAAATGAACGGTCTGTGCATTGTGATGTCAAAACACCATTTTCTTCTTTGCTCTGTCAGAAGGATGATTTAATTCCTTCTAGGAAGACATTTCCCTCTCCTGGAACAGAATGCAAATCTTTGACCATCCTTGCCCTGGAAGGAGGAGGGTCAGTTTCTCTGCCTCTAACTGCCAATTCTGGCCACCTCTGAGTCGGACAGGGTTCTAAGCACTCCACATAGAGCAGCTAATTCAGGGATTCTTGCCTGAGGTCCACCCTCAAGGGTACATGTGTAAAATTCAGTGGGTTCTTGAACTTGGATGGAGGAAAGATTACACCTTTATTTTCACTAACTTCTAACTGAAATCTAGCTATTTTTTTTCCTCTATTTTTTTGAGACA
>NW_012147355.1:0-1100 GCF_000956105.1 Propithecus coquereli | reverse complement strand
AACAGTAAAACTGGAGATTGGGCCAATATGAAGATCTCCAGAAGGATTTTCTTCCTTTATTCTATTTTTCTATACTATTAAGGAAATCTTTAAACATATGAAAAGTATACAGAAGGATATATCTCCATTTCCCAACACCCAGATTCAATAGTTATTATACAGCCAGTCTAGTTTCATCTACAATTGCCCCCACTTTTCATTCCTTACCAGTGGACTCCTCTATTAAAGCAAATCCCAGACAACATATTTCATTTCAAGAGGATTCCAATCAGTATGAAATGTGATCTTGGTCTTGGTACCCCAGTCTCTTTTGAAGTCTTTGGCACAAGCAAGTTCTAGAGTTCCCCCTACATTACCCCAAAGGACCAGAGTGCGTTACCAGCATTTCCCAGGTACATTAATTTACTGAAAACTACTTTTCTCCATGTCTATAAGGCTACGTACAATGATTATTCCTCAATTTCTAGTTCATTTTTCATGGCAGACTATTACCCCAAATTAATTTAGTAGAATTTAAGAACACAGACACAAGATGGCCCAACATCCATGAACTATTTCACAGACCTTAAAAAAAAAACTGAAAGAATAAGATATTATATGTAGATATAAAATCCTACACTTATTTACATTTCAGCACTGAAGTAGCTGGCCTTTTGGTAAGATTCAAAACAACTACGCTATTACAAAACATGGAAAACAATATGCTAAAATTCTTCGAGTTGTTTATGACAGAAAATATTTCACTTTTTTAAAAAAAATATAGTTTGGATGATGAACATACTAAATTTGAATGTAAAAATCAGTTATTCACATAAATACCACCCATTACTTAAACACACATGATTAAATGGGAAGGACTTCCTTAGAAATGTGTCAAAAAGCTCTTGGGAAACACTTACAGCTCTGACTCGAAGAAGATGGGAGATGACAGACTGTAGTTCATCACTGTAGTGTTTTAGTTCAGTAAATCTCCTGAAACAGGAAATAAAACATCATTTCTCTCAATGAAAACGAGCAGTTAAAAACTCTAAAGACAAAACAGTCATTCCTAACAATAATAATACTGATTCTATTTAATCATATGCTGGCCTTAAACATTT
>NW_012147354.1:0-2555 GCF_000956105.1 Propithecus coquereli | reverse complement strand
ATTTCATTTGTTTTTTTTTATAGAAACCCTTTTCCAGGTGATTATAAATCAAAAGCCTTACTCAGGTTGTAGAATTAAAGGATGATTTTTTTCACAATTTATTGAAGGTGACACGACGACATGATATTTTATAGATGATAACACAGCGCCTAGCTGAATTCTTTTGAGCTAAGATGCTAAATGGGAATTTATTTTGGTGAAAGGGGAAAAAAAATAAAATTTCCCCAAAACATCAATTAATGAGATTTTTGAAAGATGTGTGAAAATGGCCACATGTAGAAAATTAACAAAAACTGGATATACTTTAAACATTCTAAAGTTAGCATGCTTTTGAGATACGAATCCTTCTAATAAAAGCATAAGATATATCTAAATCTCACTTGGAGGCCATTATCCTAAGTGAAGTAACTCAGGAACAGAAAAATAAATGCCACATGTTCTCACTTGCAAGTGGCAGCTCAACTATGGCTACACAAGGGCACATAGAGTGGTATAATGGACTCACAAGGGGGGAGGGGGAAGGGGGTGAAGGATGAAAAATTACCTACGGTGTGTATTGTACACTACTAGGGTGATGAGTACACCAAAATCCCAGACTCCACCACCATACAATATATACACGTAATATATATACATGTACAGAATTCAACTTGTATCCCCTAAATCTATTAAAAATTTTTTAAAAAGGAAAAAAAGTAAGAAAGAAAAAACCCTGGCAATGGTAATTTTATAAATAGTCAAAACAAGTATGCCATCTGGTTATTCTTCCTAATTTTTCTACATGTAAGTATCCCACCTTTACCTAGAGTTATGAGAATCAAGTTCTAGTCGGTGGCAAATTAGTAACATTTGAATCTCATGGGTTCCATCTATCTATTCATTGTATCTTAGTGCCATAGCACTATATTTCCAACCGAAGAATGAGGCTGATTGGATTTACATGGCATGTATATCCCCTAAGATGCTACTGAAAAAAACTATCACCAAGAAAACCATAAAGGCAAATTGAGAGTACTATATAAAACATCCTCCTTTCGCAATGAGGTTCAGCATCCACTCTAAAGTGAGGACAAACTCCAGGAAACAACTAAAGAGGAAAAAATAACTTGAGACAGGAGAGACAACCTCGGTTGACTAGATGGCTTATTACTTCCTGGGCGAAAAGGCAGAGGAAGTTCTGGGATTCTGGTGGAACAAAAGAGATTACTTACTTCCGCACTGCTGTTTCAGTTCTTTACCCAAAGTCAAAATTTCCACCTAGTAGAGAAATCAATCTTTGATCCAATCAAGATCTATCTTGCTGGAGTTGTAGCCACCTCAACTTAGATAAATTTACCTTTTCCAAGTTCAAGTAATTCCAGCCTTAATATCTTGGAGGAAAACTCCTAAATATATACAGACTCAAGCTTCATTTATCCCCATTATAAAAGTCAATAATTTTTTCCACAATTTTGATATCATACACACCCCCAAGTTCACCTGAAGCCATGTTAATTTTATATCTAAGCACTGCAAGTAAAAACAATATCAAATACATGTTCATACTTTCTTTTTCCAAATTCTGCCTAACAGGTGAAAGGTAAAAAAAAGGTGGTGAAACAATTATTAATTAATATATCAGAACATTACTGAATTTTAATGTCAATATTTTAATATATTTAAAGGCTCAGTTACATAGTCAACATGCCAAGACTGTAAAAACCTATAAGAGCCTTTTGTTTTTTTAAATTATTAATTTTAAAATACATTTTATTCTATTATTTTAGTTGTTTTAATTAGTAAAATTTTAAGAATAAGTTTTAACTTTATCAACTTTAAATTTTATGTCTTAATGATATAGTATTCCCAAAGACTGCATTTATGTCTTATCTAGGTGTTTCATTTTGTTACATATCACTGAAAATTCAGGAATCATAAATGCACTAACCTTTTATTCCTAAAACATGCACACAGGCAGTCTTTAATAATTCAAAGAGCTTTCTATAATGAAGAAGTCATACTGATGAACTCAATAGGAAAATACTAATACTATTAATATTAAATAAAACAAATAATTCATTGTAGAAACCAGGCATAATGGAGCAAGAAAAATAAATTCTAACTGCTCAAAATATTTTGCTTTTTCTTATGCCAATTCATATTTTTTAAATCATAGTGACAATTTTTCCTTCCTTTTGTTGGAGTACATGACAGCTATTCATATATTGGAGCAGGTGCAAAAGATAAATGGTTTCCCATTAAAGTCAAGAATGTCAGCATTCCATGTGCAATGATGGGCAGACCTCCATCATTTTTGCATAAGATGTCTCCTGGGAAAGCTATTGCCAGACCTTATTACTACACTATCAACTTACTCTTATCTCAAATTGTGATTCTTCAAAGGCAGACAGCTAAGTAGCACTTTACTTTTTAGATTCACCAAAAGGTGATGAAAGAAAATAGACAGAAAAGAGAACAGGGCTATTAACAATTACATTCAACACCAAACAAATCCAAAATCTAATCTTTTGGCTATAGTAGTGTACATTCTGGAATTATGATATATCAATAATTAT
>NW_012147353.1:0-849 GCF_000956105.1 Propithecus coquereli | reverse complement strand
AGAAAACTTCAGGAAGGGGTGGAAGTTGAGTTTGTGTGTGACAAACAGGCATTATTTGAACATGTGGAGTTAGGAGGAAATGCATTTTTTTTTTTTTAATTTCAGCATATTACTTCAGTACAAACGTTTAGGTTACATATATTGCCTTTGCCCCACCCAAGTCAGAGCTCAAGTGTTGTCTTGGTAGAGAGAATGTGAACGTGACTAGGGAGATGAGACAGAGAGAGACATACAAAAGTTCCGTTTCACTAACATAAAAGGTTTGCAAACAGATAATAGTGATTAAAATTACACAGATAGATTTGGACCAGATTAATGGAGGCATTTGAAGCCCGTGAAGTAAGCTTAGGCTTTATCATAAGAAATCTTTAGCCGTAAGAAATCAGTAAGGACCTTTGGACCAGGGAATGATATCCAGAGGGACTCGAGGCTGGACCAGATGGCAGGACAAAGGATGGACTCTAGGAAAATGGAGGATGCATGCAGAAATCTGGTCCAATGGCCCACTAAGTGGTAATAAGGGTTGGAGAAAGAAGAACTTCCCTCAGTATTACTTTAAAGGTTTCAATGTCATTAAAGAAGAGAAAGGTTTTTGTCAAAATGAGGCAGCCAAAGTGCTGAGGAGAAAAGATGGTTTGCTCTGAGTGGTGGGAGCCAGTGACCCACTGTTGAGGAGCTGGGAGCCTGTTTGACAGAGGAGGGATGTATATGGTTAGTCTGAATGGGGAATTAATGAGAACAGGGAGGAACACAGTAGAGGAAGGGTTTTTCATCTAATAGAGCAATTGGAAATTAAAATGATTAAGAAAACAGAGGTAGGAGTTAGACTGAAGATATAGGATGCAAATC
>NW_012147352.1:0-1240 GCF_000956105.1 Propithecus coquereli | reverse complement strand
CTGAATTTGTATCAAGAGTCTTAAACATATCACCAACTAAGTCTCCATGAATTTTTCTCACGAGAACAGTGTGCAATGTATATACTCTAGTATTATTTATAGCAGTGAAATACGGGAAACAACCCACTGTTGAATAATAGAGAAGTAAAAGAATTATGGTATAGTCACAGGATGGGCTACTAAGCAGTCACTAAAATTCATGTTTCAATGAACATTTAATGATTTGGGAAACCTTTCATAAATCATTAAGCAACAAAACATGATATGATGATCTCAGTTTTAATTTGTAAAATTAAATATGCATGACTGCATATATACGCATACATATTGAAAATATTTGAAATCTTTACGCCAAATGTTAATGGAAATTATCTTTGGCTGGTAGAACAGTGGTTGGTTTTTATTTTCTCCTTTTAACTTTCCTGTATTTAAAAATTTTTTCCATAATAAATGCCATTATAAGCAAAAACACATACAAAATAAATGTCTTACATATCAACTTCTAAAGCATACTTTAAAATGGGCTCAGAATGAGTCCTGGCTCCAGATGAACAAGTTCTGGGTCTCTAACGACGGCGTGGGTGGTGCTGATGTGTAAACTAATATGATTGTAATCGGGACACAGGGTGCACGTATATCAATCCGTCACATTATGCACTTTGAATATTTTCAACCTTTATTTGACAATTAAATATTTTTAAATGAAAAAAAATACTGTGGTCTAAAATGTGACAGCTCTCCTGAGATGCACATGATGGCAATCGGCCACTGAGCAGGCTGTTTTTCCACAGGTTCCGGGGGCCCAGTGACCTCAGCGCCTGACGCCTGGGGATGCTGGAGTGCCCTGCACCTGCCTGAGACAGCCTGGCTCACGTGACTCCTGGCTCCAGCACCAAGAAGACAGGCAGGAAGGGTTTTCTACGGGAACTCCATTTCAGGAACTTGGTAGCATGCCTCAAACCTTTTAAAACTTAATAATACAAGTCCCAGGTGTGAATGTCCTACTGATAGGATTATCCTCGGCCCCCTGGGATGAATTTTTAAAGTTTTACCATTTAAAACGTTTTTGAAAGCTTCCCGTGCATTTATGATATCTCGTCTGATGAAGACTCGTCCATCTAGAGAAGGGAACACATTTCCCACGGGACAAAGAACACATTCCATAAGGCAGAGGAGAGAGAAAAGGCCTACTTCCATACCCTGACCTGCGCTCAACTCCAGCATTTGCAGGCAAAATTTG
>NW_012147351.1:0-1111 GCF_000956105.1 Propithecus coquereli | reverse complement strand
AGAATAATAAACCCTCCAGTAGATTAAATATGCTTCCAAGTTTTACCGTATTTTATTCCCAAATCTTTTGAATATGAACTACCCTTGTGCTTTGACCAAAAGATTTGGTGGAAATGATGGGTGAGTTACGGACCTGACCTCAAGAAGTTTTGCAGCTTCGATTTTCAATCTCTTAGAAGGCTGCCTTGAAATTACAATATGAAGAGGTTGATATTGCCTAATAACTAGAGTAAGAAAGTAATGTGAAGGAGAAGTGAGGCACTTAAAAGCCTGCACTATCTACCAGAAAAGAACAAGGCTTCTTGGATAGCTGACCATCCAGATAAATGGAACTACATAAATAAATCCTGAGAAAGCAGTAAAGGAACCACACAACCAAATCATAGACTCAGAAGAAAAAGCAGATCATTGTTGTATTAAACTACAACCATTTAAAGTAGTTAATGGTGTAGCAATAGTTAGATGACATAAATGCAGACGTTAAAGCACAATATCAAAGCTAATGGTTTACTAATTCTTAAAAAAATTATTTATGGCTTACTCACTATCTAATTCCAAGTGGAATCAAGGTAAAAATATCAAGCTTATATTCTCTCTCCCTGTATACATCTGAGATTGTCAATGATTTGGTTCAGGTTACCAGTTGATATCTGATATAGCGTTTATGACTTACTAAAGTTATTTCCTGAACCCCTGTTCCATAGAGGATTCAAAACTGGAAAACTTAGATTACAGTAGTGGTTTGTCATTTACATATAGAATGTGTGAAAATAATCACTTCCTTGTGAAATTTGCACAGTTATTTGTTAATTGATGAGATAATGTATGGAAATACATTTTGGAAATGTTCATAAACGATCTCATATGTTCTTATAAATGTTTGTTATTAATAGTATACAGTTTCTCTATACTTTTCTGGAAAAGTAAGTTCTGACCATGTAATTTGTTCTAGTCAATGAGACAGGAGTGTATGCTGCTTCTAGTTGGAAGCATTTAAGAGATAATATGATTTTTCTTCTTCCCTTTCCTCTGTGTCATTCAGAGACTTTTCAGTTTTCCCTATATTTCAGTTCCTGAGTAGGTCAATATAGATCAAAGGTCCCTTCTGTCT
>NW_012147350.1:0-2735 GCF_000956105.1 Propithecus coquereli | reverse complement strand
AAATAATAATGGAAATTTATTGGTAAATGTGTGGCAGATATTTTGCACACCAAGTTACTGTGAATTTTTTTAAAAAGGTAATAGATTGAAATCCTTACATCATTTTGAGATTATTTTCAATCATTTTTCTTTGGATAATGAGAACTTGAGCGAGTTGCAAGCAAATTTTCCAGAGTCATTATTTTTTCATTAACCACTTAATTTCTGTTTGCTTTTCCAATGCCTATTACTGAGAACATGAATAAAAATTCACCATTTAAATAAACCAGGTGCACATGCATTTCAATTCTCTGCCTATTATATAGTACAGCAGGCAAGTAGTTAAGCATTTTACAAAAGAAACATGAGATATTGTAAATATTGTTTGCAAACTGTAATGAGCTTGCAATGAAATCTGTAACTAAATACAACATTCCAATTATCTCTAAAATTGTGTTAGTGTGTTATTATCCTTGAAAGTGATATTCAAAAAGAGCACAAAGCTATCTCTGTGATTCTACATGTGAACCTAAATTGGATGGTGTCTACATACGAAGTATGTACTTACACTGTACTGTGAGGCCAGCTACTGGACCATGGCCAGCAGATCTCTTAGAACGCATCGCATGCATGACATCTGTTCTTACTAATTAATTCACCTTGCGACATTCACAGTCATTGGGAAGCTTGGCAGCAGGACCTGTGATTGCTGTTTATTATCAAGTTTATAACACATGAATAAACAAACCCAGCCTAAGATAAGTGTTATATTCCTCGTAATCATTTCCAAATATTACATAGAAAACAAGCTTCATATAAATATCAAAAAATGAAAGAAATGGTAGGGCTGTATTCTAGACTCCTGATTCCTCTCCCTGTTATCATCGGGCTTGATATATTATTTTATTTTTATTCTATTCATGTTTAATTCATAAAGTTTGAAAAATTGTGGCACATTTATTTCTTTTGATTGGATTCTATTCCTCAATTTTAGATTATTTTGTAGTGGTGTTCCCTCTTATAAGTTTTAAAGTTTTGGTGTTTGATGGTAGTGTTCCTGGGAGAAGGATTGGTATGTTTTATTAATACTTTTCCTTGTAAAAGGTTATATAATGTCTTGTGCAATTTTGTACATTAGGGATCAAGAACTTTTCTTATAGTCATCTCATTTCAATTATTTTTGCTATTGGCCTAAATAAATGACATTTTAAAAATCGTTTAAAGAATAATATATGTGTGTATTTATAAGAATTGAGTAGATGTTTTCACGTAGAGTAGGACACATTTTGATATATGATCAATCTCATGTATTTAATATTTTATATTTATGAAAACAGAAGATGGAAAACAAAGAATCTCCTGAAAAATCTCAGCACTTCCTTGGTAATACTCACTGTTTCCTTCTCAGTTGAGGATGAGCTTCTGCAGTGTGAAAGTTACTTAGGTGGGAAGTAGGAATAAACCCTAGTAAGAGAAACTTCTTACCTGATTTCTCCCCTCTAGTGTGGAATTGATTAAATCATTAGATTTGGAATGTGCTGTCACTGTCCTCTATTTCTATTTTTGCCCTTTGTAACTTCTCTTCATATTCGTTTCTGATCAGTCTTTTTTCAGGATGTTTTATTGTTATAATTATTTAATTGACTGACATATTTTCTTACCTATTACATAAAATGTTTAATTTTTCTGTTAATAAATGTTCAAAATTTACATTTTAAATTGTAACTTTTTATTAGCCATATTTTAGTGCCTAACTGCACAGAATTCAATGTGATGTACTATTAATAACTCTTCAAAATATCCTATACGGTATTTATTTTAAAAATAGATGGATATGTCTGCGCAGTACTTAAATTCGTGTGGTGTACTAGGATTACAGAATGGTGAGTCAGAGTAAGGTTTTGAGTGCCAAAAGACATCTAAATCTGAGGCCAGATATGACGTGTACTGATCTCAAAACTTGGGGAGATTATTTAACTACTCATGTTTTAAAAAAATCCATTGAATAGGGATAATAAGAGTATTACATTATAGAGCCATTGTGAGGATTAAATGAGATAATGCATACAAATTTCCTACCAAAGTTTTTAGAAAATAACAAGTTCTCCATACATACAAACTTTTGCTTATATTATAACAATTTTCTAAAGCAGTTTATGGCTCTGACACAAGGAAATTATAGGTAAAGTAAGGAAAACATTGGCTGGATTTTTTGTGTTTGTTTTTGAAAGGGTGGGTAGAAGGAATTTCCAAAAGGATTTTGAGTTGAAATTTTTCTTACATTGCATAAACCTACATACTCATTTGATACTTTTTATATTACAATATCAAAAATCTTTATTAATATAGGGCTTTACTCTTTGACCATTTTAAGCCCCAAATCATAGGGATTCCAAGTACAGTATGAGAGAGAAAACTTTAAGATAATTTTTTAATTCAAATGGTGATTAGTTTCAAGAGTTAGATTTTTGAACATTTTATAATGAATTTCTTAAAAATTTCAATATCTCCTTCAATATATCTTCTTGGCCAGACCAATTCAACAACTGATTAATAGGTATAAGCCAGGGAACTAACCCTGTCCACATAGGGATAGCAAAAGCTCTGCTTATTATTGCATGATTTTTCATGATACATCTTATAATTATTTATCATCCACCCCAATATTTAAATTCTGGAGTTAAATCTTGCTTAATTTAGAAATAATAATGGAAATTTATTGGTAAATGTGTGGCAGATATTTTGCACACCAAGTT
>NW_012147349.1:0-1535 GCF_000956105.1 Propithecus coquereli | reverse complement strand
TCTTGCTCAGGCTGGTCTCGAACTCCTGAGCTCAAACAATCCGCCCGCCTTGGCCTCCCAGAGTGCTAGGATTACAGGCGTGAGCCACCGCGCCCAGCCTCACTCTATTTTTTAAAAAATATAATCTTAGAATTTTTTGATCTTTCTTGTATCTTGTATGAAAAAAATTGGTCAGTAGTTATTGGCTGACCTCTGAGTGGTGCCCAGCAGTGTGCCATGTGCTGCATACTTTCCCATATCAAACGCAGTTATCTTTATCTTACCAATGATGACTTGAAATAGTGATTGAAATAGAGCCCACTGATGTGCATTATTTTTGTTTTTGTTTTAAATGGCTTTATTGAAGTATAATCAACACAAATCACACACATTCACTGAATTATTTTATTTTCGAATTTCAAAAATACACATGTACTGGTTCTGTCCACTGAAGAGGTCTAGGGGCAATGACAACCCAAGAGCAAGGACCACAGTTGGTGCCTGGACTGCCGTCTCTAAATACCATCCCCCACTGAAAAAACTCCGGGCCTCACTGGAGGAATAACTGATTCAGAATCTGGGCAGGAATTGATAAGATGAGCTTGTAAGAGAAAGCAGAAAGCAAGGAGGATTAGTGGAGTATGTCCAAAGAACAGGGGCCAATCTGAAGGAACCCTATTAGTCAATTATGAGACAATTTGAGCATCAAAAATAATTATGACCAGAATTGACAGACATTGAATATATAAAAAACAATAAATTTATGATATTGAGAGAAACAGAGAGAGAGAGAGAATGAGAACCACCAAAGAAGAAAAGAGAAGACCACAATAACTCATTGGAGGCCACAGTAAATAATTAGGGCACCAACTCCGTACTCTGAAAATTGTCAATTAAAAGGAAAAACTTAAACATTTATCTTAACTTTTTTATACTTACTATATTTCCACAAAATAGCTCTATTTTATGTGGAAGGGTTTTTTTTTTTTAAACAGAAGAATTCCAAATAATAAATAGGGTAGAAATGATAAAATTAGGATAGCTTCGTTTTGTAATTGCTAGTTAAATAATCGAATCAGGCGTCATGTAATGCAGAGGAGAGGAAGTTTGAGGGGACACTTACAATGGAAAGATTTGCTGAACCCACTGATCCATCTTGTTATCTCTAAAGAAGAAAAAACCGTGTTCCTCCTGGGGTGAAGCACACAGCACCACATATGAAGTATTCTTCCTCAAAAAGTTGAACCAGAACTTAGTTAAGTCTCTAAAACTAAATTCCACTCACAGGTAATATGGGAGATAATAGAACGAGTTAAATGTCATCACAAAGAAGTCAATAGACAAATGCAATACTGGTATGTGGGATATTCAATAAAAAATGGGCCTTGTCTCTGCAAACAAGCAAACAAACAATGGGGCGGGGGGAATCTAGATTAAAATAAATGCGTACGGCGGAGCGCGGTGGCTCACGCCTGTAATCCTAGCACTCTGGGAGGCCGAGGCAGGCGGATTGTTTGAGCTCAGGAGTTTGAGACCAGCCTGAGCAAGAGTGAGAC
>NW_012147348.1:0-2009 GCF_000956105.1 Propithecus coquereli | reverse complement strand
TAAAGCACTTGGCCCAAGATCTGGCACATTTCCGGTTGTTAGCTGCTACTGTTGTTGTTATAGTCATTTAACCACGGATTGCAAACAGATTTAATTTTATTATGAACACTAATCAGTTGCTAGTGGCTGGCTAGAGTACAGTGTTAAGTTTTGGGGTTTGAGGAGGCTCAATAAATAGCAATGCTCTTCTCCCTCTGAGGTCCGAACCATTTTAGAGCTGAGGAATAGGGCAAACATGTCACTCTTATTTTTAACAGATAATGGAGAATGCAGTTTATATGTGCAAGCAGCCTGCTTTCTAAAACCGAATCTCAGGATTAGACAGCTACCTACCCAGATATGCTGGACCAGAATAGCCTCCTTGTCCCTGTGTCCCCCTACCCAGCTATGCTTTCCTACCTATGCTGGACCAGAATAGCCTCCTTCTCCCTATATCCCCCTCCCACCCCTTCTCCCTGGCAGGTCCAGAGTCCATCTGCTGGTTGCCCTTGGAGGCAGAGAATACATGCTCTTAAGAGAACAGAGAAAAGAAAGGCCTGTGCTTCACATGCCCAATTCCTCCTCTATAATCAGGTCAACAACCTCCTCTTTCACGAAGGAGGAATGAGTGAGGGATTGAGAGAGGCCAGGGATGGGGCTTCTTATGTTTGGAATGGAGCATCAGGAGTTGGGGAGTAGGTAATGCTCTTTTCCTTGATGGGAGAAAAGGTGATAGGTACTAAGTTCTTACTCAGCAGAAGAGAATTTTGCAATTGTTAATGTCTGTTAAAGGAATGGTAGTGAAGAATGGTGTGCTGCTAATTTTTAACAGCTGGCTTGTGGGTGGATAAGAAACCCTGACTTGTAGCATTTGCCAATTTCTCTAGTGTTAATATTCCAGCCATGGCCGCTTTAAAGCCACCAGCGTGATGTCACTGGACATGGAGTTGGGAAGAGATTTGCAATAGCACACCATTGTATGTACATACAGTATTTCCAAAATACTGATATCATAGATGTAAGTAACCTCATGTGCATATGTAATGATAAAATGAATAAAATTATTAGGAAATGATGAGTTTTGAGTACTTACTACCTTTTTAAAAATATAATTGATTGTAAGTTTGCATAATTTAATTTTTAATAATGGCTGGAAAGTTTAAAATTGAAAAGATGAAGGATTATTTAGCTTGGAGAAGAAAAGAAAACCTTTTATCTACTTTTATCTAGTACATATTGAGATTGAGGTGGTATTTTCTGCTTTACTAGAATAAAACTAGAGGAAATGGGCATAATGAATGGATTAATTTAAGAGATTATAATTAACAATGGAGTGGATTACTGATGGAGTTTGCTAAGTATTTTTTCTTTAGATATTAAAGGAATGGATTTTTATCTCTGAATTAATTTAGGTACATTTGCACAGGAAGATAATATATTAAAATATTAAAATTCTTAACATTGCATGCTTCTGTGAAGAAGAACTTAAATTATTTAAATGTTCTGTGTTTTTAACACTGATTCTGAAAATATATTGTGAGTCATGAGCAGTAAAGTAGGATTATGTCATAGAGGAACATGAAAGAAGAAATCAAGCATACCTCAAGACAAACTAATGCAGCATGTCAGAAATCAATAAGCACACATTAACTGCTAAGGAAAAGATTAGTGTGGGTGGACAAGGAGATGAAAAACCATCAAGTATAAAACCAAGAGAATCCTGGCAAATTTTTATGGAAAGAATAAATGCATGTAAATTTAGTTTTAAAGAAAAACTTGATAAAATATGTGGCTGCTCATGAAAAATGTTCTGAAAGATCTTTCAGTCTTATGAGAAATAAAAGTACATTGACTTCAGAAATATAGCTCCTTCTGTTGGTGTCCAAGAAATAGCAGAGGGCACAGAGGTGGGAGTTAAAACATGTCAGAGAACACACATTATTTTCATTTAGGGAGAAAGATAATTGAGTATTGGCAGCAATGTAAAATTTGATATAAGAAGGGGAAATTTTGGTGTAAAGAAGTTTATG
>NW_012147347.1:0-1275 GCF_000956105.1 Propithecus coquereli | reverse complement strand
TATTTGACCCAATTCACCATGTGTTTATTTACTCCTTCATAGGTACCAAGTGCTTTTTTTGTTTTGGTTTGGTTTGTTTATTTTTTTTTATTTTAGCATATTATGGGGGTACAGATGTTTAGGTTATGTATGTTGCCCTTGGTTCCCCCCCAAGTCCGTGTTTCAAATATGTCCATCCTTCGGGTAGTGCGCATTGCACTCCTTGTGTATACAAATACCCGTCCCCTCCTCTCTCCTCCCCCCTCCTGCCACCGCCCTCCCCCTTGCCCAGCATCCAATAGATGTTGTTCTGATATGTGCATTTATGTGTTGATTAGTTAATACCAATTTGATGGGGAGTACAAATGGGCAGCAGAATGGGACCCATTTGTACTCACCATTATATTTGTTATATGCAAGAAAACTATCACATAATTAATATTTTCCCATATACCTCAATTACAAATAAGAAATACTCATTAGAGATTACCATTAACAATAGCAACAAAAATTATACTTCTTAGAATTAATTATAGAAAAATATGTGCAATATATTGGAGGAAATTGTTCAACTTTTTTAAAGAACATAAAATTTGTCCTTGAAAATAAAAATGTTAGCATGTTCCTACATTAAAAATCTCAGTATCGTACTGATGTTAATTCTTTCAAACTTATGTAGAAATACAATGTTCTTTCAACAAAACTCCAGACAGAATTTAATGGAACTTTAGAAGCTGAGCTTAAAATAAAGGAAGTGCTAAGAATAATAGATTTAGTTTCTGAAGGAAATATACAAGATGAAAAAGCTTATCCCACCAAATATTAAGGCATTCATTGTAAAGCAAAAGTCATTGAGAGCGTGTGATTTGTCACAAAGATAATCAAATGAATTAATGGTCAGAATATAAACCCCAGAAACTGTTTTGTGCATATATAAAAGGAGTGTCATTGAATCATTATAAGAGAATGATCTCTGTAACCAAACTGGTGGGGTTCGAATACTGCCTCCTCCACTTACAAATTGTGTGACTGGCACTGAGAAAATATTTGACTTTTATTTACATCAATTTATTTAATTATAGAAGGGTAATCATGAATATCTACTTCGTGGAAGTGCTATATGGATTGAATGATATAATATAAATACAATGACTAAAAATGACATATGCACAGTGGTTGTTAGCTGTTATATGGGCATTTGTATGGAGATACCTTAAAGAGATACAAGTAGAATTACCATTTGATCCAGCAATCCCATTACTAGGCATCTACCCAAAAGAACAAAAGACATTCTAT
>NW_012147346.1:12641-13253 GCF_000956105.1 Propithecus coquereli | reverse complement strand
AGTGAAGGGAAATCCCTGTGTAGAATACATAGCTATATCTGTGAGGACAAGGTACTGCCTTTTTTAACAGGAGTAGTCAAATTATTTCACTCAGGAATCTAAGTGGAACTGAGGTGCAGTATCCACTCATTCCTTTCCATCCTTCCTACCAACAGAGTACCAATACTTTCTTTTGGAAAGTGGTGGCCATGTGCTTCAGAACAAGCAGGGTTGCTATTACCCAGTCACCAGAGACGGACATAACAAATAAAATATTAGAACACTAGAAAATTCTAGGCCAGTCATGATTGTGTTTCTTTGCTAGGACAAATAATGAAATATTAACTAATGAGACTTAAGAGAAGTGTGCTGAGGGACTTCTAAGAAGTGAGTTCTTCTCTCCAAAAGTTATATTGCGGTATGCACATGATACCTGGACCTAAAGTATCTTGAGAAAATGAAGGACATTAGCCTAAGAGTAGAAGAAAACAGGCAGAAAGCTTATTACGTTCTTAGGGGAAATGTACTTCCATTGAGTTTTGTATTGTTTACTGCTTAATGCAAACTCATTTGTACAGAAGGGATAGTTATTGAATGAAAGAGGCTTAAACATAATTGCAAACTCTTTCTTTT
>NW_012147346.1:10251-10741 GCF_000956105.1 Propithecus coquereli | reverse complement strand
TATGTACCTTCTTACATTACTAGTGTTATTTTAGCTTCTCTCTATTTATTGTGAGATTTTCCAGAGGTTTGTGGATTTTATCAGTTTCTTTTGTGGGGAACAAGGTAATATATGGCTTGTTTGATTCTTTATATGTTTTGTTTGGTTTCATTAACTTTGTCTCCCATTTCATATTTTTCTTCCTTCAAGTTTAGACTTATACTGCTCTTCCTTCTCTAACTTAAGTGATAGTTTTCTCATTAATTAACTAGCTTTTCTTCTTTTCTAATTTGAGCATTTTAAGGCTATGAATATCCCTCTAAATACTGCCTACCTGCACCCTGTAAGTTTTGATAAGTAGTATTTTCATTATTATTCTCATTCTAAATATTTTCTAATTGTCACTATGATACTACCTTTGATCTATATCTATCTATATGTACATATATATTTTTAATTTCACAACATATTACAGCTATCAAGTTATCTTTTGCAGCACACACAAAAGACA
>NW_012147346.1:5919-6755 GCF_000956105.1 Propithecus coquereli | reverse complement strand
CACAACAACTCTGTAAGTTTATGTCTTTGGGTAACCCCATAGGTCCAACCACATCGTGATGATATATAAAGTATCAAAAATAAAATAAAGACCCAGCCTGGAACAAAAATAAGGTGCTCTTCCCTGTAGACCACACAAACAAAGCAAAGAGTAGGCAGAAGCTGTGAACCTGCTCAACTCAAGGTCCAGAGAAATCAGAGGTAGCTGAGAGTAGGCTCATGCAGAGAACTCAATTAAAATGTTTCATATGTATTGGAAAACTTCTTAAAATCAGGGTATTTTGTGGATTCCCAGATACTGATGATACAGGAACTGTGCCTTATATAAAGTTCTTGCCTAGGGGAGTAGGTGAAAATACACACACCATCACAAGGAAACTGAGACAAGTTATTTGGGGACTGGTATGCAAGAGCCCCACTAGTACTTTAGTGTAGAAAGCGCTTCAGGATTTAGTTATGGATTTGGAGGTAGAGTAAATGCAGCACCATTAGACAAAGAGTAATCAGGAAAGAAAAAGTGACAGTAAAAGCAAGAGAGAGGAGGCGAGAGTCAGAGACAAAGTAAAAGAGATCCTGTAAAAACATTAAAAAGATAGCCAAAAGTATACAACCAGAGATCAATTCATCCCAAATGAGAGTAAAATAATAGAACAGTATGAAAAATATGTTTTTAAAATGTAAGCTTAAGATGCTAAAAATCTAATTAACATTCACACAAATAAATAATTAGCACGAGGATAGTAAAAAGACAAATTTGAGATCTTAGATGAAATATAGGTATTAAAATGCAATGATGTATACCTAGACTAAACTCCAGATTGTGCAAAGAAAACAAGA
>NW_012147346.1:4399-5234 GCF_000956105.1 Propithecus coquereli | reverse complement strand
ACATCTGCAAGGCAAAGAGAGAGGACTCAGAAGAGACCAACCACTCTGACACCCCAATCTCAGATTTCTAGCCTCCAGAATTATAAGAAAATAAATTTCTGTTCTCTAAGCCATTCAGTCTGTGGTATTTTGTTATGGCAGCTCTAGCAAACTGATACAGAGGTATTAGATGAAAGAATGGCATCTTGAACTCATTCCCTCCTTGCGGTCCCAAACCTTTTTATTATTATTTTTTTAATTTTAGATGTGATAGGCCACTGCAGGGTAAAAATCAAAATCAGAGATTCAGATAAGATGAGAGTGGTGGAACCTAAAATTCCAGAAAGGAGTAAGTATGAAGCTACACTTTCCACCACACCGAAAAGTTATCTTTTGCTCTTTTTCTCAATCTTGAATTATGTTCATGTGTGTTATGCAATCCAGTGCACTAGGAATGGAGTTTTTTTTATGCCCAGGTGATAATGTAGCCCAAATAATAATAACACCAATAGTTTTAAAATTATCAATTTGAGGAATATGAGCTCCATTTCATTATTAATAATTCATAGGAAAAAGAAAAAGATGCCCCCAAAGAAACTTAAGTCTACAGGGTGAAAACCTTTTTACCTTGTTGCCACAGAGAAGTATAAAATGTTGTGTAATTCAAAGTAATTAGATAAGTAAAGTCCAGAAAGCTGTATCTTTTTTATTTGGCTAGAAACATGTAAACTTCTGTTTCACATAAACCTTATGAGACTTTCAATGATTTCAGATACACTTGGAAATAGTTTTCATAACTAAAATAAACCAGTTTTAACTGTCCTAGGTTTTAGAATTAAATCTTATATATTTGTAT
>NW_012147346.1:2643-3061 GCF_000956105.1 Propithecus coquereli | reverse complement strand
ACTTATTATTCCTTTCTATTAAGAGCTGAGTGGCTTTTAAAGTAAAAACAATAGGGTGAAAAAAAGGTCTTTGATTCACTTATTTCAAATGGAAAATTGGAGAGAAAAAGTTATAAAGTCAGTGATTTTGACAGTATGTCCATTTCTTGCATCATATATTAATTGACAGTCATAAATTATAACAAGTGGACCTAAAATGCAAAAGGGAAAAGGTAAAGGTGTATTGAGGAATTTCAAAGGTAATATGCAGTCAGTAATAATTGATCTTTTCTTCGTTCATATGTATTTAAATATAAAACTAAAATAAATGGTATGTGGGAATTTTGACTCCAGTGCATATATTATGAGATTGTGGGAATTATGTAAAAGACAGGTGCTGCTTTTTCCTTTACAGTCCCTATAATGGTTTTATTCCTTT
>NW_012147346.1:2217-2593 GCF_000956105.1 Propithecus coquereli | reverse complement strand
GCAGGTTTGGTGAGGGCCCGCTTTGTGGGAGCCTGTCTTTTTTCTGTAACCTCACATGGCAGAAGAAGTGAGGGATCTGTCTTGGGCCACTCTTAAAAGGGCACTAATCCCATTATGCCCTTATGACCTAATCACCTGCCAAAGGCTCCACCTCCTAAGACCATTACATTGGGCATTAGGTTTCGACATATGCATTTGGGGGGACATAAACATTCAGACCGGAGTCCATTTGCTCAAGGCTTCTTGAGTATGGCTCCAGGTAAAAATTTAAAATTTATTAAAACAAAAAAAACATTTAGACGACAGCAGTAACTTAGAACTAAACAATCAGATACAGCCTGGACCATTGGTTTATGATGCTTCATGTATTCAAATA
>NW_012147346.1:0-270 GCF_000956105.1 Propithecus coquereli | reverse complement strand
AGACAGTTAAATAAAAGGTGAAATGTAGACAAACTAGAACCATCATTCATTGCTGGTGGTACAAATATTTTGTAAAATGATACCACTACTTTGGAAAACTGTTCAACATTTTTTAATAAAGTTAAATATGTGCCTATTCTATCAAAAAGCAACTCCATTCTTGGCTATATATGCTAAAGGAATGAATGCTTATGTCCATAAAAAAAGATTTCTAAGAGAACATTTATAGAAGCCTTACTCTTCATAGGCAAAAAACTGGCAACAACCTAA
>NW_012147345.1:0-1342 GCF_000956105.1 Propithecus coquereli | reverse complement strand
GGGGTCTAGTTTCAGTCTTCTGCATGTAGCTATCCAGTTTTCCCAGCACCATTTATTGAAAAGAGATTCTCACCAGTTTACTGAATGTACTGAAACAGTCATTCCCCACACATTCATGCAGAGTCTCTCCTTTTTATGGGCATGACACATTTGCTACAGTGAAGGTAATTCTTTGCCTTGAAATGACTGTTTGGAATCCTTTTCTGAAATAGCTACTCTGCCTCTCCATGGCTTTTATCAAGGTGGATGAAGCAATCTATTCTTTTTTTTTTTTTTTTTGGTGCAGGCTTTATTTATTTCTTTTTTATTTCAGAATATTGCAGGGGTACAAATATTTAGGTTACATATATTGCCTTTGCCCCACCCAAGTCAGAGCTCCAAGTGCGTACATCCCCCAAACGGTGCGCACCACACCCATTAGGTGTGAATTAGCCATCCCTTCCTCCCCATTCCCACCTGCCGGACACCCGATGAATGTTACTACCATTTGTGAACGTAAATGTTGATCAATTATTACAGATTTGATGGTGAGTATATGTGGTGCTTGTTTGTTCATTCTTGGGATACTTCACTTAGTAGAATGGGCCCCAGCCCCATCCAGGATAATACAAGAGGTGCTAGTTCACCATTGTTTTTTGTGGCTGAGCAGTACTCCATTGTATACATATACCACAATTTATGAATCCACTCAGGTATTGATGGACACTTGGTTTTTTTCCATATCTCTGAAATTGTGAATTGTGCTGCTATAAACATTCGAATGCATATGTCTTTTTTATAGAATGTCTTTTTTTTTCTTGTGTTGATGCCTAGTAATTGGATTGCTCGATCAAACAGTAGTTCTACTTGTAGCTCTTTCAGGTATCTCCATGTTACTTTCCATGGAGGTTGCACTAATTTGCAGTCCCACCAGCAGTGTATGAGCGTTCCTATCTCTCCGCATCCACACCAACATTTGTTGTTTTGGTACTTTTTGATAAAAGCCATTCTCACTGGAGTTAAGTGATATCTCATTGTGGTTTTGATTTGCATTTCCTTGATGATTAGAGATGTTGAGGATCTTTTTATATGTTTGTTGGCTATTAGTCTGTCTTCTTTTCAAAAGCTTCTGTTCATGTATTTTGCCCACTTTTTAATGGGGTTGTTTCATTTTTTTGTTGTTGTTGATTCCCCTCAGTTCTATATAGATTTTAGTTATCAGCCCTTTATCCAATATATATCATGCAAATATTTTCTCGTATTCTGTAGGTTGTCTGTTTGCTCTCATGATAGTTTCCTTATCAGATCAAAAAACTTCTGCACAGCCAAGGAAACTATCATGAACCCATATATTCTTTAAAGT
>NW_012147344.1:0-965 GCF_000956105.1 Propithecus coquereli | reverse complement strand
ATGAAATCAATAACAAAAATGCAGATTGATAAAAGTAAAACTGTGTGTACATTTAAATTCAATCAGTTGTAAAATTCCGACTATATATATAGGCTCTCATATATCTTCACACATACACACACACACATCCTATGTGTGTGTGTGTATGTGTTTGTGTGTTTTCTAAAGGCCACATAAGAGTGAATTTTGCTGGTGGAGATGGATTTTGGGACTTGATTACCCCGTGTTTTATCAACATAATGCCAAAAGGAGTGGTTTCAACTAGAAAATAGACAATCTCATGTAAACAAAGTCCACTAAAAATTGCAGTTGTTTCATAATGCAGATCAAGGCACAGATTCAAATGTTAGCAAGCGGAAACAAAAGGATGCAGGATTAAGTTGCAATTTCATTTTAAAGGTCTGGAAAGAGCACTGTGATCTACTGTGGAAAAGATCACTAATCACTGAGGACCATAATGACTGCTGTTTGATAATTTTAATACGTAAGGGCACCTGATTAAAATTTAAGGGCATCTTGAGTATTTCCAAAGATAAATTAGCATTTATTGAGTATTTCTTGGCGCCAGACTCTGGACTGATTGCTTTGCACATGATATCCCATTTAATCCTTATGATAACTTTGGGAGCTAGGTTTCATTAGCCTGGAAAAGGTTATGATTTTAGTGAAAAGAAAGTGCAGTTTGGAATCAGGTGGCCATGGACTCAAGGTCTCCATTAACATTTTGTTGTCGAGTGACTTTGGCATTATTTTTCTTAATTGGATGGGCCATGTGAATTCGACAGATGCTTTCTAGTTTTAAACTTTGATACAGTATTTTTAGTGTCTTATTCAAAATATATATTCTGCTATTCTGCATATTCTAAAGTTTTCACACTTAGCAGGGAGGAAGCGAATATAGTGTTGGAAAAGCTGTAGATGAAATGTTGGGAAAAAAAGAAGGAGGGTGTTTACATATTAATTTT
>NW_012147343.1:0-871 GCF_000956105.1 Propithecus coquereli | reverse complement strand
CCTGGGAGGGGGCGGGGATTCTAGGAGGGGCAGGGTAAGAGGCCGGGCTCTGGAGGAGGAGGGGGTCCTGGTCGGGTCGGGTGCTTGGGCCTAGGTGGGGGCGAAGGGTGGCCCCAGGGCCGGGGGACCTGCCACGGACCCGGGGCGCGGGCGCGGAGACGAGATGTTCCCTGGTGGGGGTGGGGAGTGGCCGCGGTGCTGTCCACGTTGGAAGTCCGGGCGGGTTGAGAGGCTCCCCCAACCGCGGGGCCCACACTGGGACCCCTGGAGGTCCCGGCAGGGCACCAGCTGGCATCTGCCGCATCCTCCCCCGCCCTGCCCGGGCGCAGGCCCCGACGGGTGAGAAGGGGGAGCCGGAGTGAGTGGGGTGGGGGTCCCGGTGGCGAGTGGGTCTGTGCAGAGGTGGGTAGAGGCCGAGGGGCCGATTCCCGCCCCTGCCAGGTCCGGTCGTTCTCTCCGGGGCAGTTTCGCACCTGTCCCAGGAGAGGTTTAATCGGTGCAGAGTTCAGGGCAGGTCGCTCATGGTCAGTCAGCTCTCATACTTTGGTGAGAAAACATCCAAACAACAGAACAGCAAGGAAGAGAGTAAAACTCATCAGATTCTACACAGGATTCCCTGTACTGAGTAAGAAAAAAAAAAAGCTCATCAGAGACTCCAGCAATCAAAGATAAACCCGCTCTTAAAATTTTAGAAAAATCTCCATCCATATACACATGTAGAGTCATGTACACATTTTTACCCAAATGAAATCAGGGCCAGGCACGATGGCTTACAGCTGTAATCCTAGCACTCTGGGAGGCTGAGGCGGGAGGATCGCTCGAGGTCAGGCTTTTGAAACCAGAGCCAGACCCGGTCTCTACTAAAAATAGA
>NW_012147342.1:0-1109 GCF_000956105.1 Propithecus coquereli | reverse complement strand
TGATGCTACAGGAATTGTTTTTGAATATCTATATTAGCAAAAGGTTGTAAAATATAAATTTCTAAAGAAATCATGAATTTGGTTCTGAAATCAGAGTGTGGCCATAATCTTCCTGCAATGGGGACCTAGTGGCGTCCACCTGTTTCCAGAAGATCAGGTGCTAAATAATTGCATCTTCTGCTCTCAAGGCCCTCACCATGGGTGAAAAGCTTATTGACACAAATGGTGCCATTTACTTTTAAAAAGTTTTTTTTTTTTTTTTGCCTTCCTTTTTAACCCACACCACCCTAAAATAAGAGAATAATTAGGGAAATCTATAAATAAGTTTGCAACTCCTTAACTGAGACATTTGGGACCACATTTGTGTCAGAATTCTGGATTTTTCAAATTTTATAAAGATAATTTATCACTTCTACTATATATTGCATAGTATCTTGCTTGGGCAAAAAAATGATATTTGTGTGCATTAATGTTTTTGCAGCAAAATTTATGAACATGCACACTAAGTAGAATGAATAAAGACTTCAAGGGTTTTGGCAACAAACAAGCTCAGGTCTCTCTTGGTTTTCCCATGATGCAGGCTCCAAACCTTATCGGTTTTTAGAACTTCCTTTTTGACTTCAGAATTGCTGAAAAAAATTCGAACCTGTATAAGTGTTTCTTTTTCTTCTCATTCAAAAATTCACCTGTTTGATTCCATGCTCAGCTACAAGTATGAAGCACCTCAGTATTTCTTGTGGGTCGTAAAAAGAATGGCCACGCATGTGGTTTGCGCAGCAGAATCCCAGTTTCTGCCTGTCATCTGAGAGTGCCATCCACTGTGCCGTTTCACACTCTCTAAAAGCTCGCAGTCTGAGTGATAAAAGATACGATTGCAACAGTGAAAGGCTTTCTCGGAGAGGAGTGTACTATTTCAGCAACACGTAGGCAAGAGAGGGCTAAATCAACAAGGTAAGCCAGGCAGCTTAGCCTGCGTGGGTTCATTGCATTGGCTATAAGCAATAATAGGTCACCATTATTTGATTAAAAATAAAGTTAGAAATAATCATTATAATGTGTGTAATTTAAACATCAAATGACTCAACGAATACTTACACAAATGGCAGTAC
>NW_012147341.1:0-1063 GCF_000956105.1 Propithecus coquereli | reverse complement strand
CTTCCCATTATACTCCCATTTCCCCATATGGTTTTCTCAATTTTCAAAGTTATGCCTCAATATTTATATTATTACTACGTAACTAATATTTGCAGCTGAAGTACAAAGTATACTAGGGCAACATTTTTTCTTTTTAAAAGAATAACTTTTTATTTTTTTTCCCCCTGGAGTTAATTATTGACACCTTTTTATTTGCTAAATTTTCTTTGCACCTGTTGCTAAGTCTCTGCAACTTTCCTCTGGGACAGATCAGAAAGTCTTCTGTGAGTTTGTTTATACATGTTAGGTATTCTATCACTTTGATTTTCTTCTTGACTGTCTCCTTTAGAAGCCGCCTTCCCCTGTCCCAGTAAAGCTGATTACTCTCCAGAAAGGAATCTGGAGATTTCTAGGTTTTTCTAACTAGAATTACTACCCTGGGACTTCTCTTCACTCTCATTCCTTGAATTCCTTCGTCTCTTGTGTTGGGGCTTTGTTATCTGGATGCCATGTCGTCTTCCTTCCTATTTAGCTTTTCACTGTGGAGGAGTGGATCATCCAGTAGCTTCCTGGGAAAGGTAGCTGGGAAGACAAATTTTGGAAATACTGAAAGTCTAAAATATCTTCATTTCACCCATATACTTGACTGATAATTTAGTTGGGTACAGAATTCTAGGTTGGCATCAGTTTTTCCTCATATTTTGATGGTATGGTTATGTTGTTTTCTAGTTACCAGTGTTGCTAGTAAGAATTTTAATGACAATGATATATCTTTTGTAAATGATCTTTTTCCATCCACATAATTTCAGGCTCTTTGTCCCTGGTATTTAGAAATAAGTCACATGATGTACTTCTGTATGGAATAGTTTTTCATCTACTGCACTGATTATTCAGGGGGCCCTTCCAATCTGGAAACTCAAATTTTTTAGTTCTGGAATTTAGTACCATTATCATCATCATCCTATGATTGTTGCTCTCTTTTTTTCTATTTTCTTTTTCTAGAACTATTTGGTAGCTGTTGTATATCCTAGATCAGTCCTCTGATTTCCTTCATAAATTTTCTTTTTTCTATTTTCTACAATAT
>NW_012147340.1:0-2590 GCF_000956105.1 Propithecus coquereli | reverse complement strand
AACTATATTAAAATCCTTTTATATTAAAACCTAATACTTCTTAAAACAGTGGTACTCATGCATGTGAGACATATTATTTACTCCAACTATAAGCAGTGCTTGTATTTGTAGCTTTGTTAAACCTTAGCAACAATTCCATGGACTCCCAGGGGTACATATTTCATGGAATTTTAACCATATGATAATACAAATATAATTATGGAAACATACTATGTAAGCAAATTATTCACCTTATCTCCTTGTGTCCTCAAAACAACTCTATGGGATTTGCACTATTATTCTCTGTTTTCTGGGTGAGGAAACAGACTTCCAAGGAATGAGTCACTTGCCCTGAACATAGTTACAGGTGACAAAACTGGGGTTTGATTCCAGACCTGTCTGTCTTAAGGGCCTGGGACTCTGTGACTACGCAATGACATGCTCAGGCACCAGGAAGGTGGTTGCAGATTAAGGTAGAAAACTGTGAGATGGCTTAGAGCAAGAACCAAATTCAGAATTACCACTGTCACCAGCCCACCACCTCTGTTGTGCCAGCTGATATGTCAACCATCTCCCAAGCTACCAGGAACATGAAAGTGAAGGTGACAATGAAAAAAGGTTTTCATTGGCCTGCCATGGTAACAATTTCTGTAAACTAGCTTTGGGGTTTTCTGTGAATATCAAATTTTACCTGTGGAAATGGAATACTCTAGCTCTCCCACAGTGTGTTATAGTTAATCCACGAGCCTTTGACTAGACTGTAATCCTGAAGATTCCTAATAACAGAAAGTGATTGCTTCACTGAGAATCAAGAAAAATAATGTTCATGACCCCAGAACAACATTTGCTTTTTAATGAGAGAATATTTCTCCTTTGACTATAACTTTAATTAAACTCTATTAACTATAATTTAATTTAAGCTGTTTAAATAGATCAAATGCTATTAAACTCAAAGAACATATTTTTTCAAAAGGTATTTAGTTCCTGGGCATTTTTCCTCGATCTCACACAACCTTAATTACTATCCACTTATTGTTAAATATATCATAAAATAAAATACAATGTATAAATTGCATCAATCTCCATAAAAGTAAACTTGAGGCAGAGCCATAAACTAACCAAAATCGGAGGTAAAATAAAAAGGCAAAGTATATAAAACATCTTCCAACACTTAGATCTCCATGGACAGTGAACAGATTTTATTGCATTCTTCTATTATTTCTATAGACATGAGAACAGACATTTTCACGTATGGAGCAGTATTATATAATATTCTCATTCTATTATGTGATTTTCTTTCTTTTCCCCTTGCTCTAATTTAATGTCTTTTTCCCAATGTAGAGCTTCTCTGTATCTATAATAATTTCGTAAGTTTGCCAAGTCATATATTTTCCTTTCATAATTACTCATATAATTAAAGCACCCTGGCACATATTAGTAACTGGGGAAACAGTGATATTTAATTCTATCCTAATGAACACTTGCAATTACACAATTTTTAAAAATCCATAGGAAATTAAGGAAATGCTTTCCATCAAGCAGAATATTTCTTGAATTCTATTTTCAATAATATAATCAATTAAATCACATTTATAGAAGCTATAAATGTTAACCCTCAGAATATAGAATCTTTGATTCTTGGATTTGGAAGCAATTTTGGATTTCTTTGAGTCCAATTCTTTTATGATCTCAACAACAGATGTTTTGTGAAACTTTTTCTAATTCGCAGTACATGCTTGTTAATGAGATATTGCTTAAGTGACTTCCTGTATGTAACGTTCATCATCAGAGAAGGCTGCATGTTCCAATGCTAAGCAGTGCTAATTATTATACTAGCAGGTATCTCTGGAGCACCTAATATGTGTGAGATACTCTTCTAGATATTATGTGGGATATAAATTTGAGTCATATTTAATTTTGGACATAAATTTGGACTTGAGTGCCGACACTCAAGTAGAAGATATCACAAGTCTACATGAAAAAAATGGCATGACTGGACTGTAATATACAAACTGTATTCACTTGGCAGTTTAGATTTCAGATGCTCTGACCTTCACTAAACAGTTGAGGCAATTGCTTGTGCATCAGGGCAGGGATGATTCCATGCCACATACCATAACCTGCACTTTGAACTTCGTCTCTCCTAGGTCACCAAGGTTGCACCTCCTTGAGTGTGTACCTAAATTTTCTTTTCCTGCCAGCACATTTGTGTAGATGCCTGGGAATTTATTTGACACTTCTCAGAGGCTCTTGTGCCTGACCACACTTTCAGTTCCTTATCTCACAATTCATGGGCAAGTAGTCCCCATCCTCCCATCCAGTTTAAGATTTCAGACACTCAGGCACAGGTACCAGTGCAGCCACAGTGCCCCAGCCCTGCTGGAGCCGGTGGAGCCAGATACCTACCTCATGGAGAACAGTTGTTTATACACCCTTGGGGGAAAATAACTGAATGTTCTTTTTTGAAAGGGCTCATTTCACCATTGGAAAGCCCTTTTGGTGAAGACAGGAACTATCAACCTTTTCAAATATGGAGGTTACTTTTAACATCCAAAATTTGTGGCCAGTCTTCTGATAGCAGTTACACTATTAATATCTATTGGTAAAATAA
>NW_012147339.1:0-1206 GCF_000956105.1 Propithecus coquereli | reverse complement strand
CCACAACTGATTTTCGGCGCTTGTGTACACAGGGTTGTGGGCAGTGCCCAGATGTAGTCAAACCTTGAATCCTGGACACAAACACCCAGGCATCCTCAGAGGCTCACCGACCGTGGGGACCTCTCACCCACATGCACGCCATTCGAACAGCTAGTGTGCGTGTGACACTTGCTCTGGGGCCAGGCAGGGCTCCGAGCTCTACGCGCAGACTGGCCGGTCCAGACGGGGTCGGTGATGTTAGCACTGCCATTCTGCAGATGAGAAAATTGAGACCCAGAGAGGTTGAGTGGCTTGCTTGAGGTCACACAGCTGTTCAGTGGCAGAGCCAGGATTCAAACCCAGGGACTACATCACTACACCCAGGAATGTATAGAAGAATGCACACAGAAACAAACATGCAAGCACTCTGTCCCATAGTCACCCAGGACCTGCGTGGTGTGGTCAGCAGCGCCGGTGGCCAGCCCCCAGGTCCCCTCCCTTTCTCTAACAACCGGTCTCTGCCTCTAGGACCGGAAGTTGCTGCTGACGGCCCAGCAGATGCTGCAGGACAGTAAGACCAAGATCGACATCATCCGCATGCAGCTCCGCCGGGCCCTGCAGGCTGGCCAGCTGGAGAGCCAGGCGGCCCCAGACGAGGCCCAAGGTGAGTGACTCACCCTGAGACAGCCTGGCCTGCATCCCACCTCACGAGGCTCAGTTTCTGGCCATGTAAAGGGTCCTTTTCTGGGGCAGGGAGATAGGTACTGTGAGTCACAGTACTGTGACGGGAACCCATTCATGACCCTCTCTGGGCCTCAGTTTCCCATTTGTCCCAGGCAAGGTTTGGACTAGATCAAGTGTTTGGACTAGATCAAGCAAACTATAGCCCTCAGGACAGATCCACCTGCTGCCTTTTTTTTGTAAGTAAAGCTTTATTGGCACATCGCCACACCCATTCATTTACTATAGTCACTGACTGCTTGTACACTGTCATAGCACAGCTGAGCAGTGGCAACAGCCTGCGTGGGCCAGAAAGTCAAAAGTATTTACCGTCTTGAGCCAGGCATGGTGGCGCCTGTAGTCCCAGCAACTCAGGAGGCTGAGGCAGGAGGATCATTTGAGCCCAGGAGTTGGAGGCTGCAGTGAGCTTGAGCTGTGATTGGGCCACTGCACTCCAGCCTGGGTGACAGAGCAAGACCCTGTCTCTTAAAAAAAAAAAAAAAAAAA
>NW_012147338.1:0-3087 GCF_000956105.1 Propithecus coquereli | reverse complement strand
TCATAGTACATATTGCAAAATACTTTCTTGAGAGACTGTGCTAATTTAGGTCTGCCAAATGTGTGCAAGATTTGCCTCTGAATCAGCCAGTGAGTTGAATGTTGTCCTGGTGATCTTTGTGACACCTTCGTTTACTTTCTACTTTTTATAACATATCCCATGATCACAGCCATATGATGACTTTGTGTACTGTGTCTTCATTTTATTATAATGAATGCCTTATTCACACAGAATATTTCCAAGAAGTTTTACAAATAGTGTCAGGTAAGAAAGGGGAGATCAGGATCATTGTACTTTAACTCTGTCTAAATTGTTGATGCCAGGATGATATTTAAAGTTTTTTGAGATTGCCTGCCAAAGACTGGTCGATGGCTGTGAGACACTACAACCCACTAAAAGATGCCTCTTCTTCAGGGTGCACTTGGCCTGCCTCCCTCCCTGTGCTAAATGGTGGAGAATTAAAGCCATTATGTGGATAATTCCGGACCAAAACAAATTTTACTTTAAATTATCTGGTGATGTGCAGGAAAAATCAAGATGACTTTTAGACTGGAATTATGCCAGTAACTTCCCTTCTTTTAAAATTCGTTTTCTACTTTAAAACAATTTAAATTTTGTAAAAAATTTTGCCCTCCAACCCTTAATTTCTGTAATTTTTTCACCTCGATTTTCCAGTATTCCTATTTTGTGCACTGTTCTTGAAGTTACTGATTTCTGCCTTCAGAACTATGGGACTTGAGTCTTTTGATTGTTCCCAAATGTAAATTTTGGGAAAACTAGAATCGAGTTATTTCTTTGTTTGTCATTTTGGCATTTTCTGCATTCACGAACAGTTTGTTGTAACCTTTTAATGAATATTCACTGAATTGTTTTGAAAGTTTATTATTTAGGGGTTATTTATTAGCCTGGTCACTCGCCAGAGTGACACATTAAAAAAGAAAGTTTGCCCACCCATCTGCTTCTTCCCATAATCCCCCAAAACAGTCATCAACTAGGAGAATTGTAATATGCAAATAAGCCATCTGCAGTGTCCAAATGAGAGGGATCGCTTCCAGTTCTTAATCAGAAACCTGCCAGGGGCAGGATAGTAATTTCAGTAGTATTCTTAAAAGGAGAGTATCTCTTAAGAAGTTGCATAATTTAAAATGTTCCCATAGTAATAGGGACACTGGAATTGGGTGCCCAGATCACTCGTGAGTGAAAAGTTCCCTGTTTCCAGATTCAGCACCACCTGTGTGATACCTCTGTTCCTTCATAGGTATCCTCAACTTTATTCTTTTAATCCCTCTGCAAATACAGAAAAAGTGATACCAATTAAAAACCATGAAAGAATTTTAATTGGGACTGAACAGTACCTGTGGTTTTCTGATGCAACCCTGGGCCTGTCTCATTCCCTGAGAAAGTGGACTGGTAGGTGATGTCGATGTCCTGAATTTTAAAATGTGACAACAACGCATGCTGGGGAAATGAAGCCCTATTGAATGAATGGTGCTGGGAAAACTGGGTAGCCATTTGCAGAAGAATGAAACAGGATCCATGTCTCTCACCACTCACAAAAATTAATTCAAGATGGATAACACACTTAAATATAAGGCATGAAACCGTAAGAATTCTCCATGAAAATGTAGAAAAAACTCTTCTAGATATCAGCCGAGGCTAAGAATTTATGAAGAAGACCCCAGTGGCAATCACAGCAACAACAAAAATGGATTTGATTAAACTGAAAAGCTTCTGCATGGCTAAGGAAATAATCAGCAGAACAAATAGACAACCTACAGAACGGGAGAAAATATTTGCAAGCTATACATCTGATAGAGGGCTAATATTCAGAATCTACAAAGAACTCAAGCGAATCAGCAAGAAAAAAAAACCAACCCCATCAAAGAGTGGGTAAAAGACATGAACAAAAGCTTTTCAAAAGAAGATAGATAAACGGCAAATAAACATATGAAAAAAATGCTCAACATCACTAATCAGCAGGGAAATGCAAATTAAAGCCACAATGAGATATCACCTTACACCGGTTAGAATGGCTTTTATTAAAAAGCCCCAAAACAACAGATGTTGGCTTGGATGCAGAGAAGGAGGAACACTTACACACTGTTGATGGGACTGCAAATTAGTGCAACCTCTGTGGAAAACAGTATGGAGATTCCCTAAAGAAATGAAAGTTGACCTGTCATTCGATCCAGCAATCCCACTACTGGGTATTTACCCAAAGGAAAAGAAGTCATTTTATCAGAAAGACACCTGCATGCTAATGATTATTGCAGCACAGTGCACAATTGCAAAGATGTGGAATCAACCCAATTGTCCAGTAGTTCACAAGTGGATTAACAAAATGTGGTGTATGTTACCATGAAGTACTACTCAGCCATAAAAAGGGTGAATTAATGCCTTTTGCAACAATTTGGATGGAACTGGAGACCATTATCCTAAGTGAAGTATTCCAAGAATGGAAAAACAAACACCACATATACTTGCTATTAAACTGGAACTTACTGATGAGCACACGTATGCGCAGAGGGAAGTAAACCTTAGTGGAAATCAAGCAGTGGGGAGTGGCGAGGAGGGGAGGGGCAAAAACCTACCTAATAGGAACAATGAATACTATTTGGGTGATGGGCACACTTATAGCTGTGACTCAAGCATTACAAAAGCCATCCATGTAACCAAAAACATTTGTATCCCCTTAATACTTTGAAATAAAAAACAAAAACAAATGAGGAAGATGAGGGCCAGCCATGATAAAGAAAGAGTAATGGATGCTGAGCCTGGCCTGCTGGTCACTCACTTGGCGCAGGGTATGCACTTAGGACATGAAAACAAAGACTTAATGTGACATCTGTTGCTGCAGTTTTCAAGAGTAAGAACTATACTTGCTGTAATATAGCAAAGTGGAGTTATACGTGCTTGTAGCTCTTTCCTTTCTTTTGAGTTTTTTAGCATTTGTTCTCCTTTCCTTTGCTGTTATTTGGATTCTTTTCCCCAGTGTGTGTTTTTGTCTGCTTTGTCAAAGATCAGATGGCTATATGAGGATGGTTTTATATCTGGGTTCTAAGTTCTGTTCCACTGGTCAATGGCTCT
>NW_012147337.1:0-1891 GCF_000956105.1 Propithecus coquereli | reverse complement strand
TAAGTACAATTACATTTTTTACAATTATTTGCTACAATTCTTTTCAGTTATATTTATTGTAAAAATACAATTGATTTATTTTATTGACCTTACTAAAATCACTTATTTCCAGTAGTATTTTATAGGCCCAAGATTTTCAACATCATGTACAAAGAAAAGGCATCTACAAAGAAAGACAGTTTTACTTTTTCCTTGCAATCATCCCACTTTCTATTTATTTTCTGGCTTTACTACACTTGTTATAACATCTAATATATTATTGAATAGAAGTAAAGTAAGATCATTGCCTTGTTCCACATCTTAGCAGAAAAGCATTCAATATTTTATCAGTAAAAAAGATTTGGTTTTTAAGTGAATGTTCTTTATCCAGTTGAAGAAGTTTGTTTCTATTTCTAGTTCCCTGAGACCTGAGACTTCTTTTTCTCTTTAATCATGAACTTAATCAAATACTTTTTCTGCATTTTTTTGAGAATGTCAGATTGGTTTGTTTGTTTTTATAGTGTGTTAATGTGGTGAAGTGACTTCATTAATTTTTGGCCATTAAACCAACCTTTCATTTTTAAAATAAAGTCCACTTGGTCTTGATGAACTTATATTTATATAGAGAGAGAGACAGAGACATACGCACACCCACACATATGTATAATCACTGCTGTTGGGAATGTAAAACAGTACATTTATATTGAAAAACAGTATCGTAGTTAGTCAAATATTTGAATATAGAATTACCATATTATCCAGCAATTCCATCTCTATGTATGTACCCCAAAGAATTGAAAATGGGGACTCAAAAAGATATGTGTACACTGGTATTCACAACAGCATCATTCTCAATAACTAAAAGGAGGAAAAAAATCCATATGCCCAAGGACAGATGAATAGATAAGCAAACTATGGTCCACACTTACAATGGAATATTATTTGGCCTTAAAAAGAAATGAAATTCTGATAACATTCTACAACCTGGATGAATCTTAAAAACAATATGCTAAGTGAAATAAGCCAGACACAAAAGGAAAAAACTATTGCCTGCGAGGGAGCTGGGTCAAAAGGAAGGGTGCAAATGTTGTCATGGGCCATTTAGAATTGTGGAGAAGAGAACGGGAAGGCATGTGAAAGGGGTCTGTGTTCTGGGAATGGCACAAAACTCAATGTGATTGAAATAAGTGCCACTTCTTCCAGTCCCTGTTGTTCTTATTTATTAGCCAAGCTTGGACAAGTTTTTAAAATTAATTTATATACAATGAGATGTGTATATCTTAAGTGTACATTCAATTATTTTTGACAAATATATACCCCCATGTACCCAACATAAAGAACTTTTCAGTCAAGCCAGAAAGTTCCTTGCTGCTCCGGTATAGTCATCCCATAGCCTCCAGGGCAGCCAGTGCTTTGACTGTAGTCAGTAGAGACCATTTTTGCCTGTATTTGAACCTTATATAAACTATATCACACAGTATGTACTCTTCCGTGTCTCTATTCTTTTATTCAATCATTTTTTTAACCCTTCAGTATTCTTGTTCATTATTTTTGAAAATGCTGAGTAGTATTCCATCATGTGAATATATCAGAACTTCTCTGTTTTTCTCTTGAGGATATTTGAGTTACTTTTAATTTGGAGCTATATGTGAATAAGTTGCTATACACATTTTGGTACACTACTGTTTGTAGGCAAATGATTCATTTCTCTTATAAATACCTGGGCAGTGGGTTGATGGAGTGTGTTTAACTTTGTAAGAAATAGCCAGATAGTCTTCCAACAGGGTTATATTATTTTGTGGTCCCACAAGCAATGTATGAAAGTTTTAGTTGCTCCATAGCCTCATAAATATTTAGTGCTGTGAGGCTTTAATTTACCTTTTCAAATGGTCATGAAGTTGTTTTTATTTGC
>NW_012147336.1:0-1159 GCF_000956105.1 Propithecus coquereli | reverse complement strand
CTTGGTTGTGTGTGTGTGGTGAACATCTTCTTTACTAAGAATTTTAAAGCTGTGTTTTTGACATTTAAGTCTTCATCCATTTTGAGTTGATTTCTTCTTAATATAGTATAAAGGTTTTTTTAAATATCAGTAACTGTTGTTTTTCAACCTTAATTATTGAATAGTCTTTCTCCACTGATCTAATATTATAGTTCAAAACATGCTTGAGTCTGTTTCTGGATTTTTTTTTTCCTCTATTCTATTGGTTATTTTGTCTATCCTTTTGCCAATACTATATTGTCTTCATTATTTTTCTATAGCTTTATAGTAAATTCTGATATCTGGGAGAGTAAGTCCTCTCTCAGTACTCTTGTTCAAAAGTATCCTGGCTGTACTTGGTTTTTTACTTTCCCATATACATTTAGAATCATGTTGTCAGATTCCATGGAAAATCTCATTGCAATTGATTGAAATTAGATGGAATCTATAAAGTTTATAATTTTTCCTGTGGAAGGCCTTTACACATCTTTAGGTAAAATTATTTCTAGACTCTTGGTATTCTTTGATACTGTTATAAATGGTGTCTTCTTTTTACTTAATGTTTTCTAATTGTTTGCTACTAGTATCCAAAATGGAATTGACTTTGTGTATTCATCATATATCTAGTTACTTTGTGAAACTCTTAGTTGTTTCTAATTACCTATAGATTCTTCTAGATTTTTTGTGTAAAGGTCATATCATCTATAAACAAAAATTATTTCTTTTTTCATCTTTATGGTTCTTTTTTAAGCTTTATTTCACTGGGTAGGATCTTTAGTACAATGTTGATTAGAAATAGTGATAGTGGACTATTTTATTTAAGATTTTTGCATCTAGATTTGTGGTTAAAATAGGTCTTTGATTTTTCCTTTCTGTAAAGTACTTGGATATTGGTTTCAAGTTATGCTGATTTTGTAGAATAACTGGGGAATTATTCTTGCTTTTTGTTTTGTCTGAACGAGTTTGTATGAAATTGGAATAATCTGTTCTTGAACATTTGATAGAACTCACGTTAAAACCATCTATTCCTCCTGTTTTCTTTGGTGGACAATTTTTAATTGCTGGTTTGATTTTTAGTAGTTCAGTATTATGTACTTTAATTTTTTTATTAAATCAGTAAAAGTATATTTTTCTAGGAATT
>NW_012147335.1:35807-36245 GCF_000956105.1 Propithecus coquereli | reverse complement strand
AAAATATATCTCACTTAAGAAACAAAATGGTATCTGTAAATATTGATCAGGCATTTATCACATTGAGAGAAAAGTCCATTGTGAATGAAGAAAAGCATTATTGTGGTTCCCAAGATTACAATAGGCAGTTAGTCTCCCCTGCAGAATTTTATGTCTATTTTGTCATTTTCTTAGTATTTGCCACTAACTAACTTTATTAAATTTGTACAATGCTAGTAAAGTATGATAGGCAAAAACACAGACACTTGCACAAAGCATGTTCATATACATAATAATTGCTATTGTAATACACTGAGAGCAATTTTAACAAACTAAATTTTTCAATTATTTTTGCTATTTCTACATAAGGAAAACAATTCTTATTACCTTAGTTGTTTTTCTGATTCTACATTCCACATTACAAATTATGAAAGGAATAGCAGAAAAGAGACTATACAT
>NW_012147335.1:22515-23487 GCF_000956105.1 Propithecus coquereli | reverse complement strand
AAAAAAAAATAACAATATTAAGGTTTGGTGTAGATATAAAACAATAAAAAACTTTTTGCACGTCAGAACCAGGGGTGGGGTGTGGGAAACAGATGAGATTTTACCCTACACACAAGCTAAGAAGTTAGTATGCAGCAGTATCATCGATACTAGCAGAAGACTGGAGATTGCTTGGTGAAAGAAAAGGACTCATGACACAGCATACATCCTAAACTTTACTTTAACATTGATTCTTTTGGGCTCCAAATTCCCACAGGGGTAATACAAAAATATCCAGGTGGATGGTGCACATGCTTTGGTTGTGCATCACATCTGAGGGACCCTGAGCTTAAGAAACCTTAGTTTTTTATAATTTACAAGTAACCAAACCTGCCCAGCCATTGTCCAAAAGGGAGGCATCTTTATAATACTGGACATTAAACATACCTTCCCTCTGCTCCAGAGGGAGATACTATAACAGCTGTTTGCTATGCAAATGACCTTGAAAATATAGAGCATAATAAAAGCATAATTAGTGCCTCTGCACACAAGACATGCAGAAATGCAAGATATCCATGAAAAATTGTCTTTCAAAAATATATTACTTATGAATATGCAAATTGGTATACATTGGAGAGGAATTTGTCAATAAAAACAATGTTACAATGAGAACAGGAAAACTCTTATACTTAGAAATAGGAATATTCATGGCATAGAAAATTTGCCATGAATATCATATGGATGATCTAAGAAACCATCAAGAAGAGGTAGAATAATCAAATTGTAGACTTCATAAAATGGAATACAAACTATAGCATATAAAAGGAACCTAAGCTACACACATCAACATGAATGAATTTCACAAAACTAGTAATATTGAGCTAAAATTAATTTTGAAGAAGGCGTATTATGAAATGGAATTTTAAACCATACATTTTGAAGAGGAATCTGTAGATATGTATGTATCAGAGTATAAAGAAATGCAAAGGAATA
>NW_012147335.1:10906-11257 GCF_000956105.1 Propithecus coquereli | reverse complement strand
GTCTCCATGAGATTAATTATTTTTAATATTTAGTTTCCAAATATGAGTGAGAACATGTGAGATTTGTCTTTCTATGCTTGTCTTATTTCACTTATCTCCAGTTCCATCCATGTTGTTGCAAATGGCAGTATTTCATTGTTTTTTATAGCTATATAACATTTCCTTGTTTATATGTACCACAGTTTCATTAGCTAATTCATCCATCGATAGACACTTAAGTTGATTCCAAATCTTGGCTATTGTGAGTATTGCTGCAATAAACATGGGAGAGCAGATATCTTTTTGATATACTGAATTCCCTGCTATTGAATATATTATATCCAGCAGTAGGATTGCTCAGTCATATGGTAG
>NW_012147335.1:6774-7902 GCF_000956105.1 Propithecus coquereli | reverse complement strand
TGATATTTTTTATTTTTTTCAATTTAATTTATTTCTGCTCTGATCTTTACTATTTCTTTTCTTCTGCTACTTTTGGGTTTGGTTTGTTCTACTAATTCTGGTTTGAATGTTCTTTGAGATGCATCATTAGGTTGTTTATTTGAAGCTTTTCTGCTTTTTTGATGTAGGCACTTGTTGCTATAAACTTTCCTCTTATTACTGCTCTTTCTGTATCCCATATGTTGTGTTCTTGTTTTCATTGGTTTTGAGAAATTCTTTAATTTCCTTCTTAATATCTTCATTGATCCACTGGTCAGTCAGGAGTATATAGTTTAATTTCCATGGGTTTGTATAGTTTCCAAGGTTCCTCTAGTTATTGATTTCTAGCTTTATTCTATTGTGGTTAAAGAAAATACTTGGTATGACTTCAGTTTTTTAGAATTTTTTAAGACTTTTTTGTGGCCTATCATATGATCTCTCCTTGAGAATGATCCATGAGCTGAGGAGAAGAATGTGTATTCTGCAGCTGTGGGATGAACATTCCATAAATATCTATTAAGTCCACTGGTCTATACTGAAGGCTAAGTCCAATATTTCCTTATAGATTTTCTGTCTGGATGATTTGTCCAATGCTGACAGTGGAGTGTTGAGGTCTCCACTGATCCTTATATTAGTTTTTCTCTCTTAAGCTCTGATAATATTTGCTTTATATATCTGAGTGGTCCAGTGTTGGGTGCACATATACTTAGAATCATTATATTTTCTTGCAGAATTGAGCCCCTTATCATTATATAATGACCTTACAGTTTTGGTCTTGAAATCTGTTTTATCTGATAGAAGTATAGCTACTCCTGCTCTTTTTTGGTTTCCATTTGCATGGAACATCTTTTACCATCCCTTTACTTTCAGTCTACATGTGCCTTTAGAGTTGAAGTGTGTTTTTTATAGACAACATATAGATGGCTCTTATGTTTTTATCCATTCAGCTACTCTATGTCTTTTGATTGGATAGTTTAGTCCATTTAAATTCAATGTAATTATTGATAGGTAAGAACATACTCCTGTCATGTTGTTATTTGATTTCTAGTTGTTTTGTGGTCCTTCCTACCTTCTTTTCTTCCTTCCTGTCTTCTTTCATCAGAGGTGATT
>NW_012147335.1:6136-6724 GCF_000956105.1 Propithecus coquereli | reverse complement strand
ATAGTGATTACACTAATTTACATTCCCTCCAATTGTGTACAAGGGTTTCCCTTTCTCCACATATTCAACAGGATTCCTTCTTTGTCTGTCTTTTTTTGATAAAAGCTTTTTTAACTGGGGTGAGATGATATTTTCTTGTAGCTTTGATTTGCATTTCTTTGATGACTAATGATGTTGAGAATTTGTTCATATTCTTGTTGGCCATTTGTATGCCTTCATTTGAGAAATGTCTATTCAGATCCTCTGCTGATTTTTAAATCAGATTACTTGATTCTTTCCTATTGAGTTGTTAGAGCTTCTTGTATATTCTAGTTATTAATACCTTGTCAGATGGATAGTTTGAAAATATTTTCTCCCATTCTATGGGTTGTCACTTACCTTTATTGATTGTTTCCTTTGCTGTGCAGAAGTGTTTTAGATTGATGTGATCCCATTTGTCCAATTTTGCTTAGTTTGTCTGTGCTTTGGGAGTATTACTCAAGAAGTCCTTGCTCAGATCACTGTATTGAAGCATTTCCCCAATGTTGTCTTGTAGTAAATTCATAGTTTCAGTTCTTAGATTTAAATCTTTAATCCATTTTAACTTGA
>NW_012147335.1:4156-4483 GCF_000956105.1 Propithecus coquereli | reverse complement strand
ATTTCAAAATTCTCTTCTATGTTTTTAGTACAAATGGTAGTGTCAGACTCCATTCAATTCACTGTGATTCCAGCCAGTAGTGTTCCTAAATGTGAAACGTATAATGCTACCATGGATATTTTCTAAGTTGTGTCAGACTTCTGTATAATATGTCCCTTAATTCCACCACCAGACATCAGAAAGGCAAATCCTCTAGTGGTGCCTTTGATTCATCTTCCACAATGTATGGAATTGCAATTTGGGATGATATTTGGGAATACTCAGCAAAATTATTTTGTTTACTAAGAAAAACAACAAATATTTTTAGTAATAGCTATCCACTTTTTA
>NW_012147335.1:0-392 GCF_000956105.1 Propithecus coquereli | reverse complement strand
AAGTCATGGAAATTAAACAACCTACTGCTGAATGATTATTGGGTCAAGGAGGAAATTAAGGTGGAAATCAAAAGATTCCTCAAACTGAATGACGAAGGAGACGCAAGTTACCAAAATCTGTGGCATTCATAAAAAGGAGTCCTAAGGGGAAAATTCACAGCCTTAAATGTCTACATCAAAAAGACAGAAAGATCACAAATCAACAATCTAATGAATTGTCTCAAGGAACTAGTAAAGGAAGGGCAAACTAATCCCAAACGCAGCAGAAGAAAAGAGATATCTAAGGTCAGGGTGAAACTAAATGAAATTGAAAAGAAGAAACAAAAAAATACAGAAGATAATGAAACAGAGTTGGTTCTTTGAAAAGATATACAAAATTGACAGACTTCTCA
>NW_012147334.1:0-1622 GCF_000956105.1 Propithecus coquereli | reverse complement strand
TGTAAGGAAAGTCTAGCAAGGGAAACAGAGGACAAATAGCAAATAGGAATGAGGAGACAGTAGCTTGAGAAGTGCCACAACTGGAGTATGTACCAGATGATGTGGAAGCACAAGGGCAGAGAACCAACAACCCAAGTTCTGGTGGGCCAGAAAGATGACTGGCAGGCAAAGGATTTGTGGTAACTTACTTCACATTATTTACCCTCAGTTTCCTCGTAAATTATCACTTTCTATACCTCGTCATGGATTTGCTGTGCAAAGAAAAAAATTTACGTACAGTGCCAAGCACAGAGAAGTGTTTAGTAAGTGATGACCATCATCATTACTCCTATTACGACTAATAATAAAATGGAATTTGAAGAATGAATAATATTATCTGTTAGAAGAGGAAAGAAATACAAGAAGAAATTTCCTATGCAAAGGCCCAGAAATGAGAAGAAGCTTAATAAAATTCTTCAACATCATTGGATCTAGAGTGGGTGAAAGAGGCACCAAAGATAAGCTGGAGGATCGGGAGGAATTTAGATCATACAGGGCCGTGCAAATCACTTTAGGAATTTGTAATTTATCCTAAAGTCAATAAGGAACTACTAAAGTATTTTTTCAAGCAGTGGTGTGATATGTCCTGGTTTACATCTTATAAAAATCTACTGATTAGTACTCTGTCAGAAGGGGGCAAGTTTGAAGGATATGGGGAGATAATTACAGAAATACACATGAAAGATGATCCTGTCTTTAACTCGCCTAGAGACATTGGAAACGGAAAGAAGTAGATAGATGTGAAAGTTATTTAGCAGCTGAAATTAAGTATTTGGGATTTGAAGTGAAAGGCAAGAAGTGGGGATACATTTTGGAGTGAGCACAGGTGCTCTTTATGTACCTGGAGACCACTGTGGTTATAGACCGTAACAGCCCCAAGATCAGAGACATTGAAGGGCAAGCATGGATGAAGTTGAAAACTCTGGGTAAAAAGGCCTGGATGTACCTATAATGTTTGTCTCTTTAGGTTGTGGTCTTTCAGCAATATTTAAATATGTGAGTACATCTGAGTCGCCATGTGGAATTTCATTTATTCATTCTCATTAATCTATTCCCTTTTTGTTGAATACAGTCACTCTTATGTGAGGTCTTTAATTTCTGTAAGTAAAACAAGTGTTCCGTTGCCTTTCCAAGGAAAAATTTATGATGTCTTTTATTCTCTCTTACATTTAACCAACAAAATTTGTTTGATTCAAGCCTTGATATTCTTGACTTTGAGCAATTCATAAACTGCCCAAAACGATTGTTTGTAAGTAAAACAACAGATTAATCTTTCCATGAAATAGTCCTATTTTTAATTTAGAAACTTCAACTTTTATTTTTATACTTTTTAGAATTTTTCCTAACTCAAGTTGGGTTTTGAAATCTCTCACACTGATGTTTATTAGTGATAAAAATTGACTGTTGGTGTGGGCAGAATTACCAGGAAGCGACACCCACATGTCCATCTTTACTGCTTCATATATCTCACTTCCAAACTGTGCATAGTAGGCTATTCATTAGACTAATTTAAGTAGGTATGAAAAGTCTCTAAGGAAGAAAAATAATTACCAAGAAGGGAGAAATGTGTTGAGGCTCTTCGT
>NW_012147333.1:0-1543 GCF_000956105.1 Propithecus coquereli | reverse complement strand
ACTCTGGGAGGCTGAGGCGGGAGGATTGCTTGAGGCCAGGAGTTCAAGACCAGCCTGAGCAAGAGTGAGAGCCCATTTCTGCAAAAAATAGAAAAATTAGCCCGGAGTCGTGGCACAGCCTGTAGTCCCAGCCACTTGACAGGCCGAGGCAGGAGAATTGCTTGAGCCCAGGAGCTTGAGGTTGCAGTGAGCTATCAGGATGCCACTCTATCACTCTAGCCTGGGTGACAGAGTGAGAGACTCTGTCTCACAAAAAAAAAAATGGTTGTAACTTATTAAATTGATTTTATGATTCACTAATGGCGGCAACCCTCAATTTGAAAAACAGTGATCTGGCCGGGCTTGGTGGCTCACACCTGTCTAATCTTAGCACACTGGGAGGCCGAGGCGGGAGGATCGCTCCAGGTCAGGAGTTCAAGATCAGCCTGAGCAAGAGTGAGACCCCGTCTCTACTAAAAATAGAAAGAAATTAGCCGGACAACTAAAAATATATAGTAAAAATTAGCTGGGCATGGTGGCACATGCCTGTAGTCCCAGCTACTCAGGAGGCTGAAGCAGGAGGATCGCTTGAGCCCAGGAGTTTGAGGTTGCTGGGAGCTAGGCTGATGCCACGGCACTCTAGACTGGGCAACAGAGCAAGACTCTGTCTCCAAAAAAAAGAAAAACATTGATCTATGTGATCACTATTTTTTTAATTGGTCTCTTATATCCCTTTCTTGATTTTGAGGGATAGTGGTAAATTAAAATTGTTAAAATTCTCTATTTTAACTTGGGTTTAAATTTAGAGTACCGTATCGTCACGTTGCTGCTATTTACTCCTTTGGTAGTACTTAGCATTCCGTAGACTTAATTAAGCAGGAAGCTTTTGAGTTTTCCAGTCAAACCTCACTGACTTGCCTTATAGAGCTATGCAAGGACCAGATGCCATATATACATACATACACACACACATATATGCACATATGTGTTTTTTTCCTCCCTGAGGTGGAGTCTCTCTCTTTCACCCCAGCTGGAGTGCAATGGTATGATCACAGTGCACTGTAGTCTCTAACTCCTGGCCTCAAGGGATTGCTCCCGCCTTGGCCTCCCAAAGTGCTAGTGTTAAGCCACCACACCCAGCTTTCAGGTGCTATATTTTTAAATGTTTAAGTGAGCATTAGTGATAGACTATAAAATTTTATGTTTTTTATTAGATTGCTGAGCTGAAAAGAGGTGCTGAAATTATTGTTTGCACACCTGGTCGAATGATTGATATGTTAGCAGCTAACAGTGGTAAGTCAGGGGTATTTTTCTGTTCTCTTTTTCTTGTTTTTGAATTCTATACATTTTTGTTAAAGCACATACTAGAAACCAACAAAGGGTTTCTTCATTTTTTCTTAAAGCTGTAATATGTTAAAATTTGTATTGTAACAAGTTTATTGTTACAAACATTAATAATAACTTTGCAATTTAATTTAAAATTTCTTTTCAGAATTACCTTCATGTGATCTTACCTTGGATTCTTAATCCATTTTTGGCCTAGCTGTGCTTTTAAAAGAGTAGG
>NW_012147332.1:0-1028 GCF_000956105.1 Propithecus coquereli | reverse complement strand
TATATTTATTATAAGGAAGTGGCTCACATAGTGATTATGTTATGGAGGCTGAGAAGTCCCTAGATCTGCAGTCAGAAAGCTGGAGATCCAGTAGCGCCGATGTGTATTTCCAGTCTAAGTACAAAGGCCTGAGAACCAGGAGAACCAATGGTTTAAGTTCCAGACCAAAAGCTTGCAGGCTGAATACCCAAGAAAAGCCAACATTTCAGTCCAAAGGCTGGTAAAGACCAATGCCCCAGTTCAACCAGTCAGGCAGGACGAGGTCCCTCTTACTCAACCTTTTAGGCTATTCAGGTCTTCATTTGACTGGATGATGTGCACCAACATTAGGGAAGACAAACTCTTTTACTCAGTCTACCAATTCAAATGTTAATCTCATTCAGAAACACCTTTACAGACATACCCAGAATAATGTTGGACCAAATGTCTAGGCATTCCATGACCAAGTCAAATCAACATACAAAATTAACAATCAAAAATCTGTCCGAAGTCAACTTGGCACCCATATGCATCTCCTTAAACTATACTTAATCAACAAATAAAAATTCACCAACATGACATAATTATCCTGACCAAAAGTACATTAACCCCTTTCAGCAACAGATGAATGGATAAACAAAATATGATCTATCCATACAATGAAATAGTTTTCAGCTTTCAAAAGGAAGGACATTCTGACACAAGATACAACATGGATAAACATTGAAGACAACATTATGCTAAGTGAAATAAGCCATACACAAAAGGATAAATACTATGATTCCACTTATATGAGGCACCTAGAGTTGTCAGATTAATAGAGGGAGAAAGTAGAATGGTGGTTTCCAGGGGCTGCAAGGAGTAGAGAATGGGAAATTGTTTAATGGGCATAGAGTTTCAGTTTTGCAAGCTGAAAAAATTATGGTGATGGATAGTGGTGATGATTGCTCAACGATGTGAAATACTTAATGTCACTGAACTGCATACTTTAAAATGAATAAATTGGTAAATATTAGTTATATGTTTTACCACAATTTTAAAAGTCAATA
>NW_012147331.1:0-1582 GCF_000956105.1 Propithecus coquereli | reverse complement strand
TCTTTATAATTTAACATAATTAACTATCTTCAAGTATATTGTTTATCATTTTACACCCACAGCCTAACACAGTACCTAGGAACATAATAAACACTTACTAAATATTTCTTTGATTAATGAATAAATACAATGCAATGTAATCTTATGTAAGGACTACAAAATATTCTTTACCATCTAATAATTTTATAAATTAATTCTAATACTCATCTTTTTAGTAAAGTTTTAGATCATGATCATAAATGGATCTTTACATGGAAAGTTACTTAAATGAGAAATTAGGAAATTAGAAAAAAATAGATTATGTCTTAGATGTCACTTTGAGAGCATTGGGGCCCAGAAGTTTGGTGAATTACTCCATGTGATATAGCTCGTTAAGGAGAAATCTTATTTCCTTTTCCATTATTCCTTCTATTATACCATATAGCTTTTCTTTTAATATTGAATAATCCAATTTGGCAAAAGTGCAGAGCAGTGATTTTTCAGATTTTTCTCCTCTCAGGAGATGGGGAGCTGCTGAGGACTCAGGTTTCAGTTACCAGAGTGTCAAAGGAAAAGAGTTAAACCAGACCACATGCCTCTAACAAACTCTTGCAAAGAACACCAATATGACCATTACAGATCACTTTTAAAGATAGAAATCACTAAGAAAGAATCTCAAAATAATCATATCATATTTTGCGGGTATCTAATTCAGATCACATTTTCCTTGGTTTTACTGTTTCCATCATAAGAAAGTAATATTTTTGCCCCACCCCACCAAATTTCTGTAGCCATTATAAGAACTTTGATCACTGAATTCTTGTGACCATTTTCTATAGCTGTCCATAAAACATTTCCAAAATTTGCTGGTATGAATTATGGCCTTTTCCTGTTAAAGTACAAGAAGTTTGTTTTTATTAAATGCTTGTCTCTTCCAAAAAAAGGGTTGTTTTATTTTTTCTTCTTATTTCCACTCTTTAGTTTTTCCCAACTGCAAGTTCCTAAGTATGTCTCAACTTCCATGTTATTGTTTTTTCTAAATTTTAAAAGTCCTAGCTCTATGTAGCCAGTTCATTTAATATTTATTGTTTGGAGATTTTGTTTATATGTTTATTTTCCAATGAGATTTAAAGTCAAAGCTTCTATACCGTTGATGCTTTGTTGGAATTGCTCATTAAGGCTAAAGAAATTTTTTAATATAAAGTTTTACAAATCGTCCTCCAGAGATTTCACTTTATTCATTCAGTAAACACATACTAAGCACCTGTTATTTTTCAGGCTATGTGCTGGGGTACTGGCCATACAGTGGTATATAAGATTGACATAATCCTTATCCAGTGGTGCTTATTTTCTCATGAGAATGGTATATATTATAGAAATTATGAAGACAATAAGCACTGAAAAAGAGTACATCATGCTTTTGAAGCACATAAAAGAAGTAAGGGAAGGATTATTTGGTCAAGAAATGACCAGATATCAATATATTGATAAGTGGTCAACCAAATAACTTGAATATTTGATGAACCCTGGGATTATATTAATATTTAACAAATGTACAAGTTTTCATCCAGATCTTATGAAATGTAACATGACATTTTATACA
>NW_012147330.1:0-1963 GCF_000956105.1 Propithecus coquereli | reverse complement strand
GACACCAGCCACTCTCTGCCAAACACCCTTCTACCCATTCAGTATCCAACACACCGGGAGGCGTTGACCTCTTCCCCTGAAGAACCTAAACCTTAATCCACCCGCCTAGTGGCTTTTGTACTAGATAATTTAGGAGGGAATAGATGAAACAAAAACAGAAGGAAAGGAGGAGGAAAAGGAAGGGAGTTTATTCTGGATGGAAGAAAGGAAAGAAAGAAGGAAGGAAGGAAGGCAAGTAGGTAAACTCTCTTATTCAAGTAAAATTGCATTACAATTCCTTTATGAAACTGAGGAACTTTGAAGTATTTCTGACAAATAAAAGTAGTACTGAATCACTCAATTTTCACATGCCAAATGTGGGAGTTTTAAAGTAACAATTAATGCAGTTATATCTGTCTTTTGGCTGCCATTATGTTGGTTTCATATCATGTGGCCTCACATTGAGGGAATAAATTAGATGTTTCTATAATCTCTCCTCTTCCTGAAACCTCCTCTCAGAAAAATCTGCAGGTTTCCATGGGCACTTCTAAAATATGTCATCACAAATTGCACTGCACGTGTCTGTGTGTGTTTTTCTTTAAGTGAAGAGTACAATGCAATTGTAGCAATTTCAACTTTACCCTGAAAACTTTTGCTTTCTAACAACAAAACTAGATATTGTGTCATTAGTTTTACTTATGTAAAATAATGTTAGAATGCAAATTTTGACTGAAGCATATTCTCAAATAAGGTTCTAGACCAAGAAGTGTGCATTTCAAAATAGTGTTTGAGAACCTATTTGACAATTCTTAAACCCTTATCTCTCGCTAATGGTATAAAGCAATCCTCAAATCGGAGAGGCAGAAAGAAGATTTGAGACAGCTGTGTATGTGCTCTAAGTCATGTACCCCTATCAGGAGCCAACCGGAGGTAGCTTCCCTGTTCACCTCACATCAAGACACAGGACTTTAAGGAAGCCCTTTGAAGAGCTTATTGAATATTTCCTTTGTAATCTAACATCCAAGTCATATTTGAGAAATACAAAAGTCAAGAGCCTGGATAAAATGACTTATGTTCCAAGAGTAGAGAGCTGTGCTTTGGGAAATAACCACTCTTCCCAAGTTTGTTGGAGCAAAGGTTACATGTCTTTCTCCATAAACCACTTATGGGCCGTGCAATAAAAAGCACTGATTTGGAGTGCTCTAGCAGTATCTAAGCGGGCTGCATGGAAGGGCATGCGGATTACAGTGTAGCTGAAGGCTACGGACTAAATCAGAAGAGGTAATCTTGAAAGGAAATGCATCACGGAAACTCTAGGTGAGCGATACTCGGAGTCAGTCGGGGATGTTAGTGTCAGAAGATCCTCTAAGTGACGCAGTCAGTATTAAACATCTGTCATGCACAGTGAGCACCGAAGCTAGATGACCAGCTGGTGTAAGGAGAAACTTTTATGCTTGCTTCCTGTCCTGTCTTCCTGAGTGCTTACTCCAGTCATGGGCGTTTAGAAGCCCAGACAAAGAGAAAGGAGCAGACACTATCCGCCTACCCTCTTGCCCCTACAGGCTGCTAGACTGAAGCCTAGAAGAGGAGAGGAGAGAAGCTTTCACTTTATATCAAGTTCCAAGTCCTAATGATCGCATTGGACAGAACATATTAATTATTAAAATTGAGGTAGAGTTGTATAATTTAGTTCTGTTAGAACCTTTTCTATGGTGACCAGAGTAGATAAGGTGTCTGTCTAAGGACAGAGAAAAAATTAGTCTCTTAAAATGGATTGGAAGTTGCTTTATTATTACGTCTTATAAAACATACTTGTTGGCCGGGCGCGGTGGCTCACGCCTGTAATCCTAGCACTCTGGGAGGCCGAGGCGGGCGGATTGTTTGAGCTCAGGAGTTCGAAACCAGCCTGAGCAAGAGCGAGACCCCATCTCTACTAAAAATAGAAAGAAATTAATCGGACAACTAAAAATATATAGAAAAAATT
>NW_012147329.1:0-1508 GCF_000956105.1 Propithecus coquereli | reverse complement strand
CACCACTTGTTCACATGGTCACCTTTCCCCACGTTTCTGGATGTAGAATTCCTCATTTGTCATTTGGCAAAAAATGATAGTCCCCACAAACAGCTTGGTAACTATTATTAATAAATAAGAATGCATTGGAATGAATTTTAGAAGTGGTAAAGAGAACACAAATATAAGAGTGTATAATTATCAATTCTATGCAATAGCAAAAACTTCAGATTTGTACTTATAGATAAACAAATCAGGGGTCAAAAAGAGAAAAGACATGACTATATGTTCCAAATTGTTGAATTATATTCATAGCCTTTCTGGACTGATATTAGGATCAATGGCCTGTTCTTTCTTATATTGACTGAGCTAGAAAGAAGCTCCATGTGCCTAAGAGGTGTCTCACGGGAATAACTTCATGGGGTTGGGGAGGGGGAATCTGACTCTTAGTCTCACATCCACATCCAGCATCCTGAGAACCTGAGGCTGGAGATTTCCCCTCCATTGTTGAAAGTAGCAAATGCCACCAAGAATCCCCAAATCATGCTGTGATCTTTCCGTCTCCTACATTATCACCAACAGTAAATATTCTGCAGTGGGATTATAGCTGACAGTTCAGGTGATGATTTTCCAAGCACCAAAGTTTCCTACCTTGTTCTTCTGGGGTTCTCTTGGATCCTGCAAAGCTAACAGGAAGGCAACCTGGTTTGTTTTCTTTCCCCTTTCTGTAATGCTGGCAGATGAAACTTGAAAGCAGGCAAGAAGCAAAAATCTAGAGAGGAAGAAGATCTCATTTTCACATGGGAGTTTTTCCTCCAGCCAGGCTGATTTTTCATTTGCAGTGTACATCATAGACCTGAGGATCTCAGAATAGAGTGTATTTTTCTGGATGCCTTAAAGGTTGCTCATGGGTAAGGCAGCAGTTGTGGAAGCCAGGAATTGAGGAGTCTTAGGATGTAGTAGGCCTTAGAAATGTGCCCCAGGGCACTGGATTGGCCTTTGGGTCTGAATAAGATAAACACCCAGCCCTTTAATGATCATCCACTTTCAGGCCCGTTATGCCTTTCCACGTTAACTTAAGTGACATTCCTCAAGGGCGTTGGTCTGCAGTCACTCTGCTCTGCCTGGTTATCACACGAAGATCGAAGATCGGGAGGATGGTTTATGTAACAGGTTTTATTACTATTCCCACTATATAGCTGCAGCTACTATGGCACAGCAAGGTCAATTGCCTTGTCCAAGACCCTGAAGTCAGTAAACAGCAGAGCCACATTTTGAAGGAAGTCAGTGGGGCTCCAGGGTCTATGCATTTACTCAAATTTCTTCAAATAAAGAATAGGTTTGTGTATATGTGTGTGTGTGTGGGTGGGTGTGTGTGTGTGAGAGAGAGAGAGAGAGAGAGAGAGATTTTTTTCTAGGTTTATAGTTGTTCTCAGAGTTTGGTCTTACAATCTACTCCATCACAGCTGGAAATAGAAATTTCTCACGATGTGATTTTACAAGTGTTTTTAACTGTGTAGCTGCCATTG
>NW_012147328.1:0-1127 GCF_000956105.1 Propithecus coquereli | reverse complement strand
ATGTGGCTTCGTTTAAGGAAACACATTTATAGTTATGTGTATGATTTTTCAACAGGGAAACTTTGGTGTGCAAAGAAGAATAAAAAGAAGAGGAAAAAGGTTTTATATAATGCCAATAAAAATGATGGTAAGTTCTACTCTCAGGTCTAGAGTTATATCCGAAAGGATTTTAAATCTAGTCCTGTTTGCCTCTTCATGTAACATATGTGCTTGAAAAAGTCATTTAGTAAAATTATTTTCTTTTGGAATCCTATGAGCAAGGTAGTGTTTGGAATTCTGGAAAAAACTAGTATAAAAATTAAAGTACTATTTAGCATATGTAATAATGTTAAATTGACAGTTTCTTCCAATTTTTTCTATTTAAACTCTTTCTTTGCAAAATTAATACTTCTAACAAATTCTTACAAAAAAGATGTGTTTGAAGTAAAAAATGATTACTTCTATAATAGCTCATATCACAGAGGCAACTCATTCCACGGAGCCCACTACCAAGGGCAGAGTCAGGCACACAGGAGTGTTTTTGTTTTATTTTGACTGATTGCTAAGATTAAAAAGCTTTAAAATTGTAGCTTCTCTTAAAATCAAGAGCTCTGATAACCTGGGTTAGTATTCCCACGTCACAGCAGTCTGCTGGACCTGAGTGATGGCTGTTGCCCTTATGTTGGGCACCTGCTGTCTAGTTCAACAGTCTCTACCACTCCCACTTTTTAAAAAACCCAACCTGATTTACTGATTTTATTACCTTCTTGGCTGGGCTTTATGGGCATTTGAATTTGTTGCCCCTGCTTTGGTTCATGTTAGAAACAAGCCAAATAATAAAGCAACGGCACTCCTTAACTTCTTACAGAATTTATAAGGCCTCTCAAGAATCTGAAATATTTTTAGACAGCATAAATTAAATTAATGAAGATAAAATTTATAGATTATTACTATATTTACCATGTTGACATTAGCCCATAAATATTTAGATTGAGTTTCTGAAAGCACATAGATTTCAATGATAACATTTCTAAGTCTTTTTATGACCCTAAAGACTCACCTTAGTTAGAGTTCGATGGTGGTTTTCCGTCAGAATTAGAAGGATTTTTAAGAGGTCATAATGTCCATCTCCCATTAATGTCTGCCAC
>NW_012147327.1:0-1276 GCF_000956105.1 Propithecus coquereli | reverse complement strand
GAAATAGGATTTATTCTATTAAAGTTCCGGAGGGCTGAAGTCTGAAATCGGTATCACAGGGTGAAGGTCACGGCCTGTATTTTCTCCAGAGGCTTCAGGGGAGAATCTGTTTCTTGCCTCCTCCAGCTTCTGGTTGGCTGCTGGCATTCCTCGACTTGTCACCAATCTCTGCCTCCGTTTTCATACCACCTTCTCTTCTATGAGTGTCTTTTCCTCTTCCATCTGCGTGAAACCTTCTCCTGCCTCCCTGTTATAAAGACATGTGATTGCATTTAGGATCCACTTAAATAATCCAGGATAATTTCCTCCTCCTCAAGATCCTTAATTTAATTACATCTGCAAAGATCCTTTTTCCGTATAAGGCAAGAGTTATATGTTCCAGCAATCAGTATCTTTGAGGGGGTCATCATTGAGCCCGCTACAGAGAGGGAAATACAAGTGGTAAGGCAGCAGGAAGCAAGGAAGGTCCAACAGCCTACCAGATCCAGGAATGGCTTCCCAAGGAGTAAGGAATATTAAAGTTGACATTTGAAGGATCAGAAATTATATAAGCAAAGGGGACCAGGGGATGGAATTGAGGGGGGGACTGGTCAAAGCAATGGATAGCTGGAGCAAAGGCCTGGAAAGGGGACAGATCACGCAGGACTCATTCCACACATTTGAAGACGTGACTGTCCTTGAGCGTGGCTGGCAGGTGGAGCTGAGAGGTGTGAGAAGCGAGTAAGGAGGGGCCAGAATGTGAAAGATCTTGTCAGTGACGTTAAGGAATTTGGACTTAGTCCAACTGGCAAAGACTACTTACTTTTAAACGTACTTTTAAACAAGGGAGGGATACGATAAAAGTAGAGCTTCAGAAAGATTAATTTAATGTTGAGGCGCAGGGTAGATTATAGCAGGGAAAGCCTGGAGGCAGGGAACCCATTTGAGCAACGAGATGAAAATTTCACTGATGTTGGCCACTCAGGAAACATCGGAGGGTATTAGACTCTGGGTAAAGTGTGCTCAATGTCATCAATCACTGATGAGTATTTATTAACTTCCAAGAGCATGTGAGATTGTGACTAGCTGAAGAGGATGGAAAAAAGGCCTGGTACGTGGTCCAGGAATATATATCAGTTTTGCAATTTAATTGCACTTAGCTCTCTTTTCCTCAAAATATTATTTCCTATTACTATTTAGGCAATATTTAATCTACTTGTTATCGTGAGTGTTTTTGTTAGATACCACATTGCTGATTCTTCAAAGAAAGGTTAGTGTTTGAATCTTAATCCTGGAA
>NW_012147326.1:0-1681 GCF_000956105.1 Propithecus coquereli | reverse complement strand
AACAAATCCATATTAAATAATTTATTCAGGTATTTTTTACAGAATGTCTCCTCAAATTTACCTGTAATCACAATCTACAGGCCCAAAGTACATAACCCAGGTCAACGTTGTTCCTTAAATGTTGCCACAGTTACTGCTTTTGACACTAGCACTGAAGTTTTGTTTTTCAACTGTCTGTAGACACAGCTCTTTCAGTTCCTGCATGACGTTCCCAGCCCGCATTAATATTGGGTGCCTACCCAACTCATTAGCTCTAAGTTCTTTGCTTATGCCAATAGTAATTTCCAAGGAGCGGCTCCCTTTACTCTATATAAATTAGATAAAATCTCCAGGAATTGGGTAAGATTAGAAAATAGCATTAGCTTCAGCTTTTTTTTTTTCTTTTTCAAGTAGAAAACACATTTGTGAATGCATAATAGACAAAAAGAAGGAAAATGAGTTCAGATGAGTTACTAAGGCCACTGACCTAATGTCTTAAAACGTGGCACCATGGCTCATTTAAGATGTGGCAGGGAAGAAGATTGAAATAAGTTAATTTATGCGTCATGAAACAGTAAAATTTAAGACATATTTTTAACATTTAAATTACCACATAAATGAAGACCCGCATTTGTAATTTATTGCTTCCTTTTGCAGGCTTACAGACAATTTATGCTAGAATTTAAATTTTACATTTTAATTGAAACTTGGAATAATTACCAAAATAATAAGCTAAACTGTTTTATGCACTTGCTATGTGCCAAGCATCATCCTGAATGTTGTGCTGTTATCTTTTCTTATCTTCACAACAACCCTATGAGGTAAGAAGTTTTTGTTTCATTTTGAAGATGAAGAAGTTGAAGCTTTGAGAGGTTAAGTCCATTGCCAAAATCACAAACATATGTCTGTCTGACTACTGGATGTGGACTGTTAAATGCTATATTATTTTGCTTCTCTTTTCATACAATAAGATTGCAATTTAAATAAGGGGTAGGAAGATTTAAATAAGGGACACAAAACAAGTTTTGCAAATGCTGGGTGTGGTACTGCTACATCCTTAATGATAGTGACTAATGCTAACACCTTTCCTATAGAGTTTGTCATTAAATTTTGGTGAAAGTATCTTAATTTTAGATTTGATACTGCAACAGTGGAATTATTTTACATCTAATTGCATTAAACAACTTTGAAGTCATTTCGATCATATTTTTATAAATATTTCTTGTATAGTGCATTGGAATTCCTTTGTAGTCAGACTCCTTCAAATTCAGATACCTTTGGAATCAAATCCTCCTAATATTTATTGAATATCTATTATGCATAGACATGCTAGCTTCCTAAATATTAAGAAAAAATTTGCAAACCATGTATTAATATTTGATAAAGGACTTGTATACTGAATGTTTGAGAAACTCTTCAGCTCAATAATAAGCAAACTATTCTATTAATATAAGTAAATGGTCAAGTTATTTAAAAATATGCTTTGCTGAAAAGATGTACAACTGGAAACTAAGCGCATTTCTTATGAAATGAAAATTAAAAACACAATCAGATATCATGACACCCCCAAAATGGCTAATTTATTTATTTTTGTCAAATGTATTTGGGGATGTGAGCAACCAGAAAAGCTCATACATTGCTAATGGGAACTCAAAATCATAGATCCACTTTGAAAAACAGCTTGGCAGGTACTTATTATGAA
>NW_012147325.1:0-995 GCF_000956105.1 Propithecus coquereli | reverse complement strand
GACATATTTCTCACATACTCATTAATTTTTATTTTATGCAGTTTCTTTGCTTCTTTTTATCTCTTCATACCTTTTATTTGATTATTCTAGTTTTACTTATTCTTTTAAAGGGTTTTAAATTTACACATTGTATTTTTTACATTTTAATGACTAAACTTAAATTTTAGCACACATATTCAACCTTCTAAGTAAGTTAAACATTAATCAGTGTCTCTGTTCTTTTCATAATAGATATATGTGTTAGGTATATTTAACTATTCATCTCAGTCTTCTGTGTGCTATACATCTATTAATGTAATTTAAATTTTTTATAAAATGTTACTACTGAAAATTAAAGAATGAATATCATGTGTTAGTTTTCATAAAAGAAATATTTTACCTTAAATATTGTCTAATTAATCGTATTTTTTAAGAAGGGGGAGGATACTGTTATAGAATGATATTTATCCTACATAGCTCATGTTGTTATTAAGTAGCACAACTTTCTTTGGAAAATGCAAGATTTTGGTAGTTTTATATGTTAGGAAATATTTCAACAACTGTGGGGAGAGAGAGAGAGAGAGACAGAGAGAGAATGAATTTAGAAGTTCATCTGTACCACATGGCTATTTAATAAAATAACACAAATTTATATCAGTATCAATGATAAGAACATGTTATTGATTTGTATAAATAAACTTGTATATAGTAAATTTAATGAAATTTATTCTAAAATACATTTCTATAGATAATTCCATAGATGATTTTTATTTTCTTATCAGATAATATGAAAATGATGTATTAGATTAGTTTCTTACTTTCCAGTAGCTGTATCTCATATATATTTTTCTTGTGATATTTAATTGTTTAAAAAGTGTAACAAAATATTGTCTGAAAGCTTTTAAGATTTCTCCATTCAGTGTGATTCTAGCTGTATGTTTTTGATGATAGATACCTTCAATCACTGTAAGAAAGTTATCTTATATTCGTATTTTGGAAAGGTTTTTTTCTTCATA
>NW_012147324.1:16321-16681 GCF_000956105.1 Propithecus coquereli | reverse complement strand
GCGAGGGAATATTTGATTTGGAAAATGTTTTGGTGTACAGCTACTCAGTCTATTCAGACTGAGTAATCAATTCAATATGTTTGAGGGATTATGCGGGTCTGTGCTCTGGAAAAGGTCCCCATTCATTCATTGGAATCATGATCTCCTTGGCAGATAACAGCTCTCTTTTCTGCCTGTTTCATGTAAGCAGTAATTCATCTCCAGAATGCCTTTTCCATATGTATCTGTACTTGTTCATTTCTATGCTTTAAAAGTTTGGAACAACCTTAAATTGAATTGCCTTTTTTTTTTCTTTTTCTTTTATTTCAGCATATTATGGGGGTACAGATGTTTAGGTTACGTATGTTGCCCTTGGTCCCC
>NW_012147324.1:12719-13437 GCF_000956105.1 Propithecus coquereli | reverse complement strand
AGAGCCATCCCAGCAGCATAGAGAACTATCTCTCAATGTGAGGGTATTTACTGCTGATAACATAAGAGTCACCCATTTCAACAAACTCTCCCTTACCCAGTTTATATCACTCCCCCCTCTTAGGCATGCTCTTTTGCTTCTTGCTGATATGAATCCCCAGGAACTGTAGCTTCTTCAGTGACTAATCCCTCTTCAAAATTAGCAGGGCCATCATTCCCCACTCAGCCCACGCTGAAGCTTGTGTCCTCAGGTTTGATCTAGTGGCTCATATGGGAGCTGGGGGCAGCTCCTGAAGAAGATGAGCAATTTCTGGCATCTGCTTTAGTTGAGATCTGATACATGGGGATCAGGGGAAGTTCCCATCTTCCAGGAAGGGCCAGAAACCACTTCTTCAGGCCCAGAATCTTCAGAGGAACCAAAGTTTCTGGGTCTGAGGTCCATCTACCCAGAAGACACCAACTATAGTGCTAGGGTCTCCTTCCTAGTAGAGCCTTGACTTTGGTGTGGACAATTTTGTGAGGCTGAAAATTTCAGCCTTCAGTGAAGTTCTGCCAATTTTACATTTTGGTCTTGGGCCTCGTCCTCAGCAGTATTGGACTCAGCTGCAGGAGATGAGGGAAATCTTCAGAAGATGTGAAGGAGGACTCTGACTTTCATACGGTGCCTTAAGTTGGTAATTAACTGACTGGAGTCTATTGGTTTTCTCTCCCTCAGCAAC
>NW_012147324.1:9376-9793 GCF_000956105.1 Propithecus coquereli | reverse complement strand
CTGCTTTGATATTACTTGTTACTGGTTTGTTGAGGTTTTCTATTTCTTCATGAACCTCTAATATAGTTTAATCTCAGTAGGTTTTATATGTCCAGAAATTTATCCATTTCTTCTATGTTTTCCAATTTGTTGTAGTATCATTCATAATAGTCTCTAATGATCCTTTGTATTTTGAAATCTGTAGTTTTTATGTCTCCCTTTTTGTTTCTGATTTTGTTTTGGGGGAGTATTTTCTTTTTTTCTTAGTCCAGCTAAAGATTTTTCAATTTTGTTTATCTTTTCAAAAAACTGACTTTTCATTTCATTGATCTTCTATATTTTTTAAGTCTCAATTTCATTTATTTTTGCTTTCATCTTTATTATTTATTTTTTGGGTTTAGTTTGTTCTTGCTTTTCTAGTGCACCTTGAGGTGCACT
>NW_012147324.1:7271-7621 GCF_000956105.1 Propithecus coquereli | reverse complement strand
GTCCACATTCATCAGTCAGTAAAGGAGATGCTATCAAACATACTGTCTTTCAAGTGAGAAACTGACCTATGGAAGATAGCACAATGTAAGGGTTCAGAATCAAAATGTATAATTTTAATGAGTAGCAACTGCATGCAAGGCATTGTGCTAAGTGCTTTAGGGATTACGAATACAAATAAGATATGGTCCCATCTTTCAAAGATGGAATTAACCGACAGGGGAAAGAGATATATATAAATCATCCTAACACAGGTGGATGGTGGAGTATAACAAAAGGACAACCAGAGTTTAAAAGATATATTTGAGGTGGCCTCTGAACACTGAGTAAGATTTGGATGGACATAGAAACA
>NW_012147324.1:6871-7221 GCF_000956105.1 Propithecus coquereli | reverse complement strand
GTCCACATTCATCAGTCAGTAAAGGAGATGCTATCAAACATACTGTCTTTCAAGTGAGAAACTGACCTATGGAAGATAGCACAATGTAAGGGTTCGGAATCAAAATGTATAATTTTAATGAGTAGCAACTGCATGCAAGGCATTGTGCTAAGTGCTTTAGGGATTACAAATACAAATAAGAGATGGTCCCATCTTTCAAAGATGGAATTAACCGACAGGGAAAAGAGATATATATAAATCATCCTAACACAGGTAGATGGTGGAGTATAACAAAAGGACAACCAGAGTTTAAAAGATATATTTGAGGTGGCCTCTGAACACTGAGTAAGATTTGGATGGACATAGAAACA
>NW_012147324.1:6474-6821 GCF_000956105.1 Propithecus coquereli | reverse complement strand
TGTGAAATGGGTGTCTAGTCCCATCTAGTCTGGTTTCTTAGTTTACTGCCTAGTGATCAAGAATGGAAGAGCTGGATCATGAAAGAGTTTGGTATAAGATTATTATAAATAGTGTTGGAAGCAAGAATACCTTTCTCTGTTTCTTTCTCTTGTTCTTATTTATTTGACAAACCATTAGCCATGCACTCATTTAACACCAAGGGCTGGAGCAGGGAAAGCGACGTGAGGAAGCCAATCAGAGCATGAATTGGTTAATATGTTTGACCATCCAACACCTGCAAGACCTTTAAAATGCAATCATCAAACTATGCCATAGCTTACATTTATATACTCAGACATATAAAAAT
>NW_012147324.1:0-964 GCF_000956105.1 Propithecus coquereli | reverse complement strand
TTCCAGCTCTATCCAGGAAAATACAAGAGGTGCTATATCACCATTGTTTCTTATAGCTGAATAGTACTCCATGGTATACATATACCACATTTAATTTCTGCCATGTTAGGCTACCTGTTTTACGAGTCATTTAAGCAAGAGAATAAAAATACCACTTTTAGGTAAGGGATGACAAATTGAGTAAAGAAGAAGAGATAGCCTAATAAAGAAAATAAATGGGATCTGGGCAGGCTGGGAAGGGAGACAGGAGAGGGTGAAGGGAACAGATCAAGCCACTCCTCTTTGACTGTGGGACCTTACCCCTCCCACACCCCAGATTCCATCTGCCTAACTTTAGTTCTTATAAATTCATCACTTTTGAAATTGCTAATTCTTTTCTGTACTGATGTTGAAAGGCTACAGACAATCTCTACCTGCTGCAACCCAACTTCAGCCACATTTTTCTTGGCCTTTGCTGAGCATGCTAACGCGTCATGGCTTTGTACTATTTCTCTGCTACAGGAACTGAGCAAAAACAACAGGGGTGTGCTGCTTCATTACAGCTTTCCAGGATTCATTAAATAAAAATAGCTCCAAATGGAGTTACATTAGAAAGCACTAGAATTAAATATCAACTGCTAATGAGCACCTTTTCAAGACCGTCCCCTGAAAAGCAGAGCTTGTCACCCATTACCAATAGTTTTTAAGATCAGCTAGGGAAAAGACTGGTTTTTCCCTGAGAATCAGGGTGGCTTCCCATGGAGATGGATGTCAAATGGTACGACCAGTTTATTCAGGACTCTCAATTATTTGGGATAAAAAAAGCAACCACGTTTAACAACTGCCACCCAATGATGCTATGTCAAACCCATCTTTCCTCTTGACTAGGTTTCCATAACGTTTTAGTCACTTTTGATTTTCAAAAATGTCTTCATTTTGAAACATTTCAAGAATGTCTAAGAATAAGCCCTGTTCATTTTTAAAT
>NW_012147323.1:0-1255 GCF_000956105.1 Propithecus coquereli | reverse complement strand
ATTAATTTCTTTCTATTTTTAGTAGAGACGGGGTCTCGCTCTTGCTCAGGCTGTTTTCGAACTCCTGAGCTCAAACAATCCGCCCACCTCGGCCTCCCAGAGCGCTAGGATTACAGGCGTGAGCCACCGCGCCCGGCCTGACCTTGGGTTTTATTAACTGTATATTTCTATTTTTCATCTGCTACTAAGGTAATACCATCTAGTATAATGAGAATGAAATGAGCTGTTCATAAAACACTCAGGATCAGTACCTAACATAAATAAGCACTTAGTAACTACATTTTTATCATTGGTCCAATTCTAGTCTCTTAATCTTTTTTTAGTTCCTAAAGTTCTTACTGTGGCTTAAAGTTCTTCATATGGGTCTTAAACAATATTTAACACAAATATGAAAGTGTTTGCATGTCTGTCATGCGCATAATAGTCTGCTAGAAGCCTCAAAAACGAATAAAGAAGTCTGACCTCCAGGAATATAACCTAGTTGGAGATATGCTAGCTATATGAGCAACTAAGGTGTAGGAGTATTTAAGGAGAATAGACTGTAAGGGTCCAAGATATTTATAAAGTGCTAGAGGAAGAAAAGAATAGGGGTCCCCAACCTATGGTGAGTTGTATAATTATTTCATTATATTACAATGTAATAATAGAAATAAAGTGCACAATAAATGTCATGCTTTTGAATCATCCTGAAACCATCCCCTCACCCCCTACTCCCTGGTTTGTGGAAAAATCATCTTCCATGAATACAGTCCCTGGTACCAAAAAGGTTGGGGACTGCTGCCTTAAGGAGTTTAACTTAGTCTCCCCCAGGGAAGGCCCTGGTTATGTGGCTTTGCCAGTAATCGAGTTGTTTGATCTCTAATTCAGAGATACGAAGTATTAGCCAGTTCCTACTGCTGCATATTGAAAACATGTTCTTCAACAATAAAGGTGATGCTTGATCTCATGAGTAACTTCTCCATCTCAGAGAAGTTGCCAGATTCTAGAGGAAAATACAAGGATGTTATCCTATTTTTATCGCCACCAGTAATTAGATTCCTTGCTGAAATCCATTATATCAGAAGTAACACTGGTCTGGCATAATCTGTTTTTAGTGCTGGTAATGATCACTATTACCTTAAAAAAATATAGCAACATAACTTGATAAATAATGTTGCAGAGAATAAAGTCTAATCCCATCATTCATTTTGGTGTATTTCAGTTATTTTTGTAGATAATTGTGTATTTTTTAAAGAAATCTATTATACTATTTATA
>NW_012147322.1:0-627 GCF_000956105.1 Propithecus coquereli | reverse complement strand
GCTAGTAAGTATTAATAGCAAAACAATGTTAGCAGCAGCAAGTCAGTATGATTCCAAAACCCAAGGCTAAATGCTTTATGTATATTATCAGTTGTTAAACGTTTGATGGCAAATTAGTACATTTCTTGTGCCTACTTTAATTGTCCAGCAGGGGCCCCTGGGACTGCTGTGAAGAGAATTTTGAGGCTGAATCTCAAAGGAGAGTACTATGGCCGTTCAACATTGTCTAACAAGAATAACTGATGGATAATGGCAACATATTTGTAATGATCACGTGGTATCTATGCAGCCTTCTTAAAAAGGATTGATGATTAAATAATAAATACATTTTATAGTTTCTTGGATTAGTAGATCTTGGAACATTTTGTAGTAAGTTTCCAAGTAAGATATTATGATTTCCTCTGTATGGTTTATAATATTCCTAGTTGGCAGAAAAAGATAAATAAAGGTATCTTTTTCCTTATTGTCTCTATACTTTCCTCCCCTCTTCTCCCCTTCCCTCTCGCTTATGCTCTCTCTATCTCCTTCTCTCTCTCCACAAATTTCTGCAAATCTGAGTTTAAGTTTTAGGCTTCAAGAAAATAAAAAATATGCACTTATTTCCAAAAGGTTGGTGGCATTCTGCTT
>NW_012147321.1:0-1416 GCF_000956105.1 Propithecus coquereli | reverse complement strand
TAACACTTATTTCACTTGATTCCTGACAAAATTAAATACAATAATGGAAAGCACTTTGAACATTTCTTGCCTATGTTTAGCACTCAATAAATATAAGCCATTTGTATTTATCAAATGAAATCTGTAAAGCAAACGTCTTTCACAATATGGGGTTTGGAGGAGGCAGTCAAAGAACAATAAAGGAGGGCCTCAGTGACAAAAAGTTTGGGAACCATTGAGACTTGGTGGTCTCTAAGGTTATTTTCAAGCTGTAAAGTTCTATAATTTGATTAAGTGTTCAGCTTATTTCTGGTGATCTAGAGGAAGGAAATAAAATGCCTTAAAAACTGGAAAGGCATGTTCTATTACATCATCAACTACTCTGCAGCTGCCTTTTGGGTGTGATTTAGAAGCAGTGGACAGCATATTAAATTGGCTTAAGATTAACATCATTAAAATAAATTCATGAGTGCCTATCTAATTTGTGTGGTGCTTTCCAAAGCACTGTTTGTGGATTAAATTAGGAATTTTTAGAGTGCCATAGACTGGGATTAAGAAATCAGATCTGTGTCGAGTTTTTTAAAAGGTCAATTCAAATATGCATTGTTATTGCTGGAAATAAATATTCACCAACTATTTGCAGCATAGATGGCCAAGTCTATCAACATCCACCCTGCTTCTTTCATTTTTGCTGTGAAGCTGCCTAGCTAAGGACTGCATTTCTTGGCTTCCTGCAGTTAGGAGAGAGCATGTGACTGGTTCTTCCCAATGAAATGTGAACCAAAGTAACATGTCACTTCAAAGTGAGGCAGATAAGAGAAGATGGGCCTTCTTTGCCCTCTTCTCAGCAACCACTGGCCATCCATCTCCCACCTCCACCCCTGTGGTCAGGATACAGAGCCACAGGATGGAATCACTAAGGATAGGAAAGCCACCCACCTGCACTGGACTGTCAAATGAATGAAAAATAAATTTCCATTGTTTTAAGCTGCTTAAATTCTGAGGTTTATCTGCTATAGCATTATCCTAACTATACACTAATAGTCATAATGAATGATTCAAATGTCAGAGAATCACTGACAAGTTGTGAGCAAATTGCTTTCTCCTTTTAGAAACTTTTGGTTAACTTTCTTTGACATTCAAAGTTCCATTCATTTAATTCCATACCAATTATTGGAAGTTAGCTCAAAGTCCCTGTTCTATAGGAAGTCATAATCTCATTTGGGTGAAACAAACATATAAAAAGTTAAAGAGTCATGCAAGGCAAGATATGATGAAAATCAAATGGGTAGAAAAGGAAATAATTCCTACAGAAATTCTGTGAAGGGCTTTTTTTTTGTTTGTTTGTTTTTGAGACAGAGTCTCACTGTGTTGCCCGGGCTAGAGTGCCGTGGCATCAGCCTAGCTCACAGCAACCTCAAACTCCTGGGCTCAGGC
>NW_012147320.1:0-988 GCF_000956105.1 Propithecus coquereli | reverse complement strand
ATTTTAAAGAACACTTAGTACTACAGCTTTTATGAGATATATGACAAATCAAAGGCAGCTTCATGATTATTGATGAAATAGCAGAAGCATCCCCATGAAACTTTCAGAAAAAAGAAAAGGTCTTCTGATACCAGTAACATTTGAGATTGTTCTGAAAGGGCTAGCGAAAGCAATTAGAAAAGAAAACAAATCACAAGACGTAATGAAGAGACAAAATTATCATTATTTCAAAGTGCTATGACTAATTTTGGGGAACTCAAGAAAATAAAATGAAAGATATTAGGAACAACAAAAGAATTCAGTAGATGTTTGGCTTAAAAATTAATATATAAAAATCAACGGCTTTGCTAAAGATAAGGGGTCTAAAAACTGGCCTGCAGGCCAAATCCAGCCCAGTGCCTGTTTTTGCAAATAAAGTTTTATTGGAACACAGCCATGCTTATTCATTTATGTATTGTCTACCACAGTGAAGTTGAGTAGCTGTGAGAGAGACCATATGATCCACAAAACCTGAAATATTTGACCCTTTTACAGAAAAAGTTTGCCAAGTCCTAGTATAGCTAAAGAATCAGTTAGAAAATAAAATGGAAAAAAAGACACCCTCCCCCCATTTTTTTTAGAGATAGGGTCTTGCTATGTTGCCAAGGCTGGAGTGCAGCAGTGGCATAATCTTAGCTCATTGTAACCTTGAACTCCTGGGCTCAAGTGATCCTCCTGATCTTCCCACTCCAGCCTTCTGAGTATCCGGGACTACAGGTGCCACCACCACACCTGGCTAATTAAAAAAAATTTTTTTTTAAGAGATGGTGATCTTGCTATGTTGTCCAGACAGGTCTCCAACTCCTGGCCTCAAGGGATCCTCCTACCATGGCCTCCCAAAGTACTGGGATTAAAGGCATGAGCCACCGTGCCCAGCCCCAAATTTTTAATAGAAAAAAATATAAGCTATCTAGAAATAAACTTTTTTTTTTTTTTTTTTTTTTTTTTG
>NW_012147319.1:0-1957 GCF_000956105.1 Propithecus coquereli | reverse complement strand
TATAAGCCTCACCAAAATTTTTTAAAATCCTCTCTTCAAAAGATACAGTTAAGACAATGAAAAGACAAGCCACTAGACTGGGGAAGACATTTGCAAAACACATATATGATAAAGGATCTGAACACAGAATACATACACATGTCTGAAAACTCAATATTGACAAAACAGCCCAGCAAAAATGGGCAAAATATTTGAAAAAAATAGGAAAATGCAAATTAGATCTACAATGAGATACCACTATGCACCTATTAAAATGGCTAAAATTAAAAATAATCTGACAATACCAAGTATTAGCAAGAATGGGGAGCAACCGGAACTCTCACACATACCGGTGGACATTTAAAATGGCACAGTCACTTGAGAAAACAATTTGGCAGTTTCCTATATACATTTAAATATAAACATATACTTACCATACAACCCAGAAATCTCACTTCCAAGTATTTACCCAAGTAAAAACTTATGTTTACAGAAAATTCTGTACACAAATGGTTACAGTGTTTTTACTCATAATTGCCAAAAGCTAGAAACAGCCCAAACACCCCTCAGCTGATGAATGGATGAACAGACTGGTACTTCCACACAATGGAAAAGTACTCAGCGATAAAACGAAACAGACAACTGATGCGAACAACAGCATGAAGAATCTCAAATGAATTATGTTAAGGAAAAAAGCCGGACATGACAGCCTGCAAACTGCACGATTCTGTTTTATGCCATCCTGGAAATGGCAAAAGCACAGGGGCAGAAAACAGATCAGTGGTTGCCAGGGTCTGGGGGCTGGAGGAAGGGCTGATACAAAGGGGTAGGAAGACATTTTTTGAGGTGTTAGAACTGTTCTTCTATGTCTTGATTATGGTGGTGGTTACAACATAGTGAACGTATCTGTTACAACTCACAGAACTGTCGACTAATAAGTAAATTTTACTTTATGCAAATTATAACTCAATAAACCTGACTTTATATTAAAAGAATAGGAAGGAAAAATTAGATCCCTGAAAATTCTCCCCTATTCTCTTCCCCTGGAAATTTACTTTCTAAAGAATCTCTGGAGCAGGGACATTAGGCACAACTGGGGATGGAGGGTCTGTCTGGAAAATGCGTGGATTAAGTAAACACACACCTACAAAGCCTGAGACATTGCCTCTCCCCTACTCTGTTTCCAGAGTTTGCAGGCCTGCACCCTCCAGATCGGAGAGTGGATGAGTCTTTTCTGGACAATCTGAGCAACTCGGGAGGACACATTCAAACATACGACCTATGGGTTCCCAACAGGTGGCTGCATCAGCGCACACCACAGGCAAGTTCACGAGCCCCAAACACGTGCTCAGCGCTTCCAGTCAGCATTATAAATCCCACCATTAAACATGACCAGACAACCACGCATCACCAGACACTGAGAAAAGACAGATGGGTATCATCTTGAACAGAAACAAAAGGAGAGCAGAGGAAAGAGGTTGCGCAGAGAGAAGACAAGTTTTTAAAAACTATTATTAATATCTTCCTCAAGGAGATAAAAGAAGCTGTATCATCCATTAAGCGAGAATGGGATGCCATTTTTTAAAAAAAGACATTAAAAACAAACCAACCCCAGCAGTCTTAGACATTAAACGCCTGATAACAGACATAAAAACTTCAATAGGAAGTGGAAGAATAAAAGTGAGAGTGACAGACCTTCCTCCCCATCTGTTGATAAAACTTCCTGTGACAATACTGGTGTGTTTCAAACAGTCACACTTGCTCCTGTCAGGCACTTCCTGGCAGCGTGAGGCTCTCAGGGCATGCACTGTGCGCTCCTCCTGCTACGGGCTTCCTGGCCACCTCCAAGGTGCATATGGATTCAGGACCACAATCTGGACCATGTCAGCCACATAGTAGGCTATGCATCATGCCCTTGGGCACCTAGGAACATGCACTGGTCCAGCAGCAACACGATTATAAACTTTAAAGAAGAAAG
>NW_012147318.1:0-1606 GCF_000956105.1 Propithecus coquereli | reverse complement strand
ACTCTTAACATTTGTGAACTTCACTGATGGTACATAAGAGTGTGTTTGTGTAATATTCTTCCTGGTACATCTATTGGAACATTTGTTTAGATATCACATCAGTGTTCTGGTAGTTAATGCATTTTCAAGAGCTTGTTCACAGTCAGCGTTTTGTCCCCATTCCTTAATTTAAATTCTTCTCAGTGCTCTCAAAAAATAAGTAGATTTTATACAGGCACTATATGATTACCCAATTTTTACATGCAAATGAAGTAGATAAAGGTCACATGCCCTACAGGTAGATTAGGTACAAGAATCCAATTCTCTTCATGGCCAATTATGAATTCACAATCATCTAGTTGTCCATTCCCTGGATTTGCAATTATTAAGTAACACAAAATTGTGGGGGAATGTTCTACATATGCTAATAATCGAAGACTTTATGTCCACAATAGAATATTTTTTCCTCTCAAGTATAGTTCTTTCTACATTAATCAGTAATTGGGGTTTCATGCCTGAAGCTATTTTCTTTCTTTTTTTTTTTTTGGAACCATGGCTAATTCTTAATTTTTTAACCACTTCTACTCAACAAATATATGAAACACATTAAGTATCGATGCATCTCCTGGTTTGTTTGGGGTTGTTTTCGTCTTGTAGAAGATCTGCAAAACTGGAGTTGGAGGCCGGAAAGAAATTTCAGATAGTGATTAAGTAAAAATGGTCTGCCTTAACTCTGTTTTTTCAGTAGTAGAATAGGGTAAACTCTTAACATTACTTTTATGGACCTTTGCAATCCGCCGTAAAACAATATAAAAATAACATTGTGGTAGAGCCTTGATGTGCTTCAGCTGTGACTGAATATTTTGATGTACTTGAAAAAGGCAGACGAGTGCTTTCATTTGAAATGTGTGAGACAGTTTGAGATGCAGCTTCTCAGGTGGTTTTGATTATTCCTTCATAGGCCCGGATGTCTGTTTGCTGCAGCTGAATTCTCATTTTATCCGTTCATAATGAGAAACACCTTATGAAGCTATTTTTTTATTTCAATAGATATAGCGGGTACAAGTTGTTTTTGGATACATGGATGTATACACCAATTGTATAGTGGTGAAGTCAGGGCTTTTAGTGTACCCGTCACCTGACTAGTGTACGTTGTACCCAAAAGGTAGTTTTTGATTCTTCACACTCCTTCCACTTTCCCTCCTTTCGAGTCTCCAAAGTCCATTATACTACTCTCTATGAACCTGTGTACCCATTGTTCGTCACCCACTTATAAGTGAGTACATGCAGTATTTGTTTTTCTGTTCCTGAGATACTTCACTTATAATAGGATAATGGATTCCAGTTCCATCCAAGTTGCTGTGAACATTAGTTCTTTCTTTTTTATAGATGAGTAGCACTCCAAGGTGTGTGTGTATGTGTATGCATAAACCACATTTTCTTTATCCACTCATCAGTTGAGAGGCACTTAGGTTGATTTCATATTTTTACAATTGTAAATTGTACTGCCACAAACATATCAGTGCATGTGTCTTTTTGATATAATGACTTTTCCTTTGGGTAGATACCTAGTAGTGGGATTGCTGGATTGAATGGCAGGTCTACTTTTAGTTCTTTGAGGAATCTC
>NW_012147317.1:0-1101 GCF_000956105.1 Propithecus coquereli | reverse complement strand
AATTGATGCAAATAAAGCATTTGACAAAATTCAACACCAATCCATGAAAAAAACTCAGGAAACTAGGAAGAGAGAACTTCAACTCGATAAAGAGCAACTACAAAAGCCTGCAGATAACATTATAATTAATGGTGAAAGACTAAATGCTTCTAAGAAAACAAGGCGAGGATGTCCACTGTCATCCCTCCTATAATAAACACAGACATTGTAGCCAGTGCAATTAGGCAAGAAAAGGAACTAAAAGGCATACATATCAGAAAGTAAAAAATAAAACTGTTCCTATTTGCAAATGACATGACTGTCTACATAGAAAACTGAAAGAAATCTAAACACTTAGTGAGTTCAGCAAGGTCATAGGATACAAAATAAACATACAACACCCAAGTGCATTTCTACATACTAGCAATGAACCCATGTAAAGCAAAATTTTAAAAACAGAAACACCTACGTGTACATCTAACAAAACATGGGCAGGATCTGTATGTTGAAAACTACAAAGCACTGATGAAAGAAATCAAAGAGCTAAATATATGGAGAGCCATACAATGTTCGCGGATTGGAAAAGTGAACACTAAAATTTTTTGTAGACGATTGTTCTAAATTTATATGGAAAGGCAAAAGAACTAGATTAGCTAAAACAATTTTGAAAAAGAAGAATAAAAGTAGGAAGAATCAATCTGATTTCAAGACTTATTATGCAGCTGTAGTAGTCAAAACTGTGTGGTATTGGTGATGGAACAGGGAACTCAGAAACAGACCCACAAAAACAAGCAACGCCAACTGATTTTTGACAAAAGTACAAAAGCAATTCAATGGAGGAAGAACAGTCTTACAAATACATACAAATGGTGCTGGTTAGATATTCATAAGCAAAAAAACGAAGAAACACTCAACCTAAACTTCATACCATATACAGAAATTAACTCAAAATGAATCACAAATTTAAACATAAAACATAACTATAAAACTTTTAGAAGAGTTCAAAGGATAAAATCTTCAGGAACTTGGGTTGGGCAAAGAGCTTAGACTTGACACCTAAAGCACAATCTAAAAGACAAAAAATTGTTAAACCAGACTTTATCAAAATTATAAACTTTTTTT
>NW_012147316.1:0-924 GCF_000956105.1 Propithecus coquereli | reverse complement strand
TTTCCCTTTAATAAAACTATGATTTCACATCTTTCTTATAATGCTCAAACTCCAATGAAGGATTTCATGAAAATTCAATATGCTGAAGAAATTTTTGTTAAAAGAAACAAGACACTATACTGGATTTGAAGTCAATATATTGTTGGAAATATTGGTCAAAGGAGGAAGTACAAGCATAATCTCTATTAGGAACTTCTCTTTTATGTATGTCCTCTTGGCAAAACTATAGAATGTATACTGTGTTATGTGGCTGAATAGAGCTTGTAAATTTAATTTAAATGTTATTATTTATACAGGAACTTTGTTATAATTATCAAAATTCACAATTTCCCCAGTACCTCAATTTTGCAATACTCTACATATATCTTAAGTTTGCAATATCTAACAAATAAAGTTTGTGCATAGTAGGCATTTATATTCGTTAGGTATGAATAGCATTTGTATTTGCTTTAGGAATAATTTCTTTTCAATTCTAATAGCACAATTCTGATAAAGCTGTGGTAATAAAACCCTGACCACTCTGGTCCAGGAGTTCACAATAAGTGTGACCTAAGCTGCGCCATTTTCATTTCTTTTCTTATCATTTTAGAGCCATATGGGTGTCAAATATAGGAAGCTCTTAATTAAATTGGTGTTTTATATATGAAGAAAATCTACATTTAGTAGTTAAGAATAAAGCTAAACAGAAATAACCTGTAATGGAGGAGAGAGAAAAACAAAAGGAGAGAAGAGACATAGAAACAGGCAGAGAGAGGGAGAGAGACCAAAAATGCTCTGGTTAGCTCTCCACTTAATTTTAACAGTCACCTCAGGTGACTAAGCACAAATGCCTCTGTTTTGCTTAATATTTTATAAGTGGGTTTCTATCATTTATATCTTTAAAAGGTAGATAAGCAGAAACACACAGCTACTTAGAAAAATAGG
>NW_012147315.1:0-2148 GCF_000956105.1 Propithecus coquereli | reverse complement strand
AGACAGCTTATAAATGAGTCTCACACAGTAGAAGAGGGTATCTGTGTGTCATTCATTCTGTCTTATTTCTGTTTCTCATCAGCACTCCATTTACAAAACATAAAAACAAAACAAAACCCCGATCTGACCGTTTGGTATTGCAAAGGAATGGAAATCACAGTCAAAACTAAGGAGAGAGCAAAAGAGCAGAGATTTCAATTGCCAGTTCTGTCCAGGTTTTTAGGGTGCTACACTATTATTTATGGTAATGAGTTTACCTTTTAAATGCAAACAGAAGGCTCAGAATAGAAGAACTTGTAATGATCACAGAACTAAAACATTAAACCTACCGAAAGAAAACACTGGGGAAACACTTCAGAACATTGGTCTGGGCAATGAGTTCTTGAGTAATACTCCCAAAGCACAGGCAACCAAAGCAAACTGGACAAATGGGATCATATCAAACTAAAAAGTTCCTGCACAGCAAAGGAAACAATCAAAAAAGGGAAGAGACAACCCACAGAACGGAAGAAAGTATTTGTAAACTGCCCATCTGACAAGGGACTAATAACTAGAATATATAAAGAGCTCCAACAACTCAATAAAAATAAAATAATCCAATTTAAAAATGGGCAAAGGATCTGAATAGATATTTCTCAAAAGAAGACATACAAATGGCCAACAGGTATATGAAAATATGCTCAACATCATTAGTCATCAGAGAAATGCAAATCAAAACTATAATGAGATATCATCTCACCCCAGTTAAATGGCTTTTTATCAAGAAGACAGGCAATAACAAATGCTGGGAAGGATGTGGAGAAAGGGGAGCCCTTGTACACTGTTGGTGGGAATGTAAATTAGTGCAACTACTATGGAGAACATGGAGGTTGCTCAAAAAACTGAAAAGAGAACTACTGTGTGACCCAGCAATCCCACTGCTGGGTATATATGCAAAAGAAAGGAATTCAGTACATCAAAAAGATATTTGCACTCCCATGTTTACTGCAGCATTATTCACAATAGCCAAGATTTGGAATCAACCTAAGTGTCCACCAGTAGAGGAATGGATAAAGAAATTGTGGTACGTATACACAATGGAATATTATATAGCCATAAAGAAGAATGAAATCCTGCCATTTGGAACAATATAGACGGAATTGGAGAACGTTACGTTAAGTGAAATAAGCCAAGCACGGAAAGACAAATATTGCCTGTTCTCACTTACATGTGGGAGGGAGCTAAATATTAAAAAAAAATTGATCTCATGAAGACAGAGAGTAGAATGATGGTTACCAGAGGCTGGGAAGGATAGCAAGGAGGGGGGCAATAAAGTGGGGATGGTTAATGGGTGCTAAAATATAGTTAGATAGTTAGATAGAATGAATGGTATTTGATAGCAAAACTATAAAGTGACTATAATCAACAATAAGTTAGGGTATACAAATTAGGAAAAAGAACTAAAACATTAAAACATTTAAAATATAAATACAAGCAGCCAATCCACAATTGGTGGCTCAATGAAAGGCATATACTGCTACAGAATATCTATGCTTGGGGTGGATTTGGGGTCCTGCAGGAAAGTTTTACATATTTTTTTCCCATTCTCTCCTAGGGCCCCACTCTTCCTCCAGAGATCTACAGGGTAAGTATTCCTGTGTTCTGCGTTCCCATTAGTGCTCTGACCTCCAATAAGAGAAGAGTACAAAGATTCGTGATTACCTTCGATTGCTATGGAAAGAACGTGGAGTAAGCAGGCATGGGAGAGTGTATCCGAGTGCCAGAATTAATCAGGGCAATAGATACTCCTGCTGAAAGCTTTTTCAGGCCACGAAAAATAGAGTATCTGTTTGACATTGGAGGGAGGGATAAGAAGATTCTAGAAATGCAAGCCTTGCCCTCCCCATATGTGTTTAGCTTTTTATATTTGCTCCTTTCAACAATGTTGAGGTAGTCAACACTCCTATTTTATGGAGAAGAAAACTGAGACCCAAAGAGATTAAGCAAGGTACGTAAAGTCATTCTGCTAATAAAAGCTGAAATCAGGATTCAGATTTTATTCTGTAATTCCTGAATGCTGTTTAAAATTTGTTTTTGTTATTAAATGTTGAGTATATATAAAAGAATATTTAAGAAACAGACATAAGATGTAAAAAATAATACTGTAAT
>NW_012147314.1:0-1198 GCF_000956105.1 Propithecus coquereli | reverse complement strand
AGAAGCTCAAGGAACAACACATCAAAATCATATATTCATTTTCCCTCTTTTCAAGAGTTTTTTCCTTAAAAAAAAAATTCAAAAACTTCTTAGAAAAAACATTTTTTTATCTTGCCATTACTATTTTTTTTTCCTTGGCACACAGAAGGGTGTCAGACTCTGCTGTAGAAAGAAAAGTGAATACTAGGCCAGGGTGACAATATCAGCCTGCACCTGCTCTAGGCCCTCACATTATTCTACTAAGTGAAGTATCACAAGAATGGAAAAACAAGCACCCTGTGTACTCACCATCAAATTGGTATTAACTGACTTAACTGACCAACACTTAAGTGCACACATAGTAACATTCATCAGGTGTCAGGCAAGTGGTGGGGGGGGAGGAGAGGATGGGTATAGTCATACCTAATGGGTGCAGTGTGCACCGTCTGGGGGATGGACATGCTTGAAACTCTGATTCAGGTGGGGCAAAGGCAATATAGGTAGCCTAAACATTTGTACCCCCATAATATGCTGAAATAAAATAAATAAATAAATAAATGCATCAAGGCTGAAATATGGTTTCTTACTTGAATACTGTAGGTCATGGCTATAGACAACCTGGATGGTTGTAAGAGAACTGGGTTAGGTGAAGTCACTGAGCTGTAATCCTTGCTCTGGTTCTATAGCTGTGCATTTTTGATCATTATTTAGCTTCTCTGAGTTTCAGTTTCCCCCTCTTGTTATATACAAATAATATCTGCCCAGTCTTTTTTAGGGGGTTATTTGCAGTATCAAATGAAATGAGACATGTGAGTATATTTTTTAGTGTATGGACTACTACACATTTCGACAAAATTATTATCAAAGTATGCAATCTTGTCTACATGACTTTAGCCAGTAAAATCACATAGGAATCTTAGTGACAAACGAACCAGCCAAATTTTACCAACATCTAACTGGGGCACTGCACGAAGGCAAGTTTTTATAACTCCTCATGTTGCTTGGGCCAGCTGTGGTGAGGTTCTCCTAGGTTTTTATATGAGACTGACTCTGAAGAGCAATTACAGCCTCTGGAACAATAAGTGCTACCAGGTTTAAGAAAGTCATTGTTAGAGATGTGAAAATCAGAAAATAATCTGGTATTTTAGGAAAAGCATTTTAAAATAAATTTCATTAATGATAAGACATTTGAATGACTAATAAAACATTTAAGATAAGG
>NW_012147313.1:17411-17749 GCF_000956105.1 Propithecus coquereli | reverse complement strand
CTCTGAGTTCACGGAATGATGATGATACTTGTCTTTTGCTTGGGTTTTATATGAGTATTAATTTTTACACTCATACATTCAGCATTCAGCCAAAACGTGTTTCTCTAGGACATTTATACTTCAACCTGAGTGTAGATAGGGTTTTGTAAAGAGAAAAGATTTAGAAGAACTGCATCAGAAAGGCAGACTATGTCAAAAATATTGATAAAAGGATATTTACTAACCCCAAACCAACCAACCAATCAATAAACAAATAAATGCACTGAGGCATCTGGAATTTTTGTGTATGTACTGGTTATAAACATGTAATCATCGAATAATAAAAAAAGTTATTTCAT
>NW_012147313.1:16877-17204 GCF_000956105.1 Propithecus coquereli | reverse complement strand
ATATATAATAAAAAACTATAGAACTACTCGAATAAAATTGATTTGGTTATTACATAGGAATAAACATATAGATTATCGAAATAGAGTTCACAAATGGATCACAAAAATGTGAAAATTAAATGGTAGAAGCAATATTTCAGTTGAATGGAAAAGAAAGCATGATTTATTCAACAAATGGTGATGGTGATATTCTGGAGAAAAAAAAGTTTGATGACCATCTCATGTAAGATACCAAAGTAAATTGCAAATAGATTACACACTGAAAACATGTTAATGAAAATACCATAGAATTTATTCTAGAAGACTACATGAAATCAAAAGATGGGA
>NW_012147313.1:13323-13627 GCF_000956105.1 Propithecus coquereli | reverse complement strand
ATAGATTATTTTTTTTAAATCAGGCAAACTTGGAAGATGGTAGGTAATGATGTAAAGAGTAGAGTAGATGTTAAAGGAGGAGGAAAAGAATAAAAAAACCATATAAATAACAAAATAGAAAATTAAAGGCTGCTTGCACACAGAAATCTCTTAAAACAAACATTTGTATATATTTGTGTCTTTGGTGAAGTTTATGGATGGTAGGTAGATTCAGTTGCTGTAAGGATTTTTACTATAAGTATTATGTGTCTATGTTTCCTGTGTTTGTTACACCCCAAAGGTCACATTTCTGCATTCATCTTTA
>NW_012147313.1:11082-11408 GCF_000956105.1 Propithecus coquereli | reverse complement strand
ATCTTGGTTTTATTAGGAACATGCTGTCCAGTAATCTTTATGGACTAATAGAGATCACAGCTTTTAGTATAGCTTTCAGTATAAAAATAATGTTGCCGTGTACTCTAATTAAGATGTCCTATGTTGGTTAAGAAGATAGAAATTGCCTTGTAAAAGAAAAATGTCTCATTCTAAAGTTTTTTTCCCTCCAATTACTAGAAAGATACAGGTGTGATTAGATTTTTATGTTTAGAATGAAGTTAGATACAATGTAGCAAAATACAATTATGCATTAAAAATAATTGGAAACAAAAGAGAAGAGAATATGCAGTTCCTTTCACCAAAAA
>NW_012147313.1:10675-11032 GCF_000956105.1 Propithecus coquereli | reverse complement strand
GTTACACCCCAAAGGTCACATTTCTGCATTCATCTTTATTTATTTACTTTCACCACTATTTGAGATGTATTGCATTATTTTACCAGGAAGCATAGTGGGTTGCTGTCTGCTTCCAAGATGACACCTTGTTTCTGCATCCTCCGGCGGGGAGAAACACTGTACTCTCACATGGTGAAAAGGACAGAAAGACAAAGAAAGCAGAAGAATGTTGTATCCTCACATGGGAGAAGACGAGAAGATAGTGAAGCCACTCTCAAACCCTAATCCCCTCTAAGAGGGCTTCAGGGTCTTGACTTAATGACCTCCTAAAAGCCTCACCTCTTAATACTATCATATTGGTGATTACATTTCAACATA
>NW_012147313.1:2560-3629 GCF_000956105.1 Propithecus coquereli | reverse complement strand
AGGATAAAATTGAATTTAAAAAGATAACCATTATTACTGTTTTTAGTTACACGAAAACATATACGAGGATCTAAGTGATTTAAATGTGTAGAACACTAGTGAAGCAGACATCGGAAGTGTAGGTGAAACCTACAATCTGCTCTCATTTGGGGGAACATATGCTTTTGGGTGGACCAGTGTTATCAAGGCTAATGGCTCCTTGTTATTGCTCTTTGTTCCAGCTTTGCTTTTCACTTCTAACTTGTAGGACAGCTTAAATGGTTGACTTATTTAAAGTGCTTAATTACTCACGTGGTGGCTATTACCAATACAAAATGTCTACAGGATACACAGGCAGCTATTGTGTCCCAGCTGATGTTACAATACTAAATGGGACCTGATTACTGTACATTGCCTTTCAATGCTGTTAATTTGCATGTTTGAATAAGTCTGTTGGGACTCCATTTTACAGCTATTGCTCCATGTACACTGCTTGGAATCGCTCTGGGAAACTGTATGTGATTGGCTTTTTCTATTCATCAGAATAGAGGGTTTGGAGCTGCTGACACCATGGCCATTATGCATTGCACCTATGGGTTTTGTGGCCCATTACATACTGGATTGCTGCACTTGCTCTTCCTTTTTCTTCCTTATTTTCCCCTTAGTGTTCAGTTTCTTTGTATTATTGAATATTCCTGTTAAATGTGGAAGCTACCATTAGTATATGTTCATTAAGTATGCAGAAGAGTTTTAAAACAAAAAAACTTAAGATATTCATCAGGTGGGTTGATAGATTTCTAGAATTAATTTTATAAATATTAATGACAGTGAATGCCTCTGTCCTTAAAAACTAGATAGGCAAATATTTTTGATTGTTTCACTCCAATGAATATTCAATACACTTAGACTGTATAATAAATTGACAACTTAGTCCCTGAAATGAATATTTTAAACCTGTTTCCCTATTATGTTTATCAGTCAATTAAACAACAAAAAAATGAACCGCTTGACTTGGCAATATACAAACCTAATTTAAATATAAAAATTGGTTAATATATTTAATGTAGCGTGAGGTACATTAAATGTCCAG
>NW_012147313.1:0-730 GCF_000956105.1 Propithecus coquereli | reverse complement strand
GTAAAATTCAGGAGGACTCTCAAGGATAAAATTTTTTGAGTTATTGGAAAAATATTTACCTTGCTGTGTGTGCTAAAAAGCCAAACCATCCATCATGGTGCTCAAATTGTTATAGAATGATCTTTAAAATATAAAAATGTCACTTTTTTTCTGATTTCTCATGGTGTACTATTGAAGCACCTGTCCTGAGACCTATACTCTATTGACTAGTCAAAGTAAGACAGGAAAGTTACTTTTTTCAAGTAAAAGTACATTCTTTAAAAAAATGTTATGGCAGAAAACAATGTCAATTTATAGATAATGTGAGAAATCGTTGTGTAGCTTAAACTTATCTGTTTCCAAACATCTTAAAATCATTAATATGTTTTCTTTCAGATTTATCCTGGTTGTACACTAAAATATAATATTTATTTCTCTAGTCTTTAGCATACATTAAAGAGGATTATTCAAGGAAAATGATGTTTGGGAAGAGGAAACTAGATTGATAGTTATTCTAATTACTTGTATTATTTTTCGCATTATGCTATTTGGATGAGGTCATCACATGCATTCTAATTGTAGATATAAAATATTTATCTTATCTGGGACACTATGCTGAACGTTCTTCTGTATGAATGTTACACTCCAATAATTTGGCATTTCATGAGCTTTTAGTATTGGTTTTCTATTGAGGTACATGGAACAAATCAGTCATCCTTGAGTCTTAATAGAAAAAATATAAATTTTATAA
>NW_012147312.1:0-1905 GCF_000956105.1 Propithecus coquereli | reverse complement strand
AGACTTTGATATTAGCATATTCTTCATGTCTGTGGGCTCCTGTGAACAGCCACTGAAACTGCCCACTCCGTAGAGGAAAACATTGCTTCAAATTTTCCCTTTCGAATTCTTCTAATCCTCTTATGTCAAGTGTTCCTCATCTCCAGCTGACGGATTGTTGCCTCTGGGTTCCTTCTCCCTGTCCACCCACGTGCCTCGCTTTGACAGCAGCTTCTCCCTAAGGTGCTGCCTTCCCGCATGTCCAGTGACTGCTCTGAAGCAGTACCTAGACCCTGCAGCAGACTCGGGCTTCCAGGTTACTGTGCCTGAGCCTCAGAGTCTTGGAACAACATAGCCCTCAACTGCATGCCTTTGTTAGAGAAAACAATTTGCCCCAAACATTAATCTGAGAACACCGTGGCCTCCATCTTTCTGATTCCTCTGCTGTGCTTGTTCCTGTCCTTGTTCCCTTGCACTTTTCCCTGCCCTTGCACACGCTTCTGGGTTAGTTGGCAGAATAATGTGGAGACAGGAAACTTTCCCACCTGCTCTATCTTGCAGTTGGTGGGCTTGTTGGCCCTCCTCAACTCCTGCTATATACATTTTTTGGTAATATTTTTACTTTTAATATTTTATACTAGTTTGCGAAGGGGAAAAAATACAAGCCTTGATTGTTTCTTATCACTCAAGGATTTCTCAGCTGTGCTAATGATCATTCTCTGCACATGCTAGGATTTGGTAGCAGTGATATATTCCCTCCATGTTCCTTCTGTCAACCTATATATCACACCTCACTATCCTGGAAAACAGTTGTCAGCATAGGAATTCATCTATGTGTCTTTCTGAAATTAAAATGGGAAAAGTACCCAGTGTTCTAAGATGTACACGAGGCATTTTTGTTGCCTGGTTATCTAATAGACATCACTAAGACATGGCCAGAAGCCGTACTTCTAAGTGTTTTTTATCTCTTTGTAGTTGTCTGATCCTAGCTCCCCACAATGACCATCTAAAGCCTACCTGGTCCCAGAAACCAATGTTCAGGCTCATAGCATAGAAGGATATAAAGAGCTGTATCTCCCATCATTGGAGATGACAGAGTTAACATTTGAGGCCATACCTTATACCAAATACTATTATAAGTTCTTTACATGTATTAATTCACTTAATCCTCACAATTACATGAGAATGTTAATACCATGCTATTTCGTATTCTGAGATGGTCAACCAGGTGCAGTCACAAGAGGTGACAGAGGAGAGGCTCAGGAAAACAAAATTTAGTACACTCAGGTCCTAGAGATGGGGGGCAGGACACGCCATGCAGGGCCATGAGGGAAAGACCCCAGGGTGGTCTCAAGGCAGAAGACAAGAGTGAGGGGGAAGCATCAGGCCAGAGCCTTCACTGGGGTTTCCTAGGGAAAGGCAAGGCAGGCAGGGTGAAAGGTTTAGGAGTGGCGAGTCTGAATAATTTCAGTGGGTTCTGGGGTGTAGAGGCTGTCTCTAGGTGCCTAGTACATGGCCCCAGGAAGATTAAGGCAGAGGAATGTTGCCTCCTTAGGTGTAAGGCCCAGATAGAGGAAGTCTGGCTCTAGATTTGGTTAGTTTGTATATCAAAGTCATGCTCTGGCTAAGCTTTTGTTATGTCAAAGAATTGGCTAGCCTCAGAAAGGGCAGTCTCTCCCCAGCTGGAAAGACTTTTTTAAGATGTCAAAACAGCATAATTTACAGAAATTTTTAAAAAATATATATGAAACAGCATAATAAAAGACGTATTATTGGCTGGGCATGGTGGGTCACGCCTGTAATCCTAGCACTCTGGGAGGCCAAGGCCGGAGGATCACTCGAGGTCAGGAGTTCGAGACCAGCCTGACCAAGAGCGAGACCCCCGTCTCCACTAAAAATAGGAAGAAATTAGCTGGACAACTAAAA
>NW_012147311.1:0-1144 GCF_000956105.1 Propithecus coquereli | reverse complement strand
GGTCTCTGTTGTCTGGATATTCCTTTTTTTCTCGATAGTATTCTGCTTTCGTTACATTATAAAATAGCTTTCTCTTCTTCATGATAATGTTAAATATAGGGCATTTTATCACTTTCCAAGTTTCTTCAGCTCCTAAGTTTTCTCTTTCCTCTGACTTCATTCTACTTGTTACTCTTGTTTCCACCCTTCATGTTGGAAGATTTTGTCAAATATCTGGTGATTATTGGCCGTCCATTTTTATTTAATAGCAGTATGGTTAATGTTATGAGAATTTTGCTGTTCGTGTAGGGCTAGGGTCTAGAGGTTTTGCCCACTGTCTGTTTTTTTGTTTTGTTTTGTTTTGTTTTGTTTTGTTTTTTTCCCTTTTATAATCTGTTTCCCACAGGATAAATCCAAATTCTTCTATCTCATGAGTTGAAGTTTAGTTGTCAACATGTTTGGACTGGAGGATATTTCCTTGTGTGCAGTAAAGTGCCTCCTCTTTCTGTCCTGTTTCTGATTTTCCTGAGTATAACTCCTTCAGGATAAACTTCTTCAGAGTGAAAGTCTCCTGCCTTTTATAAGATTTAGAGGGAGAAAGGGATCTGGCTATTTGGCTGATGAAGATCACAGGGTTTAACTGTCCTTTAGATATTCAAATATTTCCTCAGTTTTAGCCCTACCATGTGTCTTTCCCTTCAAATGTACCTGGTGTCTTTACATTCTGATCCTTTGTAGCAAAAACCAGTCTGCTTTTTTATTTTGCTCTTTAGACCCCAAACCAGCTCCTCAACATCAGTACATATTCTGTGGATGCAGCAAAACTTTGATTTCACTTTGCATATTCCCCAAAACCTCCTGTCTCTTTGTCTTTGAAGCGTTGTGTGTGTTTTATTCCATTGTCATTTCGGTACAGTTTTGGGAAGGTTCAGAGGCAAATGCATGTGTTTGAATTTCAAAGGTTAAATTTCAACCTTCAGTTCTGATTTTTTAAGTTCAAGAACAGGTTATATGTTTCTATTTATTCAGGATTTCTATTGTATCCCTCAACATTGTTTTAAATTTTTCTTCATAATAATGCTATATATTTCCAATAAGTATTTTCCTAGGTTTAAATTGTTTCTATTTTAAAATATTTTAGCAGGTCAAAACACAAAATTTTTAA
>NW_012147310.1:0-529 GCF_000956105.1 Propithecus coquereli | reverse complement strand
GTACATATGACATCAAAGGAATATTGAGAAATGGGAAACAAACATGATAAATGCAACAATTGCCTCAGTTTACTGACTTGGAGCACTTTTCAGACTGTGTACAGGCAGGGATAATCCAGGCAGGAATGGAGGCTCCCTTAGTTGAGAAGACAGAGCTGGGACCCCAGAATGTCCAAGGTGATTACAGTTCATGGAAAGGAGTACCAGAAAGTAGAGAGCTGCCACAGAGAGAACTTCGGATATCTGCAGTGGACTGACTCTGATGTTAAGCTAAATATGAATTAGTGCATGAGTTGAGGCAGTGGGGTTGTGGGGCAAGAGAGAGAGGGACTCTGAAAAGCTTAGTGAGAACAACCTTGGAATTTACACAAGTCCAGGAATATTGCCTATTCCTACTACACAGAATGAAAAACCTAATAATTGATGGGTACTAGCAGATCACTCATAAAGATTTTGTCTTAGATGTGGGCAAAATTAGCCGTAGAAAAAATGCCAGTCTAGTCCTGCCTAACAAAGTTTAAAAGCATGA
>NW_012147309.1:0-1300 GCF_000956105.1 Propithecus coquereli | reverse complement strand
TCTCAGTCTATTCTCTCCTTCTCAGGCTCCATTAAAACATATTTGTTCTTGCTCCCATCAATATCTCTTAATCTTTTTTCATATTTTCCATCTATTTGTTTCTTTGTACCCTGTCCTACATAATTTCCTCAGGTCTATATTCCAGTTTACCAATTCTCTCTTTGGCTATGTCTAATTTATTGTTTAACTTGTCCACTGTAATTTTTATCAATTTCTTTCCCAATTATATTTTTTCTGTTTGATTTCCTTAAAATCTATCTGAACATTTTAAAATATGCTATTGTTGCTTGCTCATTTTTGTGATTCTATCTTTTATTTCTTTAAATATTTCATTGTTCAATATTTTATACTTGGTCTATGCGTATACCGATATCTGAAGTCTTTGCGAGTCTGAATTTGTTGTTTATTGTTGCTGCTGACTTTCATCATATTGGTTTGTTACCTTGTGTTCTTGAAAGAGCTCCTTCAGGGTCCATTTTCAGTTGACTTAGGTCTGAGAGACTTCTGGTAATGAAGATGGGGATGTTTTCTCCAGCCCACCCCTTACCTCAAAAAGGTTTACATTGTTTTCTTGTGCTGGAAACAAGAGTTGCTAATAATGTTATATGACCTTAGTTCCCTTTGAGAATCCCTGCTTAGTATGAGGTTCTCAGATTCCATTCTTCCAACTTGACCCTGCCCAAAGTCTAATTTGAAAATGGTTTGTAGTGATGATATGGTATGTTCCCACAGGGCAATCTCACTCCTTGCATGTCCTTGCTACTCTTCCCTATATTGGCCTTAATTCACTTTTAGGGGTTTTAGGGAACTGTCAGAGACATTACTTACTGTAGCTCAACAATGAATTAAATAATTTCTTTGGACTAAATTTTATACATTGATTAGACATTTAAATTTCTTTTGTGAATTTCTTGCATTTTGTAATTTAACATTTTTCTTAACATTCTATGTCATAAATATTTTCCATCTAATCATGAATGCTTCAAAAGCATGATTTCATGGTTGAATAATATTTCTTAAGGCTGTACATCATGTGGGCACATAGTAATTAATAGTGGAAAGAATACAGACCTTCAAATTAGATGGATTTGTATGTTCAAATCTTTGCTGTACCACTACTTGTACACCACTACTTGTTTAATCTTAATCTCTCACTATCTCAGGTTTTTCATATCTTAAATGAGGAAAATATCTACCTTGTGAGGTTGTTTTGAGTATTAAATATGTGAAAAATACCTAACATAGTGCAGGGCAAACAGTTGGTGCTCAATAGGGCTATTTTTGTTCTATTTTATACAAT
>NW_012147308.1:0-1279 GCF_000956105.1 Propithecus coquereli | reverse complement strand
TACAGTATAATCTCATTAATTTGAATTCCATTAGATCATAATCTGTGATTAAAATGAAACAGGTTAAGGTCTGCTGGATTATTTGTACAGTTAACTGGAGTTATTATGTACACTTGAAAGAGATTTTATATAAATATTTTTAAACACATTAACTGCTGTGTGAGTTGTATATAACTCATGCTAGTTTTGAGCCCAGGGCCTCGTGAAGCATATGTAACTCACACATCTCTTCACCTTGGGAGCTGCGTGAACTTCTTCTCAAGTAGCACATAACTCAAGCACAGAAAACAATAAAAAATAAAAAATTTTTCATTAAATTAGAAAGGATTGTTTTGTTTCTGAGGTTTTTATTCTATTTTCATAACAAAACATCGTGGCCTAAAGGAAAAAATTTTTTTTCTAGTGTGGCAGCCAATGTGTTAAAAAAGAAAAAATACATCATTCTTGGAGGAAGGTCTCAGTGGGAAAAAATCATATATTAACAGTGTGTCGGCAAGAAATTCTTGAGACAACCCCCTTTTGGCATTCCCCCTCTACCCACTCCAGAAGAAAACGCTACTGTGTAACAAGGCATCACGGCATTGGCCACCCGACTGTCCCCTGACTTATCTAAACCCCTTTAGTGCTTAAAGGAAATATGACGCTATTCAAGTTTAATGAACAGATTTCAGTAACAAAAGCTGTATTTGAAAGTGTTTTAATGGCATTTAAAGAGGTCATTTACATGCATTCTGGATCACCTGTGCCCAGGTAGTCACCTCCGCCACTTTTAATAAGAAGAAATGTCACTACAGCTACTAAGCTCCAAAAAAGGGCAGACCCTATAGATTGCTCTCTGGAGCATTGTAAGGTGACAAACACATTCCAGTAGATGACACTTTAGTCATTATTGCTGCAGTCTCCCCTACAGATGGTTCCCTTCCCAAAACCCTTAAGATCTGTTTACTGCCTGATGTGTTAAGAGTTACAACCGCCTATTTTTCACTGGGCAGGGATCTTCCCCTTTCTCCACTGGATCCTGAGAGGACAAGACTTGCCATTAAGGACCTGCTTTTGTTTGGCAACACTGTAGATTTCCATCTTTCTGTTTATAATCACACACTGAAAATTCGTAAACAAAACAGGGAAGTATTATCACCATTTATAAAAAGGTACATGCCAGATGATAAATTATTTTGTCACCAGGACTAAAAACTGAGACTTTGTCATTATGAAGATCTAGCCACTTGAATTCTGACAAAGTCAATAATAGAGGGTAAAGCTTTATGTGCCATGCAAA
>NW_012147307.1:0-1239 GCF_000956105.1 Propithecus coquereli | reverse complement strand
AAATCTCATAAGTTTTTCACTTTTGAATGCTAATGTACATAATATGAAGTTCTCTGATATCATAATACCTTAAAAAAATCTTTTTATTTTCAAAAATTCTTTAACAAGAGGACATCAACTATGTAGTGAACTCAAACAACTCACCAATGCTGGGTGGGCTACCATAGTTAATTGGTGACTCAGGTGGTCTTCCACAATGCAATGCAGCCAGAGCAGATCCTTTCCACACAACATGCTTGCAGCCTATTAAACACACATATTTTTATGCATACAAAGACAGAAAACAAAAAGTGAGAAAAAGAATGTCTAAATCCTATTAGAAAATTTTCATACTTTTATTTGTACGTAGCAAGGACTGTCTTCCAGCTCCTAATAAAGTTTGTACTCCAGGAACACTCTGAGGGATTTCTTGTTCAAGAAGAGGTCCTAGTCGATGACATATTTGCAGCAAGTGATCAGGTGCTAAATGTCTGTAATACTTCACCTATTATGTGAAAGACAAATATAAAATTATTTGCTAAATAAAGTGATACAATTCTGTACATTAAAACATACTTTTAAAAATATGTAATCTGTTCTGGCTATTCAACATTTCATTTTACTTGTGGGAAAAGTTTACATTTATTCTGTGAAACCACTTGACTCAAAGAATAAAATAGCTATCCCAACCATCGTTTAATCCACTGAAAAAAATAATGCTAAAAATTAATGTAACCTAAATGTAACAAGCTATAAATTAACAAATGCCAGTCAATGTAAATACTGAACAATGAAAAATATATAGCATCATAATCTAAAATGGTAAATTTCAGTTTTTCATTTGAATTTTCAAAACCTTCGAGCTTCAAGCAACCAAAAAAATCATCTAACTATAAAATATAATGTTTCAAGCCCTTGATATAAAGAGAATCTCCAGAATTAAAGAGAATTGATAGTTTATGTTCTTATTTCAAAATTTAAGAAGACAATATAACATCTATGCTGAATTTCATAATTTACCAAAAACCTTACAGAGAGAAAGGCGAAATTCCAACTGCTGCCTTAAACAAGTGCTCAACTATAAAATAAATCTACACACTATAAAAACTTTGGGCACTTTTGGGAAGAACTTAAAAATACTGATTAATTTATACCAGCATTTGAAGCCATAATATGAAATGCTAACATTTTTATTATCTAGTCTTTTAGTAAATAAACAAATTCACATAATAATCTAAATAAAATTAAATTAGAAAAAAT
>NW_012147306.1:0-4370 GCF_000956105.1 Propithecus coquereli | reverse complement strand
CATATATAAAAATATAAAAATGAGATATCTTGGGAGTGGGACAGAAGTCTAAACACAAAATTCATGCATGTTTCACATACGCCTTATACACATAGCCCGAAGGTAGTTTTACACAATATTTTTAATAATTTTGTGCCTTAAGCAAAGTTAGCGTTTAAGCACTTATGTGTGGGATTTTCCACTAATGGTGTCATATCGGGGTTAAATTTTGCAGCATTTCAGATTTCTGATTTTTGGAAGAGAGATGCTCAGGCTGTCTTTGCGAATGCGTTTACTGGTGCAGTTAGTGATGTTCCACTGACTAGTAGCTAAGTCAGAGTGTAGAGTTACATACACAGGCAAATGCATTTTACATTCCCTGTGAATATGATGTGATCTGGTTTCTGAGCAAATCTAGATGTTTCCCATAAACGACGCCCACATTCAATAAACTGGCTTTAGGGCAGAGCTTGCCTTTTTCTCAGCTCTGTGTAGCTGGGAGTGTGGGGATGTGAAGCAGGAGCTGGAACTCATCTCTTGAGCCCACGGCCCTCAGTCTTAGCTCACGGGCTGGGACTGCCGCGTTGTGCCCATAGCTGGTCGTCCCACTAGGCGACACCTTGTCTGGGGGCAGGTACAGGCCCTCCCGACTTCACCTGGGGATACTGCCTGGGTTGGTCAATGGAACCTAAACACCATGTGCCAGATCTTTCCTTTTCTAAGTGGATCACTCCTAGGTAACATGTCAGCTCTGCATAGAAGATGTAAAAACCCCACAACACCTAAGATGGGAAAAATATTATTTTGGAGAGACTTGAATGTTTTAATTTAGAATAGATTAGCTCAATATCCTAGAAATAATAACATTGCAGAATATCACTGCCACAGATACACACATCTTGGTGAAATTTGAGTCTGGCAATTCTGAAGCCGTTTTCTTTTAGATAAATTCTTGGGAAAGCTAATCTGGTCACCTAGAAATGAGCCAAATGGTTAATTAACCAGAGGTTCATTGACCACATTTTGGGGGCTTGTTGAAGTCACCGAAAGGGCTTCCTAGGTCTGTAGGATGACGGCAGAGCAGAGATGGGAAAGGAAGACACAAACTAGCTCGGAGGTGGCCGTGTTTGAGATGGCCCTGGCTGGCAGGGAGGGCGAAGCGTGGATCAGAGCCCTGGGCTCCTGCCTCCTGCGCGTTAGAGACAGGCAGCCGGGCCGCCTCGCTCTGAGCTTCTCCTGAGGACCAGCTGGGAACTGGCCTGGGAACTTCCTGTACGGGGCAGGTAAGTGGCACCTGCTCCTCTCCTTGGGTTCCTGGGTACCTGCTGGGAGCATCTCCCCAGCCCACCTCTGAGCAATGCTGCTGACTTGGTCCCACAAAGAACACAGGGCCCAAAGGGCGTGGGGCTCGTGCCCTCTGGTCTCCTCACTTACTTCTCGGGTTTCAGGTCTCTGTAGATGATCCCCAGCCCGTGGAGATGGTCTAGGGCCAAGGCTAGCTCAGCCAGGTAGAACTTGACGTCCTCCTCGGTGAACATCACCTGGTAAGGAAGACAGGAACAAACGGCTGACTCACGTGGTGGCCGGCGCGTTCCATAGAACCCTGCCAGGGAGGCCAAGCGCAGCCCCAGAGAGCACACGAGGGCAGTTGGCGCTGCAGAAAACCATGGCCTTCCCGCAATGCTTTTCTGGCTCTTATAATGGAAAAATGAGTTCCCTTCACAGTTTTAAGAGTGGCAGAGGAAGACGGCTTCCCTGCAAGGTGCACCTGCCCGGCCTTGCGAGGAGCACGCACAGATGGCTCTCTCCTTCCGTCCTCATCCCAGAATCACTCAGCTCTGACCGGTGTTCCTGGGCTTACAGTGGAATGTGAATGCTTCTGATGTGAGCTCACCATATTTTATTACGAACAATTAAACTGCACTGTATAGGCTTGATGAGGAGTTATTGACAATGGGTTCTCAATCTCATCCTTTCTCCCTTCAATTTCACATCTTCCTCTAAACTACTATGCAGACTAGTAGCCTAAGTAACCTGTGTGGACCCAAAGTAGGATTAGTTCCAGCAAACACCACACGAAGGTGGTTAGAGTGGGCAGTGCATGCCTCCACCGAGGCAGGCTGGTGGGTGTCGGGTGGGCAACCGCATGCCTGGCCCCTCCTGTGGCTGGGACAGCCCAGGGCTCGGCAGTGACCAGGCCAGGAAGCCCTAAATGTCCACGGGATGGGGACACACTCACCTGTGCGGCTAAAATGTGCCTGAGGCCACGGTGCCCAGCAGACCTCAAAGCCATCGTCTCGCGGTGACTAATCCCATCCCCCAGTTGCTAGAATCAGCACATACTTTTTTGTAGTCGCCTTACTGGGAACCAAGTCGTTATCACAACCCATGTTTCACATTCCCCGTGAGAAATCACAGAACGGGAGCCAGGCAGTCGGGGGCATTGGACGGTGAGCGACATTAGGCTCATACAGACATGGCATCCGCTTTGCAAATGGGATTCTCCCAAGAGCGCTGGGATGCGCAGGGCCCCAGCCCTGGACAGTGACCGATAGGTGCCGCGCACCTGCACCCCTCCTCCCCCTGCATCCCCGACCTCTCTTCCAGGCTAGCCAGAGCCCCTCCTGGCTGAGCGTTTCCTCCCTAAACTGGTTAATGCACTCGGTTGCTCACCGACAGCCAGATTCTGCCACTGTGCAGTTCCTTCCTCTGACCCTCTAGCTCCCTGTGCTGACCCCCAGGCGTGTCTGCAGCTGCGTGCTGGGGGCACCCGCACCCTTCCACTCCCCCAGTTCCCAGGGCACATCCCAGTGCAGCCCCAGGCACAGCGACGCGTAATCTCTCCACGGAAGTGAGTTCCTTGCCACGTGAGCTCCCTGAAGCCAGCAGCGCAGTGCTGGCCCGTGGTAGGATATTGTCCAATGTACTTGATGAATGAGAGAAAAATGCTTTTCAGATATTTCCACGAACTGCAAGAATCTGTGGTGTCCACGCTTAACACTTGACTTCTACTCTGAAACAAAGGCTCTTAGGGGAGATGCATGTTCCCACTGCGAGGAACAACCACAGGTCTGTCATACTAAATACTGGACAAAACTAGACCCCAGACAGGCTGATTTCCAGTAGATATGAGAAGAAAACAAACCAACAGGTGCCCACGAGACACTGGCAGATGTCACGGGTTGAGGTGGTGTCTTTGGTGATGTGTGCGTGAGCAGGGCGGGTATGGAGGGACCAGGCACCTGCTCCCAAAGAGCTTTTTTTGACCTTGGGTCAGATTCTCCCAGACCAGTGCTGTCCCTTATGTGGCGAGGAGCCCTCAAACACACTGTGCCACTGTCCGTGACCACCGGAAAAAGAGGACAGAGCAGCCACAGGCGCCGGGACCCCGGCTCCTACGTCAGCAAACAGCCCCGCTCGACCTAATGCTATCGGGAGTTTTATGCAAGGTGAGGGGTCTCCTGCTGAAAGGGTGGGAGGATGGGCAAAAAGGTGGTTTGAAACCCACTGCGATAGTCAAAACCACTCTGCTGGGAAGACGGAGCCGGGGCGCTGGCCACCTGCTCTGTGTGGTGCCAGCCCGTCATTCTCTGTTTTACATAAGAGAACAACCCGTAGAGTCATCAGAGTGAAAATTTCAGCACTATCTCTGCTGTGGGCAGAATCTGCTTGTCCACTGCATGAAGCAGTAGGGGCCACAGAGCGTTCATGGTGCACTGAGTAGCATTCCAGAAAGTTCTATGTAGGCACTGGGAGGTCAAGGAGAAACCCCGGGGTTGTGAAAAGCCAATGGCCAGGAGACCTCGGGCTGTGTGCCCAGACCTGGCCAGATGCTCCCGAACACAAGCACACGCGAGAACCTCCTCCCACACGTGTGGGCTGCACTGTGCCAACGGGAAACAAAGCCTTTCCCCACTGCGACCTTAAACTGACCTTGACTTCCACCTGCTCTACACGGGAAGTGAACGGAGTCACTGCCGGATCCACAGTGTGACAGCAGGCTTTGCGGGAGCAGTTTCCCTGAGATCCTTCCAGGACCACAGGTCTCCTGCGTGTGCGACTTCTTTAAAACCAACACACACACCTCACAGTACACACATTGCGCTCGAACACACCCCACACCCCACACATCATGCACATCACACATGCACGCACCAAACACACCATATACACACCACACACGCACACACCATACACACCACATATACACACACCACATACACACACACTGCGCTCGAACACACCCCACACCCCACACATCATGCCCATCACACATGCACGCACCAAACACACCACATACACACCACACACGCACACACCATACACACCACATATACACACACCACATACACACACACTGCGCTCCAACACACCCCACACCCACACATCAT
>NW_012147305.1:0-1593 GCF_000956105.1 Propithecus coquereli | reverse complement strand
TGTAATCTCACCCATTGATCTGTCCTTTGAGAACTGAATAAAGGAAGTAGGTAAAATCTTGAAAAACAAAGACCATATTTACATGCTAATACCACATGATAAAGGTGGGAAAGAACCAAGGTGTTACTGTTATGAGTATTTTTCCTTGCTGCACAAGTGGTCTTTAGAAAGAATTTCTTTTGAGCCTTTCAAAGGCAAGAATAATCACTGAAGTCAGAGATCTCAGTTTGATAGGGAGCCAGCTGATTATAGTGTGCTTGGTTTTTGTGGTCTTAAAGATCATTTATTTTTTTAATCATGAGCAAGGAACTGTTAGAAAGGAAATTTAAATTTTAATGTCATTTAGAAGATTTTGTCTTGTTTTCCTGAATTCTATTTTGGTGGGCGTGTGAGTAGGGACTGTATTAACAATGTGATTATAGCCAGGTTTTTGTGTGTGTGTATGTTTTAGCTAGCATATTTTGAGAACTTCAATGATAGAGTATCCACAATTTTAGCAGCATTTTGGTAATTCTTCCGATGTCCCAGTCTATAACACTACCCATCGACATCCACCATGTGCCAAGCATTGTGCTAAGCAGAAGCGTTTTGTGATGAGCATAATACATGGAACCTGCCCTTCTGGGGCCTACAGTCTAGTAGGAAAAATAAGTTACAATTGTGCAAAGTGCTACAAGAAGTATAGGGTGTTGTAAGATCTTAGATCTAAGCGATGTTTAGAATGAGAACTAGAGGATAAGTTGGAATTAGACTGGCGAGGAGAAGATACATGGCAGTGGGCAGAGCATGTGCACCTGCCCTGAAGAAGGAGAAAGCCTGATAGTTTTGAGGACTGGGAGAAGTTCACTTTGGCTAAAGACATTCAGTTGCTGAGAGGGTTACATAAAATGAAATAGGAAAGATAAACATGAGGAGGGTCATCCCAGGCTTAGTAGTTCATATTAATGATCTGAACTTAGAGTATTCTTAAAGCCATTGGAAAATCTCTGAAGGGCTTTAAGCATGGAATGATGTTCGAGTTGCTGGTGGAGAGAAATGGAGTAGAGGGGGAAGAGGTGATTTGAAATATTGTAATCTGAGTGAAAGAAAATGGTAGCCCGGACAAGGGTGACGACAGTAGGGATGTTAAACTATCCTGAGAAGTCAAAATGTGGAAACAACCCAGATGTCCATCAATTAATGAGTGGATGAACACATTGTGGCATATACATACAATGGGATATTACTCAACCATAAAAAGGAATGAAGCACTGATACATGCTACAACTTGTATGAACCTCAAAACATCATCTTCAGTGGAAGAAGCCAGACACAAAAGGTCACATGTCGTATGACTCTTTTTATATGATATATGTAAAACAGGCAAGTCCACAGAGACGGAAGCAGATGAGTGGGCAGGGGCAATGGGAGGTGTCTTAATCTGTTTTGTGCTGTTAGAATACCACAGACTGGGTAATTTATAATCAATAGAAGTTTATTTGGCTCACAGTTCTGTTCTAGAGGCTGGGAAGTCCAAGAATATGGTGCCAGTATCTTGCAAGGGCCATCATGCTGCATCATTCCATGGTGGAAGGCAGAAGGGCAAGAAAGGGA
>NW_012147304.1:0-1520 GCF_000956105.1 Propithecus coquereli | reverse complement strand
TTTAAAAATGAAGAAATTATGTTATATTTAAACATAAAGGATGAAGCTATATTAGTAAACTCAAGCTGTTTTAATGAAAACATTTTCAATAAGTATTGCATCTATTTTTCAATTTAATTCTGCTCTAGTAAAGCACAAAATAGCATCAAGGCAGAATCAGATGGTTTAAAACTATTAAGAGGGAAAATAATTGGTCCATTAGTTATTTGAAATTGCAATCTTTTTAAAATTTTATTTCTTACAAATTAAAGATTATTTATAATATTGTGAGTATAGGATGACTTATATTCCCATTAGATAAGATCTTAATGACAATGGTAAAGTTGGGAGAAACACTGTTGCTTTCAATAAGAAGTATCCAAAGCATAGGCAGATGCAAAGGACAGATGGGTAGACTAACTGAAGTAAGTGCATTATTCGCTGCTCAGATATTGGTTGGATGTAAGCCAAAATACTGAAACATGCTACAGAGTGCTAAGGACCAAATTCCCTAAGGGCTAAACACTCCATACATAAAATGATAGTATTTTTTTAAAGACAGAATTTGAGTGAATTTCACAATTTATAGCACTTTTTCTAAGATGATGGTTTTAGTTAGGTTCCAAATGCGGCTGCTGCATTTAAGTTGTCTTTTTCTTTTTAAGTTGCATAAAAAAACCCTCTACTACATCTTGCTGTTTCTCTACTTTTATGTGACTAATTTTTCAACTCACTAAGAGCATAAATCGAAAACCTCAAAATTGGCCTATTTGTTGTGTTTTTTGGTAGATGAAAAAAATAGCAATGAAAATAAATTGGGAAGTTTGGTCACCAGGTGGCACAGCACAGTGGAATAGAGAATATAAATTTCTGCTCAAACTGATAGTAAGAAAGGCTTACTAGGAAGATAGGCTTCACCTCAGCCATGAGCATTCTTGCTAATTGGAAATAGTATTTAAGTTGCCAGGAAGAAGGTCAGGTTATGTGATCCAAACATAATGGTGGGTCACACTTGAAAAAAAAAACAATCTGCTTTCTAACATGACAAGAATGATTTGCAGTTAATAATAGAGGGGGAAAGGCCAGGATTTTCGGTTACCCTTGACTTCACCTAGGACGAAAAAAGAAATCACTTCTGCTGCTGTGAGCTACTTACTTTCTTCCTGGTCATTATTGGTTAGTTATATGTTAGCGATGAAATCTATCATTACTGACTTTACTGACATTAAAGTTGATTTACTTGTGTGCCTGGTGAATAAAAACATCATTACGCTGTATTCCTACTGCTGATTATTTGAGAAAGCAAGTGTAGCTCCAACTTAATTATCTTTTGCTGGCTCACTTACCCTCTAATCTCAGCTTGAAAAAAAAGTATTATTCTTCTATCAAATCAAGTGATAATGGAGAATGAATAACCCTAAAATGTTTGTTTGGTTGTTATTGTCGTTTGATGTTATAGATCAAGGAGTTTAAGCTCATTTAGAATTTTCAAATATTACCACCAGAAGGCCACACTTATTTTAAATAGAATTCTGAATTTT
>NW_012147303.1:0-1305 GCF_000956105.1 Propithecus coquereli | reverse complement strand
TTCAATTTTTCCCCATTCAATATGATATTGGCAGTGGGTTTGTCATAGATGGACTTGATAATTTTAAGGAATGAGCCGTCTATGCCTATTTTGATGAGAGTTTTTATCATAAAGTTGTGTTGGACTTTGTCAAATGCTTTTTCTGCATCTATCGAAAGAATCATATGGTCTTTGTTCTTGCTTTTAGGAAACGACAGTGATCTAGCACCTCTTATACTTTCCTGGATTAAACTTAAGCCCATTATCCAAAGTGGGGCACCACAAGAGCAGAAGAACGGGAACCATTTGTACTCACCATCAAATTGGTATTAACTAATCGACACATAAATGCACATATAAGAATAACATCTATTGGATGTTGGGCAGGGGGGAGGGGGGCGGAGGGGAGGAGGAAGGAGGGGACGGGTATTTATATACACAAGGAGTGCAATGCGCACCACCCGAAGGATGGACATTTGAAACACGGACTTGGGGGCGGGGACCAAGGGCAACATACGTAACCTAAACATCTGTACCCCCATAATATGCTGAAATAAAAGAAAAAGAAAAAAAAACTATATACTATGAACAGTGACAAAACATGCCTACTTTTTGCCAATTAAGCCCCTTACTCCATTTATCACTTCTGAGATAGTCATTCATACCAGGACAAGGGATTCTTTACCAGATTTTCTGCTTTCAGTAAAAGGATTCTTCTGGTTTAAAGGATGATTCAAACCACACCTTTCTTTGTACCCTTACTAAGCATCTACTTTTTCAGTCTTTGTGAGAAAGGATATGACAGAGACATTAAATGTATTAACCTTGGAGTCAGAACTGGTTTTATTTCTAGGGCTTGTCATTTATGAGCTGTGTTACCTGAAAAATGTTATTTACCCTCAGTTTACTAATCCACAAAATAGAAATAATAATAGTGCTTTTCTAATAAAGACTGGAGGAAATCCATACACATTGCCTAGCAATGTTGTAATAATTAGGTACCTTATATTCATTATTGTAAATATTTCTAATACTAGCTGATAAATTAGGTATTATTGTCTACCCCATTTTGTATTAGAGAAAACTACATTTTAAAAAGTTCAAGCAAGTTGTAAATATATAGTGTAAGTTTATAGCAGATCCAGAATTACATTGAATTTCTAGTTTAGTTTAATTTCTAGGTCCATGTAATGCCCACTCTAACTCCATGAGAGAAACCTATAGGAAAATGGTTCTGTTTCTGTAAAATGAATTCATCTCTGACTACAGAAATTCAAGTGCCAATAATAGACTATTGGGAAAGAATCATTTCAGCATTTCTTACAC
>NW_012147302.1:9545-10007 GCF_000956105.1 Propithecus coquereli | reverse complement strand
ATGAGCTAACAACTTACTCATGGCTTTTCTTTTATTTAATGGACATTAAAATTAAAATGTATTTTGAGACCAGCATCATTACTAGTTAGTATTCATTCTCTGGCTCATTAATCATGTCAATTTTCTATATATTAATAGTAGCACAGGATTGTTTGTTACTAGTTCTTAAAGCTCTGAATTCCAGTACTCCTTACATGTTGCATAACACAAATTTGTACTCAATAGTTACTTCATGATTTATATTCTCTAGTTTGCTTTTTAAAAATTTTTAAAAAGATTTTTCCTCCATATACATTTTTAATTTTAAAACAAATATATTTGAATTGGTACCAGTAACAAAATTATAATCAACAACAAAAGAAACAGATATTAGTGTAGGAGGCTGTCTCCATGTATAGTATATCATGAAGTTAAAGATTGTAGTTGACAATAAACTACACGAAGAGAACATTTATTAGTTTT
>NW_012147302.1:6396-7990 GCF_000956105.1 Propithecus coquereli | reverse complement strand
ATTTTTCTTTCCATTTTCTGGAATCATTTGTAATATATCATTAGTTCAAATAAAATATAGTACATATTTTCTATAGAAGCAAAATCCAAAATGTTTTAAATTGCATTCCATAGATGTATAATTGGGGTTTAAATGAAGCCCACATTGCTTTACAATTACCTTTACAACAGAGAATGGCCTCTTCAGTTATAGCTATAATAATTGGAAATTTAAATAGCAGAAATAAATAGGACCTGTGCCAACTGGTTCTTTGCTTACCTGTTTTTCAGAATATAAAAAAATATTACATTTGTCTGATGATATTTTGCATCACAGTATATTTACTGTAAAATTCCTTTGCTCTTTTTCCTTCCAACTCTATGTTCAATCTGCACATTTTTGAGATATGCTGAATTATTTTATCCATGTCTTTAAGATCAACTTGGGATTTTGTCATCTACGAAATCCATTTAGCCTCTGCTCAGATAAATCTGTGTGTTTCTAGACTTAGAGAGGAATATCCTGAAGATAATCATAACAGCTTTTGCTGGGCTGAAAAATGCTTTAGTTGTTATTTATTGGTACAGTAAGGGACTCTAATTACTAATATTTACCTGTGTCAATAAACCAAGCATGTACTCATTCATTCATTCAAGAAACATTTATTCAACACTATGAGCTAGATGGAGTTCTAGACTCTAGGGGTACAGTAGAGATGAACAAACCAGGCAAGTCCTTGTTCCTAGTACTGTGGTGTGGGGGAGGAGAGACACACAACAAACAGGTGAGCATATTAAACAAAATGCTTCTGGAGAGTGCTAAATGCTGTGAAGGAAATACAATAATAAAGCGATAAAGACTTATGAAGATTGTTTAGGGCAAGCTTCTCTAGGAAGGTATCATTAGTGACTGGGTGACGACTAGCCAACCATCTAAACATGCAAGAGAAAAGCATGCAAGGCAGAGGAAATAGACTACAGTCCACAAAATGAGATGGGCTGGGGAATTTTCAGTAACACGTTCTTTAGCACTCCTAAAATCTGATTTTTCAGGCCTGCTCACTAGAACCACTGCCTCTCATGGAATCTGAGCTTAAAATGACAATGGACAGACTAGAATTCTAGGCTAAAACCAACAACATGAAATGTGACTGATAAGAATGTAAAATGGAGCATGTAAGTTCACAAACCCAATTATAAAGTAAAAATGATAGCCACACGGCTTGACAGCTGTTCATCTACGAACAATCTGGAGATTCTAATTGACTGCAAAATGAAGATTGCTCTTTGCTGTTTCTGTGTTGAAAAAACAATGTATAGATATTTCCTTTGGGCAGATTTCTGCCAAATTTGAGGTATCCTTAGAGCTCTCCAAGATGGAACATCCTGCTTTGCAGGTAGAGAACTCACCTTTGCTTAACTCAGAAGGAAGAAAGGAAGGAAGGGAGGGAGGCAGGAGAGAAAGAAAGAAAAAGAGAAAATGACTTATCAGGGCTTTCTGTAAAAATAAAATTCTGTATTGCTTAGAGACTAAGACACTTTTTGGTTTCTGTGAGTTTGTAACTTGTTACTTACTTCTTTCATTCCAACAAAATTTTCTTCATTTTGAGATATTT
>NW_012147302.1:5785-6346 GCF_000956105.1 Propithecus coquereli | reverse complement strand
CTGCTCACTAGAACCACTGCCTCTCATGGAATCTGAGCTTAAAATGACAATGGACAGACTAGAATTCTAGGCTAAAACCAACAACATGAAATGTGACTGATAAGAATGTAAAATGGAGCATGTAAGTTCACAAACCCAATTATAAAGTAAAAATGATAGCCACACGGCTTGACAGCTGTTCATCTACGAACAATCTGGAGATTCTAATTGACTGCAAAATGAAGATTGCTCTTTGCTGTTTCTGTGTTGAAAAAACAATGTATAGATATTTCCTTTGGGCAGATTTCTGCCAAATTTGAGGTATCCTTAGAGCTCTCCAAGATGGAACATCCTGCTTTGTAGGTAGAGAACTCACCTTTGCTTAACTCAGAAGGAAGAAAGGAAGGAAGGGAGGGAGGCAGAAGAGAAAGAAAGAAAAAGAGAAAATGACTTATCAGGGCTTTCTGTAAAAATAAAATTCTGTATCGCTTAGAGACTAAGACACTTTTTGGTTTCTGTGAGTTTGTAACTTGTTACTTACTTCTTTCATTCCAACAAAATTTTCTTCATTTTGAGATATTT
>NW_012147302.1:2852-3880 GCF_000956105.1 Propithecus coquereli | reverse complement strand
TGTCTGCACTCAAGGGGAGTTGATAATGGAGTAAAACCAGGGGATAGGGATACTGGTTAAGAATTATCATGTTATTCCATCAGTTCTCTTAGAGAGTTCCTATTGGTGAATTTTAGTTTCTTGTGGGGAAGTTCAGTAGATAATTGCAGCAGGCAATTGGATGTGAGTCGAAAGCTCTGGGCATGGGTCAAGGCAGGAGTCCCGGATGTGGCTTTCAATATCACACAGATAATCATGACAATGAAAGAACGGAGGAAGATGTGGTCAAATTTATAGATAGAGTATGGGATGGACTGGGCAAAGGCAAGTGTTAGATGATTCTGGATGCCCTAAATTTTGTCTATATATTAAGATATGAAGATATTTGCTGAAGACAAGAGGGTTGGGGGTCAAGAGGAGATCGAAGTGAGTGACACCAATTATGAAAAGTCACCAAGAGAAAGGAAAAAAGAGTTGGCAAAGGAAAATAAGAAAGATTGTCAAGCAGTTCCAGGTCCTACCTGAAGTTGAAGACATGAATTAATTATTATTAATTAATCATGGAAAGCACCAGCAAGATGGTGATTTTTCTCTAGCAGCGCCGAAGTTCCAGGTAGGGAGAAAGAAAACAGTTGGAGGGACTGATCGAGAATTGTGGCTGTGTTACTACAGTGAGAGTGGAGGATGGGAGAACAGTTTTGTAAAGGAGTTGAGGACAGTTGTGAGCAAACTGTGCAGGTGATCAAGCACAAGATCTGGTCTGAGAGTTAGGGAGCAAGTGCAGGAAGAGATTTAGACATAGAAAGCCAATCAGAGAGTTCAAAACCTTTAGGAAGTCAATGCAGTGAAACTGTGAGAGGTGCAGAAGGACACGAACTGTGCTGAGAGATTGTGATTATTTGAGATCAAGATGTTTGAAGTGGAATGATTCCACGTGATGAAGGAAAGGTATGGCAGGAAGGAGAAGAAGAGCATAGACTATTCTTAAATGTAAATATAACTGAAGAGGTTATAATGTGAGTGGTAGTCAATAATACCAGTTTAAACCT
>NW_012147302.1:414-1064 GCF_000956105.1 Propithecus coquereli | reverse complement strand
TTTCTAGCTTTTGATTTAAAGTGAGAGAGGTGCAACTCTTCCTTTCACCTGAACACTTAGAAGCCACTGTAATGAAATGAAAGGAAAGGAAATTAATTTGCCTAATTTAATTTTAGTTTGTCTTAGGGAATAGGGAACCCTGAGGAGAAGGAGATAGGTGAGGGAATGGCCAGTCATGGAGCAGTCAGAACATACACAGCATTTATCAATTAAATTAGCCCTCTTACGTGGGCACAGTCCTTGCACCCTGAAGCAATTATAATAGTAACATCAAAGATCACTGATCACAGGTCACCATAACAGATATAATGATATCGAAAAAAGTTTGAAAGATTACAAGAATTACCAAAATATGTCACAGAGATACAAATGAGCACATGCTGTTGGAAAAAATGGTGCTGATGGATTTGCTTGATGCAGGGTTGCTGCAAACTTTCAATTTGTAAAAATATACAGTATCTGCAAAGTGCAATAAAGTGAAGCACAATAAAACAAGGTATGCCTGCATGTCATATGAATGGAATCGTACAATGGGACCTTTTGTTTCTGGCTTATTTTACATAGCATATTTGTGTGGTTCATCCACATTACAGCATGTACACTACTTCATTCCATTTTATGGCTGAGTACTATTCCATTGTGTGTTTTTA
>NW_012147302.1:0-364 GCF_000956105.1 Propithecus coquereli | reverse complement strand
GTCTATTTTGTTAAGAAAATGAAGAAAAGGTAGTAATTGAAGCCTAACTTTTCATCTTATATTTCTGGCTGTTAATCCTGATGAATTTCATGCTCATGTCAGCATTAACATTGATCTTTACTTACGTATATCTGCTCCATCACTTATATTTTCAAACATTGTAATCGATTTAGACCTTTTTGAGTACAATATTCTTTGAAAATACATAGAGCAGTTCCCTTGCCTCTCATGGCTAGTGGCAGCATTATATCACTTTGAAAACAGCACCCAATCTATATTTAATAAAATACATAAAAGCAAATTAAATCTTTTAGAGCAGAAGCAAAGGAGATTGCTGTTCAAAACATCTAACAAAAAATTTTAA
>NW_012147301.1:3441115-3441733 GCF_000956105.1 Propithecus coquereli | reverse complement strand
CAGATTGCACTGGTTTTGTACCTTTCTCTCTTGATTGTGATTTTTTTTTCCCCTTAAAGAGTTCAATTACTATTTTGTTAACTCCGGCTATCCTATAAATGGGATGAGCTATGCATGGGAAGACCCCATTGCTCCAATTTCATACAAACAAGCAACCTTTTGAATACTACATATTTTACCAAACATATGGAGAAGAGATTATTTCAGGAAGCAGAATGAAGATACCCATCACTGAAAAGTAAAACAAGTCAACAAACTGGTCTTAAGCAATGTTGGTTCTTATGAATTAGTACATTAGGACCGACCAACCACCTTGGGAACAATGATAAAAATCACAATTTTGCAGTTTTTGGTCTAGCATGTCAGGAGCTTAGAAGTTGCCAGACTATGCTAACAACAAATAAAAAGGAAATCACTGAAAAATCAATAAATCTGCACACATCCATCAGAGAAGTGAGGTCACAGAACAAAGAGCTGCCCCCAAATTGGAGAGACAGAGAGGCAGATACAGAGAATCACAGACACCTTTGTAGGAATCAATTAAGAGGTAGGAAAACCTGAACTGTAATTGATGAACTGCTGGAGGCTCAGTGTGGACAACTGTACCTGATTCTGGCA
>NW_012147301.1:3440750-3441065 GCF_000956105.1 Propithecus coquereli | reverse complement strand
AAGAAACACAAGGAATATCTGAAGCAATGATGACTAAGAATTTCTGCCAAACTAATGTCAGACACCAAACCACAGATCCAGGAAGCTCAGAGAATGTTGAACAGGACAAATGCCAAAGAAACTGTATCTAGGCATATTATATTCAAACTTCAGGAAAATCAAAGATAAAGAAAAGAAATCTTGAAAGAAGCCAGAGGAGAAGAAAGTCCTTACCTATAGTAGAGCAAGGCTAAGAATTACGCCCAAATTCTCAGAAACCATGCAATCAAGAAGAGCATAGAGTGAAATAATTAAAATGTTAAGAGAAAAAACACA
>NW_012147301.1:3440396-3440700 GCF_000956105.1 Propithecus coquereli | reverse complement strand
CTGATTCTGGCAGGAGAGGAGAAAAGGAACCATTTTGAAAGAAAACATAGCATTTTGTTTTTCTTAACAAGGTCTACTCTCAGGAGAAACTACTGACCAGACCCTAACATGCTCGGCTTTGACCAGGGTCTAATATATCTGGGGGAAGGGGGAATACCCAGTTCTAGGTGTCTCTTGCCTTCCATGTGGGAGGAGGGAAATACCCAACTGCAGCTCTCTCTAACCTTCCACAGGAGCAAAGGAAAAAATTCTCAATTCCAGGCACCACTAGCCTTCCACATGGGGAGAGGGAAAGACACAACTT
>NW_012147301.1:3402556-3440346 GCF_000956105.1 Propithecus coquereli | reverse complement strand
AGTGAAATAATTAAAATGTTAAGAGAAAAAACACACCAACCAACAATTCTAGACCCTGTGAAATTATCCTTCAAAAGTGAAGAAAGACTTTCTGAGAAAAACAAACATTGAGGGAAATTGTTGCCAGTAGACCTCCCTGCAAGACATGTTAAAAAAAAGTTATTCTGAGGACAAGAAAATAACACAGGCCAGAAACTTGGATCTACATAAAGAAAGGAGGAGCATTAGAGAAGGAATAAGTGAATTCTTTTTTTTTTCTTTGTTTTTTTATGAGACAGAGTCTCACTCTGTTGCCTGGGCTAGAGTGCCTTGGCATTAACCTAGCTCACAGCAACTTGAAACTCCTGGGCTCAAGGGATCCTCCTGCCTCAGCCTCCTGAGTAGCTCCCTGACCCTGACCCTAACCCTAACCCCGAAACCCCAATCCAACCCCTAAACCCTAACCCCTAACCACAACCCCAACCCTAATCCTAACCCTAACAACCCTAACCATAACCCCTAACCCTAACCCCAACCCTAACCCAGCCCCAAGCCCTAGCCCTAACCCTAAACCCTAACGCCTAACCCTAACTCTAATATTCTATCAATAACCCTAATATTCCATCCCTAGTTTTCCAACCTTAACCCCCTAACCTTCTATCCCTTACCCCTCCCTCGCCCAAACCCTAACCCTAACTCCATATAAGGCTAGGTCCTCCTGTGGCCTGGACCCGGAACTACCCAAGGCCCAGTTGTGCTCCATCCCTCCTCAAGGCTTAGAACTCAGCTTGCACTGGTAGCAGGGGATGGTGGAATTCACATTCTTAGAGGCCAAGGGCCAAGGCAAGGCCAAGGGCCAAGGCAAGGCCAAGAAGGTAAGGAAGAAGTCAATTTAGAGGTAGGCTCTGAAAAGGTACATTTCTTAACCAGACAAGAAGGCGGCAGCTGGGGAGTGAAAGTTGAGGCACAGTAGCTGGCCCAGTTTAGAAGCAAGGAGCAAAACGTCCTGCCTTTTTGTGGTAACACCTGGGGCCGAAGTTCCAGCTAGAGTGCAAGGAAGGGGCAGCCACGTTGGGATGCAGATTGGGGCAGGTGCTGCAGGCTCTCAAGAACCAGCCCACACGAAGGTTATAAAAAAAACCCACATTTTTTTTTATTGGTCAGTGTTGGTAGGAGTTTGTTAAAAACTGGACCCGTGGGCTTGTGGAATGTGAGGGAAGTGGGTCCGCGCCGTCAGATGCCAGCTCTAGGGCCAGGGCCGCATGGAGCCCTGTGGCAGACTATCTTCGCCCCCACGAAGGCAACAGGGCCTGCACAGACAGTTGCTCAAGGGACGGGTCCCTGGCACCCTACTCCTTGGCGATGGCAAAGGGCTTCTCCACCTCGATCTTGCCACAGTCTGCGACGATCACATCCTTCAGGGGCTTGTCACGACTGTCCGTCTTGGTGCTCTCCACCTTCCTCACCACATCCTGGGAAGGCAAGGCAGAAGCGGGGGGCACAGTGGGTCAGGAGGTCCCTGCATCACGCAGGAGAGAGGCCCCTGCATCTGGCTCAGAAGCACGTGTCATCAACAGCACCAAAACTAACAGACTCACGGCCAGGGCACGGCGAAAGCAGATTTGACAAGGGGATGCAGAAATTTTGTTCCTTTGAAGTGAGACCCAGGTTGGGGCAAGGGTGAGAAGAGGTTGGCTAGGGAGTGTGGTACCAAGTGGCTTCTTAGGGACATCAGTTGTACTCTGTACAACTCAGGGATGGGAGCCAGCACATCACTAGGGGAATGATGGAACGGAGATTTCTGCAGTTGTGCAGCCTCAACAAGCCTTCTTGGCTGGGCTTGCCAGGGCCTGGAAGAATTTAGAAGCTTGTGGGCATGGGGATGCAGGCTGTTTATTCTAGAATCCGCCCAGGCTAGGAGACATCAGCACTGGTCTAAATCTGTGGGTTGGGTTCTTTTGGGAAAGGGACGAATACATGGAGCTCCTGCCCCAAGGTCTGTGTTAGGTCCCGGTGAGGACCGCCCAGGTTGGCCCCCGCCTCCAGAACTCACCATGCCCTCTAGAACTTTGCCAAACACCACATGCTTGCCGTCTAGCCAGGCTGTCTTGACCGTGGTGATGAAGAACTGGGAGCCGTTGGTGTCTTTGCCTGCGTTGGCCATGCTCACCCAGCCAGGCCCGTAGTGCTTCAGCTTGAAGTTCTCGTCGGGGAAGCGTTCACCATAGATGCTCTTTCCTGGGAAGACAGAGCAGGTCAGGGGAGCTGGGTTGGCCCAAATCAAGCAGATGTTTGGGGTGAGGATTGAAGGGGCTCAACCTGTCCTCTGTGCCAGGCTAGGCTTGGGTGGAGTACAAGGACATAAAAGCTATCCCCTTCCTATCCTCTGGCCTTAGAGCCAAGCCAGGCTGACTGACACCAAGTGGGGCATAAGGCCTGGGTGACTGAGTGAATAGCTCACAGGATGTGTTACTTTGAGAATACAGTTTTATGGCTTTAAAGTAAGGCATATATTCAGTTACTCTCAGCTATGGCCTGAGGCCTGCCACAGAGGGACTGTGGCAGAGAGAGGTGTTACGCAGGATGCAGGAGAACCAGGGAACCAGGGAGGTAGGAACCTTCCAGAAAAGGACTGCTGCTGCCCAGCTTGTCTTCCTAAGAACACAAAAGACATGGTCACAGCTGCAGAGCAGAAAGCAGCCAGAGGGGGTGGGGAGGGCCAGCAGGGGGCTGCCACTGGGTTCTGGAGAGTCAAAGCCTCTTACCAAGCAATGAACATGAAACAAAAGGCAGCCATGAATGTGTGTAACGTGTCTGTCCACGTGGGGCTTGGGGACACGGCGAAGGGAGCTGAAAGTGGATTTCTACATGATTGCAGAGGTCCTAGTTCCAAAGCTGACTCCCGGAGAAACACAGAAACTCTTCTTTTTCCCTGTTACCTCTTAGAGACTGATGCTGTGCATCAGGCCCAAAGAAACCTGGCAATAAAGAGGCCATTTTCATTTTGTTTTACCCAACTCCTTTCAAACTTATCTGCATGCAAGACCCTTTTTTCCTTCTCAATGCACCTACCTTCATCCTGTGGCCTGGGAAACTGTCCCAGACGGATGCTAACCAGGGAGGTGTTTCTGATTGTGTAGCAGGGGGAAGACTGAAAAGCAAGAATGACTAGACTCTGCCACCACCGTGCAATGACTCCTGGCTGGGTTGCTGGCTAAAAGCCTCCCCCACTGGAGCCTCATCCTCTTTGTAAATCTCAACCAACTGCAGAATTTCCATTACTGCTGCTATCCAGAAAACGCCCCAATCTATATCCTTAGCTCCAGTCACTTTCCCAAGATACAAGGAGTTCCTAATTCAAACGGACGGTTCTTCAATTTAAAGAACACACTTGGTCACCTTTCTCTTCAGATTGCAGTTATTTATTTTTTATCGTTATACTTGTAGCGAGGATTACCGTCGAACTCCACTCATGGGGCCAGAGAACCCGTGTGCTAGCGAAGACCTGCCCCTCACGCAGCGCACCACCTGCGCTCGTGAGCTCCCTGGCCGGCCAGCAGTTGTTCTTTGGGCACTGTCCCTCTGCAAACTGCGCACCGTTGTTCCCTCCCACCCACCATTTACTCATCCTTTCTTTCCATTCCTGCTACCCCCCTGCAGTAATGCTAATGCTTACAGCGTTAACAATGTGTGCCAGAGACTGTTGCAAGCATTTTTCAGAACAACCCACCCTACGAGGCAGTAAGTAACACCCCTGTTCAAAGGTAAAACACCTAAGATGCAGAGAACTTAAAGGTATCCCACTAAGAACTGGCAGAGCTAGAATCCAAACCAAGGTGGTCTGGCTCCCGAATCTCTGCTCTCACCCACTTGGCTCTACTCTCCTGGGGTCCAGGCCCAAACCATCCTACCCAGGGACGTCTGCGCCAACCCCTCGGCAATCCACTTGCTCTTGCCGCCACACCCTGAATCCCGCCACCACATTATCTTCCCTGAAACCCCTTTGGGACTGGGTCCTCCTGCTATTCCAGTCTCCAGCGGATCCTCACTATAGCAGCAGTCCCCAACCTTTGTGGCACCAGGGGCTGGTTTCATGGAAGACACTTTCCCCAGGACTGGGGGTGGGGTGGTGGGGTGTCACGGGTGGGGCAGGGTGGAGCAGAGCTCAGGCGGTGATGTGCAGCCTTTCCTAACAGGCAATAGTTTGGTACCGGGCCAGGGCACAGGGGTTGGGGACTGCAGCCCTATAGGACAAAAGCCCAGGTTCCTGGCCGCAAGCCCACCTCTCTGGATCCCCAAGGTATGCTCTTCTGTCCCCCACCCACCTTTGGCCAAGCTCCCGCCTCACAACAGAGCTGGGCTCATGTCTTCACCCTGCCTCCTCTCTGCCCATTCATGCTCTCCCCATCCGGGGCCGGCCCAAATCCTTCCTCACATGCACACTTCCTTTGTACCTGGACCCAAAGCAATTCCTGTCCCTGCTCGTCAGCACTTCGACAACGGCTGACTTCACTGAGTACTCGCCACATGCCAGGCGCTTGGCACTCCGGATCTACCCTAATCCTCACAGCACCCACAACTGCCATCACTCCTGCTTTACAGGAGAGGACACTGAAGCTCCAAGGCTGCACTTGCCTGAGGTCACAAAGCAAGAAGGTGGGAGACACTGGATCAAGCCCAGCTGTGTCTGACCCCACAACTATAGTCCTTTGTATCACATCTGCTTTGCGCCTTCTAGTCCAATGTTGCCTTGTTCCGTAGCTTTCAGTTTTTTCGCCTAGTTCTTCCCACCTAGACGATAAACAACTTGAGGACAGAGCCGGAATCCTAAAAGCTGTATCATGGCCCACTTGTAAATTTTTAGGTATTAAGTGAAAGGGAGCTGCTGTCCCACTGATCTTTACGTCCTCGACACGCAGCACACAGCCTGGACCCGTAAATACTCATTGACAGAGTGAGCTGTCCTCAGATCTTGGCAGCGTCTGAGGCGACAGAAGGCTATGCGCCAAGCTCACTGAGAACACGGTTAGTCCGGGGCATTGGTCTTTCTGTCCTGTGTGTGTAAGTTAGCGCAGAGGTGAGAGCTAGCCCTTGCAGAGTGGTCTCTGGAGGGAGACTACCAAGGCAAGCAACTTCTCCCACTCTTGCTGGGGCTTCCAACACGGTCCACACAGGCTTTGCATGCCTGAGCTACAACTGCCTACCTATGTGTCTTCACTTTGCTTCCATACATCCCCACCCCAGAACCCTCACCCCAAACAGGTATCGGGAGAAAGGTTACCAGGCTGTAGGCCTGGATCACAGGTCTGCCACGTGGGAGAGATCCTCTAGGTCTACCGTAAGGGCCACCCATGACTCCCTCTCCTTTGTACTGGGTTCCCTCTACAGAGGGTCTGTTGGTCTCAAAGCAAGCAGGTAACAGGCCTGCCTCTGAAGCTGGGAGAGAAAGAAGCCTGTGACCCAACAGAGGCCGCCTCAGCCCTCCCCCACTTTGGAGGCTACGCTGACACAGGCCTCTGCCCAGAGGACCTGAGGTTACCTCCTGTGCCATCTCCCCTGGTGAAGTCTCCGCCCTGGATCATGAAGTCCTTGATTACACGATGGAATTTGCTGTTTTTGTAGCCAAATCCTTTCTAGAAAAAAGGAAGAGAAGGTGAGGAGGTGGCATGCGGCAGCAGGTAGACATCCAACAGGCCCAACAGGAACCCAGCCCACAACTCCTGCTCACGGAAAAGACACGACTGCTGGCCGGATTCACCACTCCACGTGCTACTGAGTGAGCAGTTACCGCAGGCCACCACGGAGTGCACAGACCCGGGGATTCCTCTGCCTTTATAAATCCTCAGACTTTACAAAATTCTGCCTCACATGATGCCTTTCTCCCTCTCATTTCCTCCAATCGTAAGCACAGATGCAAGACGACTGACTGAGGGAAAAAGTCATCTGCAGGCCCAGTGCAAAGTTAAAATACAAACCTGTTTAAAGGGGATATTGCTCTCTTGAAACCTGGTGCCACTGCCCCAGGTGAAGTATCCCTGGGAGGCTCTGGGCTCCCTACTCTTTAGATAGGACAATACTGGGTTCCCAGGACAACAGTCAGTCGGTGCGCAGCGAGGGCTGCCACTGCAGATGGGCTGCGCTCTGCAGTTCAGTTTGCTGCCGTCCCTACAAGCAAACTTCACTTCATTTGAGTTGACAACCTCTGCTCTGGCCACTTACTTCTCCTGTAGCTAAGGCCACAAAATTGTCCACTGTTTTTGGAACAGTCTTTCCAAAGAGACCGAAGACCACTCTGCCCACATCTTCATCTCCAATTCGTAGGTCAAAGTACACCTGAGGAAAAAGACCATTTCAAACTTAGCTTCTTTTAGGGCTTTGCTAGGTTAAGTAGGGCACAAAAGTCTACCCCAAGGACAGGAGAGAGAACAGAGCCGTATTTTCAGAGAAGTGGTTCTGAACCTGATTTTGGTGTAGGCAAAATCCCTGTAAGACTCTAATGAAAGTTCCAGACCCTATTCCTGGGAAACGTTTGTTTATACTCTCCTTAAACTACAGGATAATCTTTGCTAAAAAAAAAAAAAAAAAAGCCCCAATTCCAGAAATTAACGTAAAGGAAACCCATGAGGAGGGGAGTCCAAGCACACCATGCAAACTTAAACTATATTTACCGTGCTTTGTAACTGGAAGTGCCTAAAAATTGGCTTAAGGGGAGAAAAGACTCTTAATTTGGCAGGCGGGATCTTTCGCCATCTCCCCAGCGCTGCGGGGCGTTTGCAAAAAGACTGCTCTGAGGCTGCCAGTGCGGGCCCCCGCTGGCATCCCGAGCACCCGATAACGCTCTGGGTGAGGATAGGGGCTGTCGGAGAAGGTCCGGGCCATTCTCCAGTCAGAGTGGGTAGGACGGCCCAGGCGCCGCGAGGCCGCAGCCGAGAGCTGGACGCCGGCTGAGTCAGTGCCAGAGCCAGGGCTGCCCAGGCTGGGGCTCCGAGACCCTAAATGTCCCGGACACCGCTGGCCGGCGGCGCCGAGGCCGGACCGCAGGCGGCGGAGGGCGGGCCTTGCCGGGCAGGGCGGGAGAGGAGAGCCCAGACCTTGACGGTGACTTTGGGCCCCTTCTTCTTCTCATCGGCCGCAGAGGGTCCCGGCAGCAGCAGGAAGAAGACCGAGCCCACGATGAGGGCGGCGGCGAAGAGCACCTTCATGTTCCGCTCCGACAGGCGCAGCATCCACCAGCACAGCAAACGCGGCCCGGGCAGCCGAGGGCCGACAAGGGTGGGGCCGCGGCGGCGTGGGCGCCGGCGCCGCCACGAGCGGGGCGGGGGAGGGCTGCGGCTCCGCCCGGCCTCCCGGCAGGAGCGGGCGCCGTTTCCCCCCTCCCGCTTGGCGCCGGGTGGTAGGTCCCGCCGGGGGGCGGGGCCCGGCCCCGGTAGGGCGGGCGCATTGGCGGGCTCGTGGGTGGCTGCCACGTTATTGCTGCCTCATTGGATTCCCAGCTCGCCCGCTCCCACCCGCAGGAAGCGGTCGGCGGAAGTCGGCGCCCGGGAGACGGAGCGAGGCGTGGGTCTCTGGACAGACTACAAAGCCCAGCAGGCCGTGCGGTCCGGCCTGGGGCCGCTGCGCCTTGCCGGGAGCGCTCGTCTCTTGGCCTGTGGTGGCAGACGCCAGATGTTAGGGAATCCGTGGGCCTGGATGGGGCAGAGGACACTTGTCACTATTTGTATTAGTCCAGTCAAGCGTTAGTCACCACCTAATTGGGTTTCAGTGTGGTAGCTTCCAAAAACTCAGAGCACATTTACCCTTACCCAGAGTATGACCTTGTACAGCTCCTTCTACTTGTCTTGCAGAACTTTAAAACCCAGCTGGTCCAATGGTAGTGGGTTATCAGAATTTATTTATTTTATTTTATATTTTATTTTATTTTTTTGAGACAGAGTATCACCATGTTGCCCGGGCTAGAGCGTGGCATCAGCCTAGCTCACAGCAACCTCAAACTGCTGGGCTCAAGTGATCCTCCTGCCTCAGCCTCCCGAGTAGCTGGGACTACAGGCACGCGCCACCATGCCCGGCTAACTTTTTCTATTTTTAGTTGTTTGGCCAATTTCTTTCTATTTTTGGTAGAGACGGGGTCTTGCTCAGGCTGGTCTTGAACTCCTGGCCTCAAGCAATCCTCCTGCCTTGGCCTCCCAGAGTGCTAGGATTACAGGCGTGAGCCACCGCGCCCAGCCTAACTTCCTTTCTTTACCTATTTGTTTCCCCAAATAGATTACGTTTTTGGAGAGCAAATGTCTGTGTTGCACTTAATCTGTATACAGCTCCCTCAACACTGCTGCAGGACTAAGTGCTCAGCAAGTATACGTTGGGATAACTTCACATTAGCAGTGAGGTGGGAAACAACATACCATGCGTGAAGCTTAGTCTCCCTTTTCTTTTCCAGAGACTTTTAGGAAGGTCAGGGACCTATACTAATTTAGGTCTTAACACACACTTGGTATTATTCCAGGCTACAACACATATGCTTTGGTACTAGGAGTTTTATGCACCCAGAAAAATAAAAATGACACACTCATTTTCCTTCTAAAATTGGGACCTATCGTGTTATTAAAATGTCTTTAAAACTAATTTTGAAAAATTAACTTTAAGGCCAGGCATGGTGGCTTAATGGCTACTGGTATTAACTAACTTGTCCTTCCTTACACTGAAGTCACTGCAGTAATCGTGCCTGTAATCCTAGCACATTGGGAAGCTCAGGTGGGAGGATCACTTGAGGCCAGGAGTTTTAGGCCAGCCTGAGCAACATAGTGAGACCCTGTCTCCACAAAAAATAAATAATATAAAAAATTAGCTGGGTGTGGTGGCGTGCCTGTAGTTTCAGCTACTTGGGAGGCTGAGGCAGGAGGATCACTTGAGTACATGAGTTTGAAGTTGCAGTGAGCTATGATGAGGACCCTGCACTCCAGCCTAGACAGACAGAGCAAGACTCATCTTTTAAATAATTAATAAACAAACAAATTTTGTAGAAATTCCAGATTGTCACAGGCCAGATTGTAAGCATGGCTTCATTTCCACAGGCGAACTATGCAATTTGGTCTCTATGTGAAGTGCTGATCTGAGTTTGAGGTTATGCATAGCTACTGGCATCAACTAACGCATCCTTCTTTGCACTAAACATCACTGCAGTCAGGCGATAGGGCTACAATAAACACAAATGACATTTGCTATTTCCTACCTTTGCACCACCATCAAGACAACCTCAATCAGTTGGAGGTTCTTCTAGGTAAAATTATTACACTGACAAAGATGATCGTTCAAATCCACCCTCCCACCGCCACTTTTTTTTATTGGTCTGCCAAGTCTCCCCACTCCCTCGTCTCACGCTGCCCATAGCCACAGCTAAGAAAAATGTTTACCAAGCCATATTTTCAAAGTAACCTCCTGCATATGAGAAGCTAGGGCTAAAATGGCATAAAAGCAGCCTTTCCCCACCCCCACTTTCAAAAGAAAATCAGGTTGATGGACAAAATGCTCTTTCTGTGAAACTTTTCTCTCATGATCTTAAACATCGTTTTTTGCCTCTACTTGCCTACCAGTGAAAAAAATAAATCATTTAGTGAGTAGTAACAAAAAAACTGGAACCTAAATCTGCAACTAAAGGACACGGGGAGCTTTGTAGGGGGGAAGGGCTTGCCTTTAATCCGCGCTTTGGTGAGGCAAAGATATAAAGTGTAACCATAATGTGTGTACCCTCATAACACCCTGAAATGAAAAAAAAAAAAAACCAAAAAACTGAAACCAGCCAATCATGCCCAGATTGGCAGTTGTTTTTTTTTTGTTGGCCATATATGCACTTGAGATATTACACTGTTCATCATAGTTATATCTTGTTTCTCATTAATAGAGTTACAAAGCTGTGAATTAAAATAAAATCTAAGCCTCCCAGCTGACTGAATGGACCCCCTCTTGGCCAAAGGGACCCCAGAAATACCCTAAAGCTGAGTTGCTGGCCATGAGAAGGGAAGTCAGACATGTTTTGTCATGGCCCCCCTCCCTTCTTAGAGATATCCATAACTCATTAACAGGCCTAAGGCTATACAGGACAAAGCTTAAATCACACCTGCAGGTCCTCAATTTACTTAACAGATCACTTGAGTCTGGGTATTATGTCGGGGATATATCTGGTGGCTTGGCTCTGATCAACAGACTTCCTTATCTTAAAACATTCCATGCCTTGGCTGGGCAAGGTGGCTCAAGCCTGTAATCCTAGCACTCTGGGAAGCCAAGGCAGGAGGATTGCTTGAGGCCACGAGTTCAAGACCAGTCTGAGCAAGATCCCGTCTCTACCAAAAATAGAAAAAATGAGCCGGGCGTGGTGGTGCCCTGCTGTAGTCCCAGTTACTTGGGAGGCTGAGGCAGCAGGCTCATTTGAGCCCAGGAATTGGAGGTTGCAGTGAGCTGTGATGATGCCATTGCACTCTAGACACAGTGAGACTGTGTCTCCAAAAAAAAAAAAAGCTTCATTTCTTTAACCAATTACAAATCAAAGAATCTTCAAACCCACCTATAACCTGTAATGCCCTGCTTTTTCAGGCCAAACCAATGTACCTTCCAACCCAATGTACCAAACCTTCCATGTATTGATTTATGACTTCACGTGTAATTCCTGCCTCCCTGAGATATATAAAACCTAACTGTAACCCAACCAGGCAAGACCACTTGTTCAAGGCTTCTGGGGTGTGGCTCTCCAGGCCATGGTAGCAGATATTCAGCTCAGAATAAACCTCTTTAAATTATTTTACAGAGTTTGTGTTCTTTTCTGTTGACAAAGCTACAAAAGTTGTTCCACAAAGCAGATCCTCACTTCCTGGTGTTCTACCTACCACCCAAGAACCACAGGGTTATAGGAATTAACATGTGAGTGAATATGTCCAAATTCTTCCAGAAATACTTATTTTTGAAGTGACTCACAGGAGAGGGCAATGTTCAACCCAGAGGAATGAAGCAATAATGCCAAAGTATCAGGCATTTATTTTTGTTCACCAGAGCCTTGAATCACATCAAAGTTAGTGTAGCTAGATTGGTAATTACAAATGAACCAGAGGAGATTAAAAAGACAAATCAATCAACCAAACAAGTAAAAGTAGCCAAGAAAGGTAAGATTTTATTTTACATACAAAAAGGGTGCAAACTGAGTCCTTTCCTCCCCAAATTGGAGAAGAGGTATACTTAAAGATCACATTTGTGTTTTCCATGGTGCCCTAGGAAATGGGCTACTTAGAGATAACATATCAGAACCCATTTTCCAATTTCTCCAAAGAAGGCTACTTCCTCTGCAGAGAAGTTTTTCCTAATGGCATACAAATATCTCCTCCCGAGGAACCATTTTAAATACACTTGAAATTGACATTCATGTTTAAAAATACTACAAGTTTCATTTTCACAGCTGAGCTTTGCGACCAGTGCCAGGGTTTATGAAACATTACATATCTAAAAAACAAAACAAAAAAAAAGTAAAAAAGAGGCATTTAACAATAATTAGACACATCCACACATCAATTAAAACTGATTTCCACAGCTGATTCATACATTATCTAGTTTTTTAAAAATTGCAATCAACATCTCAACATCTTTTTAAGAGTACAATGGGCAAAGATTAAAGAAACAGACAAATAATAATATAATAAATTAGAGCATGTAATATATCCAATGGGAATTGCTGAATCAACATTATTTTCCATGGGGGGGGGACTATAATATTTTTGGTTTCATCTTTGTCTTTTCCGATGTTACTCTTCTCTCTGCTTGATAAATAGGGCTCATTCCCAGAGCCAGCTTGCTGAGACACTAATTTGAGAAGCTCACTTACCACTTGTTTACCTCTGAGAATACTCAGGAACACATGGTTCCCAGCAGCCTGGATTGTGAGTCTTTATGAAAGTGAAATGCACATAGATGAGCACATACACAGGCACACACATGCAATCACACACCCCTATCTGTAAATATAATTCTCCCCAAAGAAACGGCTCATCTTTCCTGAGACATTCCTAGCAGATTGATAAGCCTTCTAAAAAGGGTTTTGGTGCAAGGGCTGGCCTGGGATTTGGTCTGGAGCTCATGAAGAGGAACACTGAAAATGACTCACCTGCCCTTAAAGAGGGGTTGTGGGGGGTGTGGGGGGCAGTGAGGACAGCTGTCCTCTTGTGCACTGCACTGTCGTTTATTACCATGAATAATCCTCTGCTCTGAAACCTTAAAGGTGGTGATGGCACTGGAAAAGTGATTATGAGTAGTAAAAGAAGAAAAATAATAAAAGAATTTCTGTCCACAGATCTGAGGTTTCTTTATAACATCCAGTTTGATAATCAAACTAGAAACATATGGAGTACGTGTTCACTTTTTCCTTTGTAAGATAATTTACAAATACTGGAGTGGTTTCCTGGTTGCTTTTTGAGAAAATATCAACTACCATTGTCTATATCCAGGGAACCTACTCACTATTTTGAATACAATGAGAAATCTATTCTTTTGCACTTAGTCACCTGCAAAAGGAGTTAGGAGAAACATATTTTTAAGACTGCTTACTAGATCAAAGACTTCCAAGATTCCTTATTTGTGAGCAAGACACTGCTCAACACTTTAGAAACCCACAGAAGGGCCATGGTTGCCTCTTCTTTTTATTCAGAAACAAAATCACCACCACCCCAAACTCAAATCCAAAGGAATCCCACTTTGATTTCTATCAGCCTATCATGGGGAAGACTGGGAGTCACTGGCCATCAACCTCTAGATGGGACTTCCCTGGACTCTGCAAAAGCTCAAGAACCTCAGAGATAAGTGCCTGTCACCCACGTGGCCAATCCAGATGGGGTGCTTAGTTATCATGGCTCCCTGAGGGTTCCTGGGATTCATCTGCTCACCATGGGGCAACAGTGGGGGTGGTGGCAATGGCCTGGCAAAGATCATGTTGGCTGTATGGTGCTGAAAGCTCCCAATCTGAGAAACTCTAGCTCTAATGTGGTTCTGACACTGAAGACAATGTTATCATGGCAACTCAATGGGAATGGAAAACTGGCTTAAATATGACAATGGAAGAGGTGGCTGCAACACAGGAGGCATGTGGGCTTGGGAGGAGATGCATCATAAGAAAGATCAAGTTTCTTTGAGGAGATGCATTCTAGGATGCCACGGAAGTTCTTATTTTTGAGAAATGCAGGCCATGCTTGCTCATTGGGAGAAGGAATGGATTTTATCTTTTACATTAAAGAAAAACAGTTAAAGCTATGACCTTTAGTAACCACTTTGACATATTATTACCATTATTACATATTTCTGGCATTAAAAGTGGTTACTAACACTGAAAATCAACAGTGAATATGCACTACCAGTGTAGAGGTCCACTGAACTAAGTTGGAAGTTACTGGCTAACGGGAAGAGGCTGTTCCTATGTACTTGGAGTTCTCTGAGAATAAACAGGCAATCAACACTTCTACCAGAAATCTCAGGATCCTTGCTGTCCCCAGTAGCTCACGCATTCCAAAATAAAATGGACTTTAACTGGAGGCTAACCCAGTCACTCAACTGGTACCTTCCTAGACCCTGTTTACTCCTAGACAGACACAAAATAGCAGAAGAATGTTAATTAAGGCAGTCATGAATGCATATTGGCTGCTGGGATGCTCTGTGCACTCTTGCAGAGTAGTCTGGAGTAAGAGCTCTGGGGAGTGCCAAGGTCTGTATAGCAACTTGATCAATCCCTATATGCTTAGACTGCACAGACACAAGTCATGTTCTGGTTATGGGTGCGGGGACCCTTTATGTCTTAGTGGAACCTCAGCCTGCTTGCTTCAATCTGCACGGGATGCAATGCCTGAGGGACTGGAGAGCTTGGGAGAACTCCTAATGGTATAATAAAGGCGTTTTTATGAACAGATGCTGATTTAGCTTTAAGAAGAAATAACTGCATCAATCCCAAAGAAAAAGATTCTCAGACATCATAGCTATGAAATGGAGAAAGCACAAAAACTACAGAGCAAGTGGACTGGGGCAGGGGGGTAGGTGATAGAGGGAGTGCCTAACCCCAAGGATCTGGCTGAGGCATACAACTATAGCATTGCTACAACTATAGCAATAGGGCAGAGGAGGGAGCCCTGATAGGCTGATGGGACTGAAACTGATGGCCAAATCAACTTCTGGGGTACTCATGTTTTTGGTTTTGGTTTTTTTTAATTTTAAGGAAGATCACAATAGAATCTCCCAAGTCCAGAATAACCTTGGAGTGTCAATGGCCCTGGAAGGCTCGTCATTATCCTGCATGCTCAAGGGACCCGGGGCTCTTCATCTTTGTTATGAAAACCAAATATCTACTGAGAGATTTGTGGGGGCTGGAGGGTGAGAGCAGTACATTAGGAACAATCCTCCCCAACAACTGCTCAGGTTCAACCCCTCAAGAGCTAGCCTTTTAAAAATTTTAAGACAAAAAAAAAGTCACAAATACAGATGCAAGGTGGCTTGCTCTGCAGCCAAGCTGGTCACTATCTTTGCTTTTTTGTGGAAGCAAGGTGGGGGAATAGGGGGAGGCACTTAGTAGGGTATGGAGTGCCAGGACGCTCCAGGCTTTGCCACCATTTCCCCCTGTCCTCTCTTGAAAGGCAAGGCATTTTCTATATAGGGATGAGGAATTTAAAGTTTCTATACAGGAAGTTAGAGTTGGCCAAATGCCAGTTAAGGAACTATGAAAATTTCAGTGACGGGGCTTCAACCACCAGGTAATGGCAAGGACACAAACTCCCAATATTCAAAGACCTTACAGGGATGGGGTGTGACAATGCATCTCCCTGCTACTCAATTTTTCGTATTGTATGAAAGCATTTCTTTTAAAGAAATGACAGATTACAATCTTTACATAAGCCAAACAGATTTGAATCCAGTGAAATGATATTCCCTAGCCAAGGTCCAATGGGATAGGTGAAGCCCAGTAACTCTGATCCGTGCTAATGCTGCTACTTTTGCTCTGAGTAAGGTATATCGAGGGACATGTCAGGAAATGCCCACTACCAGAAAATATCCCCACATCCTCCAGTGCAAAAGAGAGCCTTACACCTCAAGCCAGAAGTGAAGATTTCTGTGCTTCACAAACCACCAGACTAAGTGACCAGCCACGGTCCTCCACGGTTAGCTCTCTACTCCCAGATATGTGAACACCCCTTTCCCTGATATAAATAATCCTTTCTCTTCTGTCATATTTAGAATGAGGAGTCACTGTTTGGATAAGCCACTAAACTCAAACGAAAACTGAGCATCAGAAGAGGTAACTCCACATCCTATTGGCTTTTCAAACAGTGAATGAAGAGCCAAGACCCTTCATGGTAGTACCTTATATGAATCCACCATGGCAGGAAGAGGAGGGCATATGAGGGAGGACATGCTTAGATGAATGGCCATCTTATTTAGAAGGAGTCTATGTCCAATTGAGAAAATAATTTCAGACCTCTCATTTCAGTCTCCTTTTCCCTGGAATTTTCCAGCACCAACCAATGTTACTCTCTCGTTCACTGCAGCCCCATGTACTGAGTCCTAAGCCTGCTGCTAGGGACCTGCTGGGAGATCTTCATAAGCTTGGTTTATGATGAGGCAGAACAGCCCAAATGCTACAACTCATCTCTTGGGGCAGACAGGACACACTGATTTTCTTTTCCTCGTCCTATGGTGCCACACCCTAAGGCTCCTCTGGCAGTTGAAAGGCAGGTTCACTGTCCTCCTCTTTTTGTCCTAGTGGCAATTATGGTGGTGGCTGTTTCATCACTAATTTTATCCCTAAGTCACCAGGAAGTCACAGGGCTGTCTAGCTGGAGGCCCTGGCAGTGGAGAAAATAATTTTGAATGTTTTTGTTAAGGATCTCCTTCTCTGGGATGAGCTGTCTTCTGGTCACAGTCTGGCTCGGTTGGCTCATCCCATGTGCTGGAGAGCTAGGATTTCAAACTGTAGGTTTATTAGGTCAAGATGCTCTGGTAGGAACATTCTTCAGCAGCTGAGAAGATGAATAAAAATTCAAGTATGTTTTCTTGCCAACCTGAGTGTTCACTCAGAATGACATAGAGTTTGGCTTCTTCTCTTCTGGGTGCTGCAAAACAAACTTTTTCCACTGAGAATGTCCTCTGGACCCACATTCTCTCTGAATGGCTTGGCTGGCCCCATACCCCTCAAAACAGAAAAAAGTAAAACCCCTAATATAATCAGACACAATATGCATCTGCCATGTTTTTGTTTAAAAAAAAAAACAAAACTAAAAGTGCAATAAAGTCAGTTTTCTTTCCTTTGCTCAGAACAATGTGCATTGTCCTACTACCACTTGGAAAAAAGAGTTCACTTGTCAAGAAAGCTAAGAATGCCAACACACGGGGACAGTAGACTGCAGATTTCTCACAGCTTGTGTCCTACAGTGTAACTTCACAGGAGGGAGGGAGGGGGGAACCTGAACCCCATGGCCAGCTGGGATGGATGCTGCATAGGCACAGAGGAAGAGGAAACCATATTCCCAGACACACCTGGGAGGTGGAGAAAGTTCTTCTCCAGTCCAGGTCTGCCACCTTCCTCCTGCCTTCTTGGCCTCACCCCCAGTCTCTTGAGCTCCTTCCACAGACAAAGCCTTTAGCTCACTAGCTTTTATGCTGGAGAGAGCTGTGGAGCAAAAACCAGGAGTAAACTAAGAGGAGGGAAGAGAATAGTAGTCCTTGAGTTTTTGTGAATGACACCTTCACTGTAAACAATGGGAAGGAGAGTCAACCAGGCAGCCCCAAGGGCAAGCAGTGGAGGAAGAGCAGCTCTGGGACCTGCTCAGAGCCTTAGGCAGGCAAGGATGGCCATTGACCCATTGGGCCCTGGCTGCCACACTGGTTCCTTCTGGGGGCATCTGTTTTCTTCTTTTTGGTTTAGATCTCCACCCTCCCCCAAAGAGGAGTCCCTTCCAGTGAGAAATGGCAGGAGCTGCAGGTACAATTGAGTCAGAGTCCCCAGAGCCTGAGGACTCCTGGGAGGCACTGGTCACTTGTGGCGCTGAGCAGTCTTCTTCCTTTTCCTCTTAAAGAAACAGCAGCACCTGGAGCACAAGGAACATTGCAAGTCAGTGCAGGAGGCCTGCAGGTTCCAGCAGACTTATGCCTGCTTCTGCTTACTGCAGGGGGTAGAATTTTCCCCCTGGCACCCACCCACAGGGCCACCCACAAACTACAGTGCACACACTGGAGGCAGTGGGCAGTGTTTGCCAGGAAAGCCAAAAGAAAGAGCTGCTTGATTTCAATCTACAGCCATCCAACCTAATTATCAAAATGGTATAGGCTAGGCAGGGCTGAAACAGGCATTTCTGGAAGGAGGATGAAGAAGGCTTCTTTCCTAGTCTAACAGCCAACGCAGATGCCTCATCTTAGTCTAGGACCAAGGTTGGGGGGGTCCTCAGGGCAGCATAAGTATAGCCTGCATTGTCTGCTCCTTGACACTGAGGGCACAATTATTTAATGCAACTTACTGGCCAGCTGGCTGGGAGGCTAAACTAAGGCAAACAAATCCCATGGAAAGTATGATGTTTGGAACTCTGGGAGGATCTTACGATGCTACCAGTGAAGCATGAAGGATTCTATCCTCCAACTCTGCCCCCACCCAGGTACCTCGAGTAGGCAGGAGAGGCCCTGATTCTAATAAGAACTGTGAGCCCACAGCTCTTACTGACACTAGTAGTCTCCCTTTTCATTTGGAGGGGACCAATGCCATGGCCTAGGAGCTGACCATCAGGACAGGATGCTCTCTGGTTGCAGAGTACTGCCTAACTTAGCCTCCGGAGATTGCTGCTGCTGTGCCAGATGGGGTTTAAGAACTGGCCCTGTTTAGGGTGGAGTTGGGGCCCATTCCCTTACGAGCCCTCCAAGTTCTGCCTTCTAGGGAACAACTACAGTTCTGGCACATCCCTAAGCCTGAATATCCCATCCTCACTCCTGTCTTTGGAGTAGAAAGTGTGACTCTTGCTCACGTAGTCCATAAGGGGGTGATGAGGGCTGTGGCAAGGCTGGTACAAAAGATATGTCCTTTCCAGGGAGCTGACACATGAGAAATGAAAATGTGAGGGGCAGAGGTGGTGGATGAGTCAAAGATGCCAGATGATGGAGGTGAGTAAAGTTGGAAGTATAACTCAGACTTGCTAGACCCTTGAAAGAAAACCTTTTCTGAGGAAACTATCTTTGAGTCTCTTGCCTAATCCTTCCAGGTTTAATGTCAGGAATATTCATAAGGAAATAAAGAACTATTACTTACTTCCCATACCCCTAGGTTTCCTACTGTAGCTCAGATTCCCTCTCTTTTTAGACTCCTTGGTATTCCTACATCCACTGGACTGGCTATTAAAAACTTGGATTCTGGTTCTAGGTATTATTTGGATTAAAAAAAAAATTGGAGAAAGTTTCTAAGAATTCAGAAATAAACATTTACAGAGACAATGATGGGCTGTTTAACCATTATCTGACTGAATCAAATATGGAAATTTTGGAAATAGGAGTATCTTAAGAGGATCTTCAAGAAGATTTTCTCTGAGCTCATCAACATTTATGAAGTCATTTGAAGACATTTATGAAGTACTATTAATAGGTGCAAATATAGTCACTAACCAGTGTCTTGTGTATTGAGAAACTGAATAAATTCTTCTAAATAAAAATGCTCAACAGTTTTGATTGTTTAAAATGGTCGTCGATGGAAACCCTGAGGAATAATTTTTTAGAAATGGTCTTTTTCTGTACATATGCTTTAGAAAGAAACATTTTCCCAGTTGAATGTCCAGAAGTTAATATCAAAGGAAGCAAATTAAATCTCTATTTCAATAGACTTACCTGTTTACCTATTAACCATGATTTTCAGAGGCACTACTAACTTTTAAGTCAATTTCTATTCTTTTTGGAGGATGCTAAGATGATAATTTTGTGTTTTTAAATAAAAACAGTCAAAAATAAGTTTGAAACACTGTTTAGTTCCATTTCAAATTGTACAATGACTTCTCTTTTACCTCCTCCAAGGTAAGCCATAAGAGTTAATGTCTGTTTACAAGCATATCATAACCTGGTGTGTAATGCTGAAGTCCTCTCACTGGAGGAGAGTATGAGTTGTGGTTCTGAGGAGTTGGAATATTTTAAATTTAGAGTTCTAGATTGATTTTTGCTAGTTACTATAGCTAATGCTTCAGCAGTAGCAGGAATTTTTAGTAATTCTGTCCATGAGGAAGCGGGTCCCACAATCTGCTCTTCCACTCATTGGTTTCTGTGGTGACTACTGGCAACAGGACCTGTTAAACTAGGTCAGATTCTAGACCAAGTTTACTGACTGACTCCATATAGATGTGTCACTCTCAGAAGAGAATGAAGGCAGGTGATGAGCCCCTCTTGTGTCCTAGGTTCCCTTCCAATTGATTCTTTGTTTGGATGACCAGAAGTTCTCAACATGCTGGAGTCAAATCGATCCAAGTCTTCCTAGTCACAAGCCATCCTGTGCTTTTCCCGAGGCCTCTGACACACCACCTTTTGCATACTTCTCTCTTACTATGCCCTGGCTCTCTCCCTTCAGCTATTCCCTTGCTATGTTCCTCTCCTCTGCCACATTTGTACATTCTTCCTTTCCTCTAATACTTGGCTCAAGTCCTTTAACCATCCTTGTCTACAGCGACCTCTTGGCCTCTCAGCCTCACAAGGGCAATAACCTGAAATGTCCTGGAGAACTCCTTGTCCTTTTCATGTATGTATGTCTTATCTCTCCAGCTAGATGGTACCCAAGCTCTTTGGGGCAGGCTTTGGGACCCCCTAGAGTTCCAAGCACAGGGTTGAATGAACATATAGTAGGTCCTCAAGTATCTCTAGTCAGGATCATGTGACTGACACCTCACAGGAAAAAATAGACCACAACAATGCCAGATTACACAGACACATATTTGCAAAATGAATAGGCCAAATGTGCTCTTTGATACCCTAAGACTATTAATCCTACCTCTATAAAATCCTGTTGTTATATTCCTGTCTCTAGGGAAACTCCTGTAGGCAACTTGGCTTGGATAGTTAGGGATCAGAAGCCAGTGCCCAACCCAGTCACTGAAGACAAATAGAAACGAGGTAGTCATAAAGTTTAGCAGGCTATTACATTCATGTAGAATATGACCCTATGTGTGCAGACAATGTGGGACACTTACAATTCCAGACTGCAACAGACCAACAAGTTCCGGAACACCTGGAAGGTCATAGTCAGTGTCCAGAAAGAGAGTCAAGGAGGGGGCTCCGTCTTGTAGCAAGAATGTTCCTCACCACACATGGATTCTTTAGTGCTTCTCCTTCCATATACCCCATGTTGTTCCTAAGAATGCACTCCAGGAGCCTTTTCCAGGAGTGGAAAAGACAGGCTCCCATATGTCAAAATTAGCTGAGTCAACCCTTGGTCCACTAAACTCTCTTATAGGAGTAAAGACAGTAAATGAAAAACAAACAAAACAATCCCCAAAACAACAAAATGTCTATTGCTCCCCCAAGAAGGAGCTCTCTTTTTCTGAGAGATTCGTACTCTATAGATGGAAGAACCAGGTGAATCCAAAAAAGTCACAGATTTTTCAAAGCAGCCAATTTCTAGGTTAGAGACCAAGCTGCAGAATGTAAAATTATCTGGCAACAACACTATCTTCGTGGTTGTGAGGAAATACAACTGATATTTAAACAGCTGATACAGTAACTTTGTCCTCTTACCTCTGTGTCCCTCTCCCTCTGATGATATATGGTCATACTAATTTGGGAGAAAATTCACTCAGCTAAATATAAAGAGATAATTTTGGATACTGTTTTGGTAGGAGGAGGCAGTGATAAGGTGGGTTGAAAAGAAAGAAGGAATGGATTAATTCCTGGGTATAGGCCTGCCCCATCCCCACCTTGTGGAGCTAGTTCCCCAGTCTGGGTGGTTATGGCACAAGGAAGCATATGGAAGCCATTCAATGTTCCTAAGGCATTTGTTTGGCTTTGCCAGTCCCAGCCTAGTCTGGTCCGCTCCCCTTGCATGTGGACTGGAGAGAGGGACTCACCACAGGTTGAGCATTTTCAGGCAGCTACAGAGTATGTAAAGAGAAAAACACAGAAAGGAAGAAAGAGAGAGAAAGAGAGAGATATTAGTCCACAGAGGTGAGATGGAAGCGACTCCCTGTGAGCCATGCAAACATGCAGTATGTGTCTGTGTTTAGTTTCTTCCTCTGTCAAGGTAGGGTGAGTAGGCCCAGGCCACTTGGTCCCCCATTGAAGTGGGGGGAGCAGGAGCCTGACAGAAGCATCAAAGTGTGAGCTAGACCTCAGGGGTAAGGCAAAACAGAAAGAGCTGATGGGAACCTCAGGGTGGGCTTTCCTGGGCAACTTCCAGGAAAGCAGCAGGGGAAAGAGCAAATGGCCCTGCCTGTAAGAACTCAATCAAGCACCAAGGGCAAGCCATTTTGGTTTCCACATGAAGTCTTACTGTGTAAGCTAACAGTTAAACTAACCTTCCCAACTATTTTGAGGGAAAAAGAAGTCCCTAGCCTTTGTATAAGTCCAACCTGTCTGACCAAAGCAGCTAGCAGTTGTCTCTTGCTCTAGAAAGGGAGAAAAGGTTTAAGAGATACTTTATCTTATTAGAAGATGAATCAGAGGGAGGGAGGTCATAGCTCTGGATTAAGGTATAACTACTAGAGAAGGGCCAAAATTCTAATCCTGTCAATTCTTAGGAGAAATGAGGTTTGCTTTTTTTAAGTGATAGCTAAAGTCTGGATAAACAAAAATTCGTGTGTTCTTACTATAACAAAAATCGATCAAAAAGCTGCCTACCCTCACCACCCTTCCAACCATCCTTAAACAAGGACATGTGTCCTGTAGCTAGAGAAAAAGGGAAGTCAGATGTTCATTTTATACACAGAACAAAAATCAAGACCCTGTAATTTCTTTCCACCTTCACACAAAGCAAGCTGGGTGAGGAACCCAAAATCAAAAGCTTGGAAGTGAAGGTTCACGTAGTCTCCCCAGTACCCGAGTTAGTCTCAATATAGCCAACAGCCCCCTCTACCCCACAAGCAGGCTGCAGGAACAAATGGCATCACAGCTGTGTGCAATGAGGGGCTGGTGGGAAAGCCTCAAGCTTCTCTAGCTGTGACTTCTTCTTGTGAAAATGATGAAGCAGGTGAACACATGGCTACCCTTTCCCCGCCCCCATACACACAGAAGGCCAAGAAGAATAACACATGGCAAGGCCCTGACAGTACCCTGGGCAAGATGGATTGGTAGCTCGTGAAATCACTAGGAGACTCAGCATACAAAACACTCTAAGCCACGAGCTTTTGGATGACATTTGGTCAAATACAAGTGTTCCCCTCTGGTTTCTACACCTTTCAGAAGGTCTAAACCCAGAGCTAGAGACACAATTGTCCTTTTTGCTAAATGGGAAGACTTTAAACTCTCTTTACATTCTATAGTTTAGATTATACCAGAACATAATATACTCAATTGAAATCTCTTTGTGTGAATGGGTCCCTGTCTTACACACAGAACACAAACACCACAGTCACATACACAATTAGTGCACACATTTACCAAAATGAAATGAGATGAATGGGTTCAAAAAAGAAACCTATATAGGGTATATCATAAGACTAAAGTCCATTCGATCTTGATATTCAAAGTATAATACTAAATCCAGAGCTATACTTTTAGCCTTCAAAGTAATAGCCACAAAAGAGAGCTGGGAGTGGGGTAGGGGTAGGAACAGGTATAGCTATCTTTCAAGCCCAGACAATGTTTAGGTCAGATAATGTTCAGTGCAGTGGTTCCCAACCTTGGCTACACATTAGAACTACCTGAACTTTTAAAATTCTTGATGCACAGGCCACACCTCAATAAATTAAATCAAAATATCTGGGGCCAGACTCAGGCATTTGTATTTTCTAACATACCCCAGGTGACTCCAAAGTTCAGCCGAGGTTGAGAGCCAAGAGGGTGAGAGTAACATACTGTTTATCTAAGAGAATGTAGTTTTGTCATGGAAACAGAAAAGCTGTGAGCATCATTAACATCTTCAAAGTCCCTGAGAATAGGGAGGATGTTTCCTTATTAAAATGGTCTCTTCCTGGCATAATCAGCTTTCCCCCCTTACGTATCAGTGCCTCATATAATATGGGAGGAGAGCATTTGAAGCTGCCTATAGTCAATGGGGGCTTGACAGGAGAGAGTCCAAGTCATCCTCAGCTACTTTTTAACTATTGGGTAGGAATCTTCAAGCCCTGGCTTTCCAAGGAAAGGAACTCTTGAACACAAAATGAGCTCATCAAACAGATGCTCAGGAGAGCAGGGGAATGGGCAGAGGCACAGCCATGCAAAGTGAATCTGGAAGAAAGAAGAATGCAGGTCTTGGCTGGCTACTCAATGACTCACCTCCAGAGGTGTAAGCATGTTCTGGCTTGTATTTAGGCTATCTGGGGGCTCTGGAGACACTGAGGGCACAATATCACTATAAAAATGTTCCCTGCTTCAGAGAACAAGACACATGGATATCCTGACTATTCTCAAAGGGCTTACAAGAAAGGTCATTCATACCAGGGTTGGCAGCAGTTACTGACTCATGATGTCTCTCCCTACCTGGTGTCTTCTTAGAGTTTAAGTCTAGATCTGAATTTGCGATGGGTAAAAAAGGGAAAGAAGTGGTAAAAATGCTGTTTTTGCAGTAGAATCAGCAGTTATTTCACCTTCCACCCCAGATTCTAAGAGTTTAAACACAGACCATGCACAGAGCACCAAGGGGCTGGTGGTATGGGCAGACATACACATGCAAGAGAAGCAGAAAAGGGCATGAGGGCAACCTCCTCATTCTCTTGGGATGAGTGTCACTTCCTTTCCTTCCTAGTACCCCTCACAGGTGCAGACTACTTTTCTTGTCTGACTTATTCAGTCTCTCTGAATCCAAAATCATTTAAGAGTGAACAAAATGGCCCTGAAACCCTTGTTCCAGGACTGTACGCCCAGTTGTCAGCCCACAACCAGCAATCGAATGCCATTCAGCATGGCCCATGGTTTAACAGAAGATTTTTCTCTGCATTCCATAGGGAGCAAGAAGCTCCACGGCCCCAAGAGGCTCATGGCTACTATATGTTATAGCCCTGGTAACATGATTCTTTTAGTTCACTCTATCTTTTTCCCCGTGTGGACTAGAAAAATGTGACTATCCTCCCTGAAATCACAACTAAAGAAGGGGAGCAGCAGCCTTAAGGTACCATGCAAAAACCAAAACGGTCAAAAGAAGAAAGCTGTGGACACAAGCATGAGGAATCTAGTCTGAAATGAGCAGCACACAGAGAAGAAGAGACAGAAAAGATTTTTTAACTCATGACTTAAGAGCCCCCTTGAAAGATGAACGTACTTAGCTTCCTCCACTACCTCCACCTCGGCATGAGCTGTGATTGGTGCATTGGAGTGGGCTCCCGTGGGGTCATCAACATTCAGCTCTCCATTGGTTGAGCTAACCACCTGAAACAGAAAGACAGAGTGTGATAGGTACCATGGCAATAAGAGCCTCCTGCCAGCGCCAGAGAGGGTCACTAAGGGAAATCTAGTCTCTAACCTAGGCACTAGCCAGGCAGTGTCTGTAATATTTGTTTTTCTGGGTTAAGGGACTAACTGTCCTAATTTAGGGAAGGTTCCCAGACCCATATCACGTAACAACAACTAAATTCAATGACGTAATCATATAATGATGACAACAACTTCCATAATGAATGCCTACTCTGTGTCAGGCACTCTGCTACATTGTATGTGTGTGCATGTGTGTATGTGTGTGTAAATTTAATCCTCACAAAAAACCTATGAAATCAGTCTTGTAAAAAGGTCTATAAAAGATGGAAACATTAAGAAATGACCTAACAAAGGTATACAGTTAGGGTCTATGGACGTCCATGAGGGAAACTTGTTTTAAACATATATTTTCATATTGTAAAAATGTACACAGTATTTATTAAATTAAAAATAACTGCACAGCTGACTTCTAAAGGTAAAATCACTTTGTTCCCTTTAATGTGATGGGTAAATTCTATTCTTCTCAGTTTATTATGCTGTAATTATATAGATTTGGTGATGATGTTTAAAGAAAAAAAATTCTTTTTTTTTTTTTTTTAAATGCAGTTGTGCTTGGATAAAAAAAATTCTAAAAAGGAAACCAGTGGTGGGCACCAGAAACTATAAACAATCACACTTTCCTTCAAAAAATTCTTCATGGCTTTGACCATTAGTTTGAAGTTACTCGAATAACAAAACTGCCACCTCTCCGGTGAGAGGGAAGAGGAAACACTTTCCCTTGGAAAACCAGTCTTATTTCAACGACCTTTATTTCAGGTTCATTGTCATCTCACTTCTCACTGATGGTCCCCGAAACGTAAGCGAAGGCTCTCACTCCTGTCATCTGGTTAGTGTGGACCCGATCAGGATTCTCTCGCTTGTATAGCTGCTTCTGCCACCTGGTTTCATTTCTAGCACACGATTCCCGTTTAGGTGGGTGTTGGGAAGTGGGAAAAGGGACCCCGTTGCTGGACAAACCACTCTGTTGTTAAAGACCTTGGCTGAAACATGGGAAAGAACCACAAAATAGGATAAATGGTTCAGATATAATATGCCCTTGGGTAAGTAATTTCATCTATTTGAGACTGTTTCTTACAGGTTGATGAGAGAATTATTTATGTATGAAGCAGTGTCTGGTACAATACTTGGTACATAATAATTGAGGCAGCATAGCACAGTAAGTAAGAACTGGGCTGTAGAGTCAATCATCCCTGGGTTTGAACCTCAGCTCCACCACTTACTTGCTGTAGGCTCTTGGGCAAGATCCACAGAAATTGCTTAGCCCAGTGCCAATGATACATAGTAATAGCTCAATAGGTGTTCATCTTACTATTACTCTCCCTCCATTAAATGTTTATTCTTATCTGCCTCTAGCTCTGGGGTCCTCACCAGCAGTTAATCTGCAAAAATTTCCTAAATAGTCATGAAAAGGAAAGTAGGAGTAAATGTTTAGTACAAGTAGCCTTTGGGGCAGACAGGGTGAATAGTATTTACTAGTAATCTATATCCACCATTATCTCTAAACCAGAAATAATTGTTGCTCTTATTAATAACACATGCTTTTAAAAAAAATTAAAACAATGCTGTACATTTAGCGAAAAAATGTATAACACTGAATTTGTACTTGCCCAAGGGATACCCAAATTTCTTCTAGTGATCAAATTCAGCATCTTAACGGAACAACTTGACCTTATTTTTCTCCTGACATGATATAATAAACACCATACAATATAGTATTCTTGCCCCCCCAAAATTAAAGTTTTATCTGAATCTAATTATGGTAAACAAATCCAAAATGTGGGATATTCTATGGGACTAGGCTGGACTATTCAAAAGTCTTTCTTTAAATGTTAAAAAAAAACAACATGGGGAGACTGTTATAGATTAAAAGGATTAAAAGAGACTAAGAAATAGACCAGGTGTGGTGGCTCACACCTGTAATCCTAACACTTTGGGAGGCTAAGGTGGATCACTTGAGGCCCAGACTCCGAGACCAGCCTGAGTAACATAAGGAGATCTCATCTCTAAAAAAAATAGAAAAATTAGGTGGGCATGGTGGCATGTGCCTGCAGTCTCAGCTGCTGGGGAGGCTAAGGCAGGAGGATCACTTGAGCCCAGGAGTTTGAGGTTGCAGTAAGATATGATGATGTCACTGTACCTGAGCCCAGGCAACAGAGAGAGATCCTGCTTTAATTAAAAAAAAAAAAAAGAGAGAGAGAGAGAGAGACTAAGAAATTGAAAGAGATTGAAGAGGTATAACAACCAACACAATGCATGAACACTGTTTAGATCCTGGACACTATAGTATTAATTTTGGGGACAACTGGAATTAGGGGAAATGTGACATGGACTGTATATTAGATATCATGGAATTAATTTTCTCAGCTATGACAATGGTCTTATTGGTTACATGACAGAATGTCTTTATTCTTAGGAGATGCAGGATGAAGTATTTTGGGATAAGGTGTAATGATGTTTGCAACTTTCTTTCATATTGGTTGGCAAGGAAACACACACACACACACTCACTCACACACAGAATTAAAGCAAGTATGGCAAAATCTTAATTTGTTAATCTAGGTCAAGGATATACAGGGGTTCATTGCATTTCCCCCTCAACTCTTCTGTAGATTTGAAATTTTCAAAATTAATAGTTGGGGAAAACAATAGCAGAAACAAAAAGTTGAGGAGAGAAGGTTTACAGATTGGAGAACCAAAGCTTCTCGTTCTAATGCTATCCTGTTAATTTCCTCAGTCTTACATTTGCTTCTTGTGGATATAGTCTGGCTGCACACTAATGATAATGCTGGTAAGTTCATTCTGTGAACACAAAGGTTATAGGAGAAATCACAGTAAGTTTCTTAATGAACAATTCAGGAACTAGACAAGATGTTTAATTAAATGTCTTGGCTTCTAATTGACATGAATGAAGCATTAGTAAGCAACACTACTGAGAATTACCTGGTGAATTTGGGTCATGGTGCCTGCTCACAGCGTTTTACATGTCTCATACTTTCTAATTTCTCCTTGCTATGAATTGCCACTTGGGCCACAAGCAGTGTCCTTGGGCAATCTAAGGAAGAGATTATCCCCCTTTTACAGACTAGACATCTTTTGTGTATCAACGAGCATGTGGTCTGAAAAGAATAAGGCACAAATGGGAACCTTGCCACCAGTTCTCTACCTGTAAACTGTACCTAAAACATGTCTGGGACTCTTAATAGCTACAAATCTGGGCCTTTATAGCATCTGCTTAATTATTTCAGGTTGGAGTACAGTTTGTCAAACCACTGGAATGCTGCCTGGATGTGCAGTAAAACAAATACTAGTATAGGTGATAGAAGAGCTGGATTGCAGGTCTACCTTATCATCGACATCCTCTATGAGCCCTGTTTTCTAATTCTGTAAGACAGGGCCAATAACATTCATCCTATTTACCTCACAATTACTGGGGCAGTTAAATACAATGATGTCCAGGAAGGTGGTGAAAAATTGTAAAGAACCTCATGTATGTAATGAATTATTGACATTTTAAACAATATCACTGTTATACTTTTCTACTGAATTTTTAATATAACTTCATTATAAAAAATAAGCTTCATTACAAAAAATAAGTTTTACTTACATAAATGAAATACTGACGTTTATTTTGGTTTAATTACTATTAAAATTAATCCTACATTTCTCTAGCTATATCACACAATACCAAAGTAATTAATGTCTTATAGGACTGCTTGTGAGAAAGACTAAGGTGAAGTACTATTTTGACCTTTAGTCCTTAATAATGATAATATCCTTTTTAGGAGTCTCAAAAATTTAAGCCATTAGTCCCATTTTTCAAAACGTCACCATAAGGAAAATTCACAGCTATGTACCAAAGAAAACAGTGCTTTAGCTGATATGTCATTCTTAAGTCTTATGTCCTTGCTTAGACCTGGAGATTTCTAGAAATTCCCTATACATTTTAATTTGAACAACTTTAGAATAATCCTTTTGAAAGAAAAAAACATATTATCTTGTTGAACTTTGGCCTTCCATATGTAAAAGATCTATGGAAATACTGAAAAAATGGGAACCAAGGGGGTCTGCCCATTAAATAGGTTGGAACAGGGCTAGGCGTGGTGGCTCACGCCTATAATAGTAGCACTCTGGGAGACTGAGGTGGGAGGATCGCTTGAGTTCAGGAGTTTGAGACCAGCCTAAGCAAGAGCCAGACCTTGTCTCTATCAAAATTAGAAAAAGTTAGCCGGACAAGGTCGTGCATGCCCTCCAGTTACTTGGGATGTTGAGGCAGGAGGATCACTTGAGCCCAGGAGTTTGAGGTTACAGTGAGCTAGGATGATGCCACTGCACTCTAGCTGGGGCGACAGAGCAAGACTCTGTCTCAAAAAAAAAAACCAGCTAGAAACAGGAGCATCCATGTGCCTCATACAGAGTAAACTTTTCTCATTTTGGCATTCTGCACTCACTCCCAGGGGCATGGTATCTGCAGGTCATCTAGGTAAGGCCAAGCATGATTTCACAAAGGAAGTGAGACAACTCAGAAATATGGGGACATCAGTTGTGCTAGAAAGGTATTGCTGATTTGGTTTGCAAAAAGCACAACCTTCACAAGTTTACAAAAATCAGGCCTAAAATAGTTTAAGTCCCAAGAGGTAAATGTAATGAGGAGTAGCAGAGCTGGACGTATTAGGTAAGTGGTACAATTGCCTGTCCTCTATCCAAGTGCCTAAGAAGTTGGCAGAACTTAGCTTATAAGGAGTAGAGGGAGGTTGCATTTTTCAAATGTGCTCCCAGAGACACTCAATTGGCTCCAACTGCAATCAAAAGGTAACACCTCACAGCAGACAGTAGGAAACACTGTCCAAATGAGCACCCCTATGTTCTAGGAACATAACTCTAACAGACTAAACTTTTGGATATACCTAACTATGAGGTATGTTCCTTTTAAAATTATTTATCTTTTTTTCTAATTACAAAATAAACATGTTTATTATTTCTAAAAATTAGAATATTAAAAAAGACAACAGAAAAAATAAAAATTCCAGTAACATCATCACATGCAAGTGGCTAGTAGGAAATCCAGTACATGTTTCTCTAGAGCAAGGGTGGGTAAAGTATTTCCATAAAGTACCAGTAAATATTTTAGGCTTTGAGGACCATATAAGCTCTGTTGAAATTACTCAACCCTGACACTGGTAGCATGAAAGCAGCCTTAAGCAATATGTAAACAAATGAGCATAGCAGTGTTCCAACAAACCTTTATTTACAAAAACAGGCAGACGGTAGGATTTGGCCCCTTGGCTGTGTTTGCCCTCTGACTCTACATTGTTTCTTTCTTTCTTTCTTCTTTCTTTTTTTTGAGACAGAGTCTTGCTCTGTTGCCCTGGCTAGAGTGCAGTGGAGTCATCATCATCATAGCTCACAGCAACCTCAAACTCTTGGGCTCAAGGTGATCTTCCTGTCTCAGCCTAACCAGTAGTTGGGACTACAGGCATGTGCCATCACACCCAACTAATTTTTCTATTTTTTGTAGAGATGGGGTCTGGCTCTTGCTCAGGCTGGTCTCAAACTCCAGATCTCAAGTGATCTTCCCACCTTGGCCTCCCAGAGTGCTAGGATTATAGGCATGAGCCACAGTACCCAGCCCACTGTTTCTTTTTTTCTCTGCATACACTATCGCACATGCATGTGTGTTCTCACATACATATTTATATGAAAATAAATAAAAATGGGGCCAAATTTTATACACTGCTTTGTAACTTCTTTTCATAACATATCTTGGACATTTTCTCATAACACCTAGAGATCTATCTCTCAAGTATATGAAAGTACTATATTTGTTTAGTTAATGCTAAACTGATTTTTAATTGCCTCTGATTTTCTGGTATTATAAAGAAGCTGGCAATAAACATTCTAGAACTACACAGTCTACCATAATAGCTACTAGCCACATGTGGTTACTGAGCACCTGAAATGAGGCTAATACAAATTTTCTGTAAGTGTAAATTCACTGAATTAAAAGTATAGATAATGGCTGGGTGTGGTGGCTCATTCCTGTAATCCTAGCACTCTGGGAGACTGAGGCGGGAGGATCGCTTGAGCTCAGGAGTTTGAGACCAGCCTGAGCAAGAGCAAGATCCCATCTCTTCCAAAAATAGAAAAAAAAATTAGCCAGGCACAGTGGCATGCACTTGTAGTCCCAGCTACTCGGAGACTGAGGCAGGAGGATCGCCTGAGCCCAGGAGACTGAGGTTGCTGTGAGGTATGATGACACCACTGCACTCTACCCAGGGCAACAGAGTGAAATTCTGTCTCCAAAAAAAAAAAAGTGTAGATATTTAACATTCTTTGCATGCGACTGTTTTCTCTTTCTGGAAGCCTGAAGGATCTTCTCTTTGTACTCACTATTCTGAAATTTCACAACGATGTACCTTGGTGTGTTCTAGTAACCATTACGCTGGGTATTCAGTCTGATCTGGAAACAAGTCTCCGAATATAGGGAAACTATTTTGCTAATGATTTCCTCCCTTCTACGTTCTCTGTTCTTTCTCTGGAATTCCTATTACTTAGCAATTGGACCTCCTGGACTGTCCTCAAATCTTCTTATATTGTTTTCTCCTACTTTTCACTTCTCTGTCTCTTTGCTTTACTTTCCTTTTTTGAGACAGAGTCTTGCTCTGTTGCCTGGGCTAGAGTGCAGTGGTGTCATCATAGTTCAATGCAACCTCAAACTCCTGGGCTCAAGTGATCCTGCTGCCTCAGCCTCCCAAGTAGATGGGACTACAGGGGTGTGCCACCAAGCCTGGCTGATTTTTCAATTTTTTGTAGAGACAGGGTCTCATTATGTTGCTCAGGCTGGTCTCCTCAAAGTCCTGGCCTCAAGCAATCCTCTGCCTCCCAAAGTGCTAGGATTACAAGTGTGTGGCACTGTGCTCAACCTTTCTTTGCTTTATTTTCCTCAACCCTTATATTCCAAACTACTAAGTTTTAGATTTTTGTTTGCTATGTTTTTAATATCCAAGAACTCTTTTTTTGTTATTGTTTTTGGAATGTTCCTTTTTTTAAACCTTGCCATTATTGTTTGCTCTGGTCTCTTTCTTATTAAAGGCTTTCCTCAGAAATCTGATAACCTTTGATTGTTCATATCTTTTCTTTTTTTTTTTAGGCCTAAGTCATCCTACCTGACGTCTGCTCATATTTAAAAGCGGGGGACTACACAGTTAATTGGCACTGTGAAAACTGGGTGGGTCTCGTCAACTACGGACTACACTGGAGGATGATTTGGCTGGGCCATTTCATTGGGGAAAACCCTGCTGTCAGCATCCTTAAATGTTTTCTTTTGGGCTCGTCAGATTTCCAAAAGCATACTGTTTCAATCTCTTGCCTGACAGTACAGATCTGGCTATCAGCATTCTTAAGCACCACATGGGAAAAGCAGGCAGTAAATATACACACATTCACTTAATCTCCCTTTTTTCAGTAGTACCCTGCCTCCAACTGTGCCTCATATCCCCTAGTCCAGAGACCCTCTGTGTTGCCCTCCCAGAGAAAAAGAATCTTTGGTCTTTTTTGGAGACAGGAGAGCATCTAGATATCTACAGCTTTCTAAATAAACTTGCAAGCAATCTCCCTTATTTTAGTACATGTTCCTCTGCCCCTTCTTTACTTATAGAAGGCCCATTCTCGAGCCTTTTGGGAATTCCCCAGTGTAAATAGACTTAATTCTCAGCATTTCCCTCTACTGGCTCAGGATTTAGTTTTCTTGGAACTCCTAAGTCATTTAATAACAGCTTCAAATAGTTTGTTGTGGTTGCCTTCTCTTCTGTTTTCTCCATCCTTACGTGGACCTGTGCCTTAATAAAAATTTCCTTATCATTATTTTAATGCTGTTTCAGGAGGGAGTGAAAGCAGATAGATACGTGTGTCCAATCCATCATTTTTACCTAGATGTTTCTATGAGGTTTTTACAGGGCCAAAGCTATCTCCCAACTTCTTGTGAATAACAAAATTTTTCAGTAAATTCGTCCTTGTAAAAGCATATCATAGACAATCCAGCCTATAAAGATGCAATTTTTACATGCCAAAGGCCTGTCTGCACCTTTATAAGAATTTATGTTTGGTAGCTCTGGGTTCACTTGTGTGCCTAACTGGTAGTATCACTTACCAGTATGAGAAAACAGTCACATGTAAGAAAAGTTAAGAGATCCAAGATGTTCTTAATACTAAACAGAGAAGAGAGATTTAAGATAGATCAAATGAAATCAGAAATCATTTTCTGGCTGGGTGCAGTGGCTCATGCCTGTAATCCCACCACTGTGGGAGGACATGATGGGAGGACTGTTTGAGGCCAGGAGTTGGAGACCGGCCTCGTCAAATTGTGAGACCCTGTCTCTCCAAAAAAAAAATTATCCGGGTATGATGATGCGTGCCTCTAGTCCTAGCTACTGAGGCTGAGGCAAGAGGGTCACCTGAGCCCAGGAAATTCAGGTTACAGTGAGCTGTGATCTTGCCACTGCACTCTAGCCTGGGCAACAGAGCAAGACCTTGTCTCTTAAAAAAAAATTCTAAGACTACACTTATGCCAGGAAGAAAAAAACGGAATAGCCCAACTTTCTGGGTACCCACTCAGAAATAGTTGACTTATAGCAATTAACATTCTCAGCTTATCATGTGCTAAGGCATATATCATCATGGAATGAGCTATATATGCAGTCCTTTAGACCTCTAATTAAAAAATACTTATTTTGTATGTTTCAATATATTCCAAGTCTTTATAATTTCCAGACTTGTCACTAACACACTTCTACTTTGATGTTATTTTTATGGTTTATCATAAATAAATCAAGGTAGTAGGACTAGGTTAACCAGAAATCAGTATCAGAAATCATATAGATGTTTCCTAGTCAAGGAGAACAACAAGCAAATCATCTCAACAAATGACTTTTACCCAAGTCCACCTAGGCAGAAAATCAGCACGCAGATATTCAGTTAACTATAGAAGCAGCTCACCCTTGCTATAAGTTTCCATTCTAAAGGAACCCATGTTTCAGAAGCAAGCCAACATTCCACCAGCCAACCTGGAAGGCCATAAAAAGGCAATAAAGGCAGTAAGTACCTGCACCGATCCCCCATGGCGATCTGCAGCCAAGTGAGACGTCAGGTATGAGGTATTGGTCTGCCGGCTGGGCTGGATTTCCCACTCTCCTCGGCGCTCTGACGATGCAGTCTGCTCAGGCATTAGGAAGCATGAGAGCAAGATATGGAAGGAAAGGTGAAGCAACCAGCAGCAAGCAATTACAAAATCAAGTACAGTAGTGTCCCTGTAGGTTTTCTTTTTGTTTTGGATTTTAAACTAACAACCGCTGCAAAGCACTGAGAGAAAGTTAGCTTGGCTACATTCATTTCAGCCTAAAGAGCCAATACATAAACCTACAGCACACCATCCTAACCCAGACACAGAAAAACAATAATGACCAAAAGTGGGGGAGGACTACCAAAAGTTGGAATCATCTTTTAGTTTCCATATTAGTAAAATTTCAATAGCCAATAAGCAGATCGAATTCAGAATGTTAAGACTGCTGGACAAAGGAACAGTCATAAATCAATTCACTGATTAAAGATCTATCTTAATGGACAGTAAATACAGAAAACTCTTGCATTAGGAGTTAATTTAATATGCCTTTTCCTTAAATAGGGAGCCCACTACTTTCAACATAAACCTCCATAAGACTTTGTACCAAGATAAAACAAGCAGTGGCTGGAATATGCTTCCTTACTTAAAGGAAAGAACAAAGTATCTCTTCAAAAACAGGTTCACATGTAAAGTACATGAAAAGATGGGGGGATAAAAGTAAGGCTACATTGTTTGCCTGGTTCCTCTAGCTAACAGCCTCTAGTCTGGAATTACAAAAAGATTACTTATTGACACGGCTACTATGAATTATTTTCTTCTAGAAAGCAAAAGGCAAATCTTTTCTCAGCAAAAGGAGGACCTTCAATTAAAAACCTCTTTGGATTCTGCTTTCACTTCTGCTATTATTCAGGCTCTCTTCATTCCTTCTTTACCTGTTTTTTAGATCTCATACTATTCTGATCTTGCTCATATGTGACTTTTGTTCTGAAGAATCTGTTTAGGTGCCTCTTCCCCTGTGCCAGATGGCTGAGGAGGTGTTAACATCATGATGCTCAGCTGTAACAGTCCTAAGGCTCTACAAAAATGAAAAACGAGTAGTTGGAGAGGCAGCAATGAGGGATTAGTAAATCAAATTTTAATTGCTGCTGATACAAACAGCAGCAGGGGTTGGGATGTGATATTGCTGCTCTGCATGAAAACCAGTAAGACTCTATAAATCTTAGAAATGTTCACAGCTTTAAACGTAATATTTTATAAAAAAGGAAGAGCGAAGAAGTAATGGTTTGCGGCTCTATATTCACTTTCCCCTTTCAGTGTCTTTTGACGAGAGTTGCTTAAAGCTCACCCATAAGTCACCAAAAAGGCATTTCCCATAAAAATCAGAGCCTTGTACACCAGCTACAACTTACTGGTCTTTATTAACGGAATATGAAGTCACAGGGGCAACAGCACTGTAAAGAATCCTGGCCATATTTTCTTTGATATTCCTCAGGGAATAAGCATAATTATAAGAAGGCAGCTATATTAATTTGCTTGCTATATAATCTTATAAATGAGGGGTTTGGTTTTATACTGTTAGTCATATTAGAGAGAATCAAAGCTACCCAAAATATTGCCCCCTATCCAATTATTTCTGCCAACAGAGCTTTGGATATTTCATTTTCCAAAATCAGACTGTGATATATAACATAATCATACTATTTTATAAACTTATTGACAGTGTCCATATTTTCAGAGCCCTTAATCTCATTTATTCTGACTACTATAGATCTGAGAATAAATCTATTCTTCTTTTTACTTTTTTAACTTTTTTTTAGAGACAGACCCCAGGTCTCACTTTGTTGCCCAGCCTAGAGTGCAGTGGAGAGAACATAGCACACTGTAACCTTGAATGCCTGGGCTCAAGTGATCCTCCCGCCTGAGCCTCTCGATTAGCTGGGACTAGTGGCATGCATTAGCATACTCAGCTAATTTTTAAATCTTTTATGGGTACAGACAGGGTCTTGCTATGTTGCCCAGGCTGGTCTTGAACTCCTGGGCTCAAAAGATCCTCCTGCCTCAGCCACCCAAAGTGCAGGGATTACAGGCATGAGCCACCCATGCCTGGCCTAGTCTTCTAACATAAGAATTATCTATAACTAAATCTGTTAGTGATAACCTTTATAGTTCTCTCTAGAACTTTTTACTTGTAATATTTAAGTAGAATATTTAAGCTCCTAAACTATTATATAGCACTGTCAGTTCTCCAAAAATTTAAATGCTTAAAAAATATCCAGACATTTATAAGTCACTTAGTGTTGTTTTGAGCTCTATTATACATACTCAATATAATTACTTCTCTCATGAATGCTGTTTTTGCATTTGTTTTTAAGGCAGATAAAATTGAAGAAGGCTAGAAATGTACATTCATGTATACTCATAGGTTTTTCAGGTTAAGAAAGCCATGGACAGTTGATAAACCATTATTTCTGTTTTTACTGAAATACATATCAGAACTCTGGTTTGATGCTACTGTCTGATTCATGTGGCTATGTACTTGTTTATATTCATTCTAGCTAAATAAATAATTTGCTGGAAGATTTAAGATTTTTGTTTAAATGAAAACAGCAAGACATTTTTCAAAGGCTTAAAAGTCACATTCCATCTCCATCCTCAAAGCAATACTCTCTCTCTTTCTCTCCCTCCCTTTCTCTCTCTCTCTCTCTACAGATATATATATATATATGTATTTTGAGACAGAGTCTCGCTCTGTCGCCCAGGCTAGAGTGCCGTGGCATCAGCCTAGCTCACAGCAACCTCGAACTGTGCTCAAGTGATCCTCCTGCCTCAGCCTCCCAAGTAGCTGGGACTACAGGCCTGCGCCGCCACACCTGGCTAATTTTTTCTATTTTTAGTAGAGATGGGGTCTTGCTCTTGATCAGGCTGGTCTCAAACTCCTGAGCTCAAGCAATCCTCCCACCTCGGCCTCCTAGAGTGCTGTGATTACAGCATTAGCCACTGTGCCCAGCCTACTCTATTTTTTAAAGAGAGAAAAATAATGTTAACATTTTAGATTGCTTCATAAATGCTTTCACTATGACAAAAGGAAAAACACACTACACCATACTACTGCCCGCTAATGCCTTCTATATCTGCTGAAAACAACAAAACCAAGTACAGAGGTGAACCAGGGGGGTTGTTGGTTATTATTAGGGCTATTGTTTTCTGGACTTTAAGGGCCCAGACTGCTATCTAGCGGGTGATGGAGTAGAAAGAAAGGGCCATTTGCCAGTTTTAGAAAGTAACAAAGTGCCTAGGAGCTGGATGAAATTCAGGAATGTTGACAACTACAGTATTCTGCTAGAGCAACTTCTCCTGAAAGATACTCTTGGCAACACCGTGTACACAGGTGTTATGATTAGGTATGATCTGCACAGTAGCTAGTTAGACTAAGCAAATCAGTGGAGAAGATCAGCATTCTCCTCCATTTCATTCTTCAAAAGAAACCCTTCATTCTTAAAGATCACTTATGCACATACACTGAACGAAATGGCACTCAAGGTCTATGGGTAGAAAAGTCATTCAGCAAAGTCAATTTCTCTGCATTACTTGAAAGGCAGAGGTCCACATGGAGTGTATAAGTCCCTAAAGGTAGGAGTAGGAATCTCAAGTAGTGGTAACTCTTTGGGGAGTTTAAAGTCTTTAGTTGTGATAGCATTATCTGCCTGGAAATGCCTGATTTACTATGCAGTAGGTGAATGTGGAAACAAGAAAGCAGCAATCCATAAATCAAAGGTAAAGCTAACAAAAAATACTGAAAACACAGAAGATTGGCAAAAAAGTAAAAACCACTGCCTGAGCCTATGGCAGAAGAAAAAAATCTCTCCCAGCAATCATTTGGCAGGGATTAATGGACAGACAGTGGAGAGAGTGACACTACCAAGAGGGGAGGAAAACACAGTTTAAAAATATCTCAGGGGGCCAGGCGCGGTGGCTCACGCCTGTAATCCTAGCACTCTGGGAGGCCAAGGCAGGTGGATCGCTCAAGGTAAGGAGTTCGAGACCAGCCTGAGCA